>NC_064626.1:190482201-190798083 GCF_023864275.1 Schistocerca cancellata | reverse complement strand
GAATGTAGGTATCTTGTTGTCATTCCGTAGTACACTTGGTGTTCTGGACAGACAGTGTAGGCTGTGTACAACTGCATCCATTATCATATCTGCATTCACTTCATTTTCACCTGGAGATTTTCCTCCAGGGAAGATTTTAAGGATGTTTATGTTTCTGCCCACGTGTTGGAGGCCCCTCACTGCAGGTTTGAATATCTGGTTCTTTGTTACAATCTGCAAGTGATCCAATCAGTAGCTAGTCCTTCAGGATTCGCTGATTTCACTTTCTTTTCTAAAAAGATTTCCATTTTCATCTTTAAGTGTCATTACAACATTGATTAGCTTCCCCTTACAGCTGATAACAATACACAAAAGACCGATGACCTCGCTTTCTGGTCTCCTTCCCCAAACAACCCCAATACACAAAAGCTGATTATTGCCTCTGCTATTGTCTTTAAATTTCTGGGTTATCATGTGCCATGTTTTGGTATTCTCTTCTGCAACTGTTCTTTTAACTAACAATTCCTTATTTTGGTATGTTTGTTCCAGATCCTAGCTTCATTTTTAGTAAGTTTTGTTTTCATTTTTTCTTATCTCTTTTCTTTCCAGATTTATTGATGTTCTCACACTTTCATTCCACCAAAGCATTTCCTTCTCTCTTGTGTTCACACTTGTCTCCTCACAAGCTTCTACTGCTTTCTTTACCAAGGTATCCTGTCTAGCCCATTCAGCCTGTTCAGTTTTCAGTTCTTTTGGTATAGAAATTATTATCCAGTTCTGATGATTACTTTTGTTATCCATTTTTTGGGGTTTCCATATCTTGTTTTTGGTATTTTCCTATTCTGCGATTTTGGCCATGGATGTTATTAAGTCCTCAATTAACAGGTAATGCTCACTACCACTGAGTATCACTGTAGCATATGAAAAAAGTCTTCTCCTTTCTTAATTTTTAATGACATAATTTATTACAGTCTTAGGCTCTCCCTCCCAGGTGCATTGTGTTACATAACGACTGTCTTTCTTGAAATGTGTTATTTTCCATCACCAAACTATTCCTCATACAGAAACCTAGCAAACATTCATCTTGTACATTTCTTCCACCATGTCCATGAGGTACCATTGCATTCTCATATTCGGTTCTGTCTCTACCAATATGTGAATTCAGGTTTCCTACAGTTATGATTCTATCTTCACTAATGACCTTTTCCAAACCATCCAGAAACAGATTATTATCATCCTGGCAACATCCAGTTCGGGGTGCATACTTCAGTACTAGAATACCCAGTAGTTTCTCTTTCCCTAAATTCAATGTTGCTTTCAATATTCTCTCACTGATGTATTGAATGTCTGTGATTCCTTCCAGGTTGTTTGTCATGATGAAACCAACTCCATAACAAGTCACATTAAATATTTCTATGACCTCAGTGTATCTTACTTTGGGACTGTTTAGTCCATGAGAGGAGATGAAAGAATTAATTAAGACAAGTTCATGATTATGCTTCCCATACATACATTACTGAGAAATTACATAATGGAATACACATTTAAATCTTGTGCATTTTCTTATTACAGTAGTGAAGAGACAGATACGGCTTTTCAAAGTGAATGTATTGAAAATGCACTTAAATTGAAGAATTGCAGTCTACTTTTACACACTTCTTACTGGTGAAGAGCACTCTGCTAATAACATAAGAAATAGTCTAAGGATTCTCCATAATTCAAACTAATGCATAAAATGGACTTAATTGAAGAGATCAACAGCTATTCACTTCCTCTAAAATTCTGATGAAGATGACATATGCTGAACTGGTGTAAACATTTGGGTAACCAAAAAACATGATTACTAACTTCTCCAGAAATGATGTACAGCTGAAGCTCATTTCCATTTCATCAAAGTTAAAAATCTTCTTTCTTGAATCTTTCTGAAATAGTACAGTGGTAATTGTTTTCCCAGACCTTTTAGTGAGATTAGTGAACAGACTCTTAGATTTAACATAAACTGCGGGTGAAGAATGAAGCCTGTATTGATCATTAATATACAAAAGCCAAAGGTTTAATATCTTTTGCATTTTATCCTATGGTCTCTTAGGAAAATTTATTCAATCTCATTATGGTGAGGTTGGCTGAACACTGAGCATTGTTAAATTAATTCCATATTGCCACCAGTAGTTCCCATGTTGAACTCACTAATTTCAATATAATACTGAATGTCAACAATGTGGTCAATTTTCTCATAGTGAACCAAAATTCTAATCACTTTCCAGGAGAATACAGCGTTTCTATTCGTATTTTCTCTTTGAAAGACTCACTTCCTTTTATTTTCTGTGACATTTTAAAATTTTAATTGTTTACACTCATGTCTATGCTGATTCTATGATGTGACAACACAGGAAAATATTCACCTCAAGAGGCACAAAGACAGTATGTTACAGGGTACACTTAATGATAAGTATCTATCCAATTATTGTACTCAACACACACTAGAACCATGAATCATTTAAGGCTGTTAACACAGGCAACAAAAGTGCATGCACCATCGTTTACTTGTATATGTATAGATGTGAAGATAATACATACATCAAAAAAAGTTTCGCATCACCCCAGTTCCCAGAACTCCTGAAAATAGATGTTGACTGTGGATATTGTACCACAGACACAGTCCCTTTGACTGTTCAGATATATCACTAAACCCAGCCAAAGATGTAAACAACCACGCATGGGCAGCACCTATTAGACAGAGGGGTTCAACAGCCGATCAATTCTAGTCATTCCAACAGAAAGGAGGTACATGGCCCGTGTTGTCTGTAGTTCAACCATGCCTAGATGATCAATACCATGGTTCAATTGCAACTGCATTGTTACTTTGTGCCAGGAAGGGCTCTCAACAAGGGAAATGTCCAGGTGTCTCGGAGTGAACCAAAGCGATGTTCGTTGGACACGGAGAAGATACAGAGAGACAGGAACTGTCAATGACTGCCTCGCTCCGGCCACCTGAGGGCTACTACTTCAGTGGATGACCACTACCTATGGATTATGGCTTGGAGGAACCCTGACAGCAGTGCCGCTACATTGAATATGCTTTTTGTGCAGGCACAGGACGTCGTGTTATAACTCAAACTGTGCGCAATAGGCTGCATGATACACAACTTCACTCACGAAGTCCATGGCTAGGTCTATCTTTACAACCACGACACCATGCAGCACAGTACAGATGGGCCCAACAACATGCCAAATGGACTGCTCAGGATTGGCATCACGTTCTCCTCACTGGTAAGTGTTAGTACGCCTTCAACCAAACAATCGTCAGAGACATGCTTGGAGGCAACCCGGTCAGACTGAATGCATTAGACACACTTTCCAGTGAGTGCAGCAAGGAGGAGGTTCCCTGCTGTTTTGGGGTGGCATTATGTGGAGTTGACATATGCTGCTGGTGGTCATAGAAGGCACCAATGTGTATGATATGTAAATGCCATCCTCTGACCGATAGTGCAACCATATTGGCAGCATATTGGTAAGGCATTGGTCTGTATGTACGACAATTTGTGCCCCCATAGTGCACATCTTGTGAATGACTTCCTGCAGGATAATGACATCACTTCACTAGAGTGCCCAGCATGTTCCCCAGACATGATCCCTATCGAACATGCCTGGAATGGACTGAAAAGGGCTGTTTATGGATGATGTGACCCACCAACCACTGTGAGGGATCTACACCAAATCACCATTGATGAGTGGGACAATCTGGACCAACAGTGCCTTGATGAAGCATCAGTGCAAGAGGACGTGCTACTGGTATGGTGGTACAACATGCAATGTGTGGTTTTCATGAGCAATAAAAATGTCAGGAATGATGTTTATGTTGATCTCTATTCCAATTTTCTGTAAAAGTTCTGGAACTCTCAGAACCGAGGTGGTGCAAAACATTTTTTAATGTATGTAGATTGCTTTAAACAAGCACCTGTAAGATGACTTTGAATAACACCACATACTATTATTTCTGCTTGCTTTTGTGCAATTAATACTTTAGCAATTAAGTGGAAAGTAGATGTTGCTAATCAAACAATTATAGAAAGTCAGTATTATGTTCAATCCAGTTCAAATTTTTCTTCAAACATATGCTCAACAATCTGGAATATTATGCTTTATTTGCTGACTCATGTTAGGGTGAAATATTTATCATATTTGTTGTACTCTTTGTTGTAAGGAATTTAATAAACTGTTTCCCCCCCCCTACATTTTTTTTGCCACTGTTGACAATTGCTTCAGTTGCCACCTCTCTAATACAATTAACTATAACATTTGTGTCAGCTCCATAACATACAGACTGGCTGGTATGTGTGAAGTCTAAGATTGTTTACAAATATAAGAAATTGGAGTAGATTCAAAGGGAACAAATTGTGACTCCATTCATGATTTGACCCAAAAGATTAACATAGAATTTCTTTCTTGTATTGCCTGAAATTTTCAGAACTTTCTACATTCCTTTTGTTAAAAAGGAACCTAAACAAGAAGTTTGTGCAAGGCTAAGTTATTAAATAATATAGATTTTATTTTAACTTTCATGATAATTTCTGTGCAGTTAAACATTGTGTATGAGACTGACCGGTAGTTGGTAAAAATACACCACAAAAGTACTGCGGTTATCAAGTGGTATATTAATACTCCAAAATGGACATTGTGTCATCTCTAACAACATATGCCATATATGAATGATGAAGTATTTATTGTGACCAGAGGGAGTGAAATGATCACAGACAATTGAGTACAGGATGAATGTGTGGAAGGTTGGAAAGATTAAGAAATAAAAGGCACAATATCAATGGTGAACAGCACTGCAGAAGAACAGAAAATTTGCAACTGAAACAATAAAATGGATGTCAGTATTCAACTCAGCAGAATGTCTGGGAGCATTTATGCTTCTTTACAGCCCATATTGCAAGAGAAGTTCACATTTAATGCTTGTTGCACAGTATATGAAAGGTAACATCTGCAGAATAAATTTGACGTGGTTTGGAATTTTGTAATATTCTCTCTCTCTCTCTCTCTCTCTCTCTCTCTCTCTCTCTCTCTCTCTCTCTCTCTCTGTCCAAAAGCATGTGGGAGTTGTTTTCTGTGGCAAAGTTTGTGTTTTATGTAGTGCTGTGTAATCAACATAACAAGACAACATGAACTACACTACCCAATGACCCCACAATGCTGGCAGATCTACTTTTTGTTCTGTAGGTCTATAATGAGGTGACCGAGCGAGGTGGCGCAGTGGTTAGCACACTGGACTCGCATTCGGGAGGACGACGGTTCAATCCCGTCTCCGGCCATCCTGATTTAGGTTTTCCGTGATTTCCCTAAATCGTTTCAGGCAAATGCCGGGATGGTTCCTTTGAAAGGGCACGGCCGATTTCCTTCCCAATCCTTCCCTAACCCGAGCTTGCGCTCCGTCTCTAATGACCTCGTTGTCGATGGGACGTTCAACACTAACCACCACCACTATAATGAGGTGATGCTCAAAGACATGATGCAAGCTATTAAGATGGGGAATTTCCCAATCCGAGACTCATGGAACACGTACCATTCCAAAATGTATGAATGGAGTATGGGAAGAAAACTGATGTCTGAAGTTGTATTCATTCCAGAAAATTATATGGACATATTACCAATGTAACAAAATGGCAGTAAGCAGTAAGCTTGCCATTACAAGTGTGTGTGTGTGTGTGTGTGTGTGTGTGAGAGAGAGAGAGAGAGAGAGAGAGAGAGAGAGAGAGAGAGAGAGAGAGAGAGAATCCTCATTCTGAAGCAGAGGGAATAGAAGATCTAATGGCTAACACAGATGGTGATAACAAGGAAGAAACTGAAATGGAGGAAGTTCACTCTACAAAAAAGGAGACAACAAAGGAGATGGCAGAGGTTTTCTGAATGTTCGATGCTGCAACGGAGGACAATGAGCTTGAGATAGAGAAGAATGTTCAAGTGATGTGTGGGTTGAAAATGTTCTAAAATCCCACAAATAGTTGCCTTATCAGTTGATGAATAAAAATTAAGTCAGCAATCAAAATTTCTCATTCAAATGGTTTGGCACTGTCAACAACTTTTAAGTGTCCAACTTAACAACAAATCTTATATCTTTTCTGAAGCCACCATGAGCACAGCATAACTAAAGTCAATTGATATAGTTTGTCAAGAAACTATTTAATTGGTGAAATTTCACACTGTGAACATCATTGATAGTTTCATTATTAAGACTGTTTTAGTCTAAATTCCACACAA
This sequence comes from Schistocerca cancellata, assembly GCF_023864275.1. Classification (NCBI taxonomy): domain Eukaryota; kingdom Metazoa; phylum Arthropoda; class Insecta; order Orthoptera; family Acrididae; genus Schistocerca; species Schistocerca cancellata. Next base: position 190,791,843 of record NC_064626.1, on the reverse strand, counting down.
AATGAATGATTGAAAGATAGAACCCTAACCTATATTTTTTCAAAGGCTAGGAAAGAAAATTGTGTTGCTGTCTCCACTTAATGCAGTTGTACTACTCAGTTCACAAGAATTGTGTCACAATGAAAATGCATATAAGAAAAATGAAACAACAGGATTTGTGTGCATGTTTGTTTCATTGAAATAATTATGAAATGTATATACATCAAAAGATATTGAGAAACAGCCAGATACAGGGACAGTAATTTTTATTGGAGTGAAAGAATTAAACCCATGGATGAGCTACTGTTAAGAGACAGTTCACAGATAAACTGCAGTTAAATTAAGGTCACATTCAGCAGAAGACTCAACACTGGCAGGCAGAGATCCAACAACATCAACAGCAGAATAAGACTCATCTTCACCAGTAGTAGTTGCAGTGAGCCTTACAATAAAACCAAAGAAAGACCCACAAGGTAGGCTACAGAAAATCTGTAATACTCAAGGATTTTTGGCTCATGGTTTTTTGGTACCAATCTCAAAACAGCATTAGATATGATACATAAAGGTATAACTACTACCAGTCTCTATTCTAGAGGTTTTCATATTGTAAACCATAATATATGAAAAATAAAACTTTTAAACTTGAAGTTGCAGTTAATGTTGCTAAATAAAACTTTTGTACTTGAAGTTGCAGTTAATGTTACAAATTTTAACTGTATGACTGTTATGGGACATTGGTGCAGGAATTCTGAATTAGGTGTTGTTAAAAAAAATCATTATAATTTGATTAGTGATTACAGTAGGCAGGTTACCAAAACTGGATGAGTTTGTATTTTTGTCAAATCCTGTGTTGTATCCATGGAGAGAAATAGGTTGAAATGATTTGGTCATGTTAAAAGACTGGGGAAAGAAAAACTATCAATGAGAGCTCTGCAATGAACAGAATCTGGAAGAAAACCATATGGAAGACCACGAACAAGTCTTGGTTGGAATACAAACAATTACGAAAAGTGTGGACTGCTACTCATGCCTACTGTAGGCATGCCTCATGCCTACTGTAGGCATGACACATTTAGTTACAGACAGGCACAATGCAAAGACTGTAACACACAGAGCTTTCAGCCAAAGCCTTTTTTAAAAAATAAGGGAAAATACATACTTCACAAAAGCAGGCACACCTCCTGCACACATGACAGCTATCTCCAGCCACTCTGGTAAGATTGCAGTCGCTGTGTTGAACAAATGCAGCAGTCTGGAGTGGGCCAGGGAAGGGGGAAGGACAGCAAGGTATGCGGGGAGGGGGGGAGGCACTACTGTCTGGGGGAGCCTGCAGGGACTAAAAGGCAGCAGGACAAGGCTGCCAGGCTCTGCATTGGGAGGTGGGAGACGGGACTTAATTTCTTCAGTAAATACGCATTTCCTTTTGGCATTTATGTGAAAAATTTGCAATATATCACATCAAGTAATGAAACCTATGACTAACAGTCTAAAATCACACTTCTAAATGCAACAACTTGAGGCAGTAGGCAATGTACAAAGAAAGCAGAAGTGATGTACTGCTCACCCTGTGAAACAATTACATAGTACCAACCAAAGAACTTCAGAAATTGTGTCACATTTCATTTGGTTTAATCAATGAGTGTATTTTCTTTATTCTTTGGTATGATAATATTTGTTCTCCATTTGATTGTGCTACATGTCACTTAAAAACAAGCTAAAATATAATGAATAATGGGTTAATGAAAAATGGGATAATTTATGTCCCATATGTATTTTTTCAGGAAAATGGTATATTTAAACTAAATAACTGATGATCCCATAAAATAAGGAATGTCTGATTGTCTTAATATTGATCACCTAGTGTGGATATGGACAGATTTCTTAATAAATTAGAGCGTCTGCTGGGCATTATGTTTACTGAAAAGCCACTGTGATTGTCTGGGGACTTCAATATAAGCCTTGTGAGTGAACTTCATCAGTGGAGCAGTTTCTTAATGTATTGCATAGTTTTAATTGTTTTCTCTTATGAATAACCCCACAAAAATGACACACAGTCTTATAGACAACATATTTAGAAACATGGGCACACTAGAGATACAAATTATTAATAGTGCTTTAGAAATGTCTTATCTTGATGCCACCATCTTTACAATTCTGTCTATACCTCTGAAAGAAAGAAATGTACACCTCACTTACAGAAGAAATTTCTCAGTAGTAATGAGTCATGGTAAGATGTGCTATCATATTCAGTTACTGAGAATGCTTCCCCTTCAGTATTTATGGCCAGTTCTGAAATGTGCCTTCAAAAGAATTTACCTGTCTAGGTTGGGTTTCTATATCCAGTACCTGGATCACACCAGAACTCTAAAAAGGCACATTTCTCAAATCAAAAGCTCCACAGTTCCCAAGTACATGGTATATGTAAAGACTTAAGAGAAAATATATCAAAAGAAAACAGTAAAGGGAAACAACTGAGAAATGATAGCCTAATAAGAATTTCAGGTAGTAATAAAAATCTATATGGACAATTGTAAAAAGCAAAATATGGAAAAGACATGAAGAGTAGGAAATCATACCTGCAAACTATTAAACATTACCAGGGGCAAAAAATACCTGCCAAATCATATAAATGATTGAAGCTTTGCAGAAACAGCTGCAATTAATTGCCTTTTAGTGTTTGTTTAATTTTTATTGCAGCATGACCAATTTTAAGTCAGCTAGCAATCATCATCCATTGGTACACACTTATAATGACTGATTGTAGCATTGTAAGGTTCATTATCTAGAGTTATTAGTATCCATGGATTTAATCCTGGTGCACAAATCACTATGAAAAACATAATTTGTGTTTCACAGCTATGTTGATTACACAGCACTACACACACTTTGCCCCAGGCAACAACTCCCATGTGCTTTACTGATAACTTTATAACACTTCCCACATACTAAGACCAGCGCAGAGCATGAGGCTAGTTCCAATTAGTGAACATGAAGCAGTAAAACTAATAAAAAGACTCCAATATAAATGTCAGCAGTTGTAGATGTGTAGTGTCACTTACAGTCTCAACTTCACAAGCTACAAAGCCTGGGCGCACATTGCTGATTTGTCATTTACTGAGAGAATGTTCTCCCAGATATCAAAAATTTTGGAAATGATACCTTTATTCGAGAGGTAACAAGCATAAAGGTTTAAACTACCAACCCATGTCACTCCTCTCTCATCATGTTCTAAGACATTCAAGAAATTGATGACACAACAAATTATCAAATACTTAAATGACCACAAGCCACTGAAAAATAATCAGCATGGCTTTTGGACAGGATAAGTACAGAAACATCAACGAGGGATTACACATATGAATTATTAGAAACCAAAACAATACTAGTGTTGTAGAAGTTAATTTATATATTTCTAAACCTTTCAATATTGTTGGTCATGAAATACTTTTTGCTAAGCTGGAAGCAATAGAAATTAAAGGGGTAGAAAGTAACTGATTCAAATTGTGTCTGCAAAACAGAACACTGGAAGTAGAATTTATGTTAGCTGATCCTAATAACAAAGTCAAATTATTATTTGCTGCAAGGAAAGCCAAAATACACATTGTAGACTTTCAGGGCGTGTATAACTTCACTTAAGACTTAAGACTTCCATGAAACATTAGAAGAAAGTTTTACATACTGACCAAGCCCTGTCAGAATGGAATATTTAAGTGAAAGTCAAAATATGTGTACTGTAAGGTAATATGCTACATGTATATGTCAAACACAGCAGATAAGATTGTGTCATTTTCAGCCGACACTAGTGTAATAGTGAGAGATGACGAGGAATTCATGTTTACAGCAATTCCCTGTATTCACAGTTCAATGCTCGTAAGTACAATAGGCTTATCGTCAATGTTAAGAAAACAGATTACATTACATTTAGAAATGTGAATCAAAACTAAGATCTCTAGCTGGTACTGAGGGGGAGGGGTATGGGGAGGGGTAATTAGACAGAAATAATGTGATGTTAAAAAACTGTTAGATATGTACACTGGTCAAGAATTAAATTGGAAAAAAAATCTTGTAACAAAACTCTCACAGAGATCAAGTTCGACATGTTTTGCTCTAAGAATCATTTCAGAAGTTGGCTCCTCAGCAGCACAAATGGTAATAGGTTTGTTTGATTCATGGGAGACCATCACAATGATGCTAAAAGAATTGAATTGGTGGATGCCTGAAGACAGATGCTAACTATCCTGTGAAAACCTACTTAGAAAGTTTCTAGAACCCCCTTTACGTGATGAATCTACGAATGTATTATAGACCTTTGCATATCATTCCTATAGAGATTACACAGACTAAATTAGATTAATTACAACACAAGCATAGGCATTTAAGCAGTCATCTTTCCTGCAGTCCAGATAGGAATGGCCTTTCTCCCGAAAGGCCTAATAACTGTTACAGTGGGACGTATCCTCTGCCCTGCACTTCATGGTGCTTTGCAGCATGTAACTGTAAATGTAAAAGCTGCTCAAATGGCTCACTTTGGCTGCTTCCAATACCTTCTAGCTCATGGAAAAGTATTTTTGGATAAAATTTGTAGACTACTGAACAAAAAAGGGCTATTTGATTCTGGGTACATAGGACTACAAGGCCATGCAGCAAGCCCCTACTGCAAGCACTTGATGTAACATTCCTATACATGCACCAATGTATGTTGATGATCACAGCTGAACTTGGAGACCTACAAATTAAAAGTGATTGCCACAGCTGAATTAGTCTTTTTTAAAAGGCCATAAATTAAGAAACATAGATTTGTGGAAAACTGAAGAAAACTATTTTAGAAACAAAGTATCTGAAAATATACAATTCTGAATATTATAATTGTTAGTTTTAATGAAGACTGATTGCTTTTTACTATCCTTTCAGAAAATATTGGCTTAAGGACATGGAGAAACATAATGGAGGACTGGTAATTAACAATATTACAACTTAATATTATGCTGTAAGTCATTCAGAATCACATACAAAGAAACAAAATTTAATCAAAGTGCAAAATATTGCGGAATGTTAAAAAACATGCAATGCATTTCACTATTTCCCAAAGGATGCCTGGGTTTTCATTTCAGTCCCATGTATTTGTTTGACATTGGTGTGATTTCCCCCCCCCCCCCCCCACACACACACCCCCACCCCACCCCCGACCCGCCCCAGTGACTGGCCTGACCACCACATATTATTTATGTTACTTCAGTCTTTTAATTAAGTTCAAGATACTTGATAGTAACATTTGTTTTTATAAATTAATATAAACTGCCATAAGTAACTGTAAGAATTTCAGCTCAATCTGTAGTATATACTCCATGGTAAAATTATTCAGCACAGTATATTCACCAGAGTTTCTATCACATAAAGTGGTTAGTTGCATTAAATTTTCAGAGCTTGTGTATGTGATGTTTGGTGCTGATTTGGTACTATGTGATGTTTGGTGCTGATTTGGTACTATACATCAGAATTCGCATTAACCTTGTAAGTACATTACACAGCAGATAACTAATAACTGCTCTGATTCTCTCTCTCTCTCTCACTCTCTCTCTCTCTCTCTCTCTCTCTCTATCAATCACTCATCCAAACACACACACACACATACACACACACACACACACATACACACACACACATCTCTCTTTAACAGAACCTGCTAATATAGTGGGCAAAATTGTGATCCAGAAGGCTCATTGAAAGAAAGTGTTGATCAAAATTATGGAATCATATCTTTTTATCTGAAGTTAACATCATGCTTTCAGAATTATACTCCTGGAAATTGAAATAAGAACACCGTGAATTCATTGTCCCAGGAAGGGGAAACTTTATTGACACATCCCTGGGGTCAGATACATCACATGATCACATTGACAGAACCACAGGCACATAGACACAGGCAACAGAGCATGCACAATGTCGGCACTAGTACAGTGTATATCCACCTTTCGCAGCAATGCAGGCTGCTATTCTCCCATGCAGACGATCATAGAGATGCTGGATGTAGTCCTGTGGAACGGCTTGCCATGCCATTTCCACCTGGCGCGTCAGTTGGACCAGCGTTCGTGCTGGACGTACAGACCGCGTGAGACGACGCTTCATCCAGTCCCAAACATGCTCAATGGGGGACAGATCCGGAGATCTTGCTGGCCAGGGTAGTTGACTTACACCTTCTAGAGCACGTTGGGTGGCACGGGATACATGCGGACGTGCATTGTCCTGTTGGAACAGCAAGTTCCCTTGCCGGTCTAGGAATGGTAGAACGATGGGTTCGATGACGGTTTGGATGTACCGTGCACAATTCAGTGTCCCCTCGACGATCACCAGTGGTGTACGGCCAGTGTAGGAGATCGCTCCCCACACCATGATGCCGGGTGTTGGCCCTGTGTGCCTCGGTCGTATGCAGTCCTGATTGTGGCGCTCACCTGCACGGCGCCAAACACGCATATGACCATCATTGGCACCAAGGCAGAAGCGACTCTCATCGCTGAAGACGACACGTCTCCATTCGTCCCTCCATTCACGCCTGTCGCGACACCACTGGAGGCGGGCTGCACGATGTTGGGGCGTGAGCGGAAGACGGCCTACCTAACGGTGTGCGGGACCGTAGCCCAGCTTCATGGAGACGGTTGCGAATGGTCCTCGCCGATACCCCAGGGGCAACAGTGTCCCTAATTTGCTGGGAAGTGGCGGTGCGGTCCCCTACGGCACTGCGTAGGATCCTACGGTCTTGGCGTCGCTGCGGTCCGGTCCCAGGTCGACGGGCACGTGCACCTTCCGCCGACCACTGGCGACAACATCGATGTACTGCGGAGACCTCACGCCCCACGTGTTGAGCAATTCGGCGGTACGTCCACCCGGCCTCCCGCATGCCCACTATACGCCCTCGCTCAAAGTCCGTCAACTGCACATACGGTTCACGTCCACGCTGTCGCGGCATGCTACCAGTGTTAAAGACTGCGATGGAGCTCCGTATGCCACGGCAAACTGGCTGACACTGACGGCGGCGGTGCACAAATGCTGCGCAGCTAGCGCCTTTCGACAGCCAACACCGCGGTTCCTGGTGTGTCCGCTGTGCCGTGCGTGTGATCATTGCTTGTACAGCCCTCTCGCAGTGTCCGGAGCAAGTATGGTGGGTCTGACACACCGGTGTCAATGTGATCTTTTTTCCATTTCCAGGAGTGTATATTCTTTTATCTTGTTATTAACTTTATCTTACTTCCCTCACCTAAAAAGCTAGCAAGCTACATTTAAAGACATTTGCAGAGAAGAGAAGCAACGGTGTAACATAAAGCTCTCAGAGGGCAAGCCAGTATAAAGCAAAGATGGGAAGGCTGAAAAATGGAAGGAATATGTAGAAGAGCTATACAAGGGAAATTAACTTGAAGACAGTATTATTGAAAGGGACGGAAACTGAATGAAAATGATATATGGGATGTGATGCTGCAAGATTGATTGACAGAGCACTGAAGGAGATAAGCTGAAACAAGTCAATTGCAGTAAATGATATTTCTTCAAAATGATTAAGATCTTTAGGAGAATCAACAAAACTGACTCAGTGTAGGATATATGATTAAGGCAAAATACCCTTAGACTTCAAAAGGCTCATAGCAGTCCCAGTACCATAAAAGGCAGATGCTGACAAGTGTGAGCAGTACCAGTCTAGCAGTTTAATCTGACGTGGTTACAAAATACCAACACAATCATCTACAGAAGCACAGAATAATTGGTAAAGCTGACCTGTGGGATCACCAGTCTGTGTTTTGGAGAAATGTGGTAAGAGATGAAGCAGTACTGACCCTATGAATTATCTTACAAGATACGAAGAAGAAAGTTATGGCCCCACAAGATACGAAGAAGAAAGTTATGGCCCCTTAATGGCATTTGTACAATTAGAAAAATCCAGATCCAACTGACTGTTCACGTCTGTTGTCTATAGTGGTAGCAGAGCATGATTCATTAATGATGACACTATGCTGCCATTCCTGGGCTGGTTTGGCTGTGAATATACACATATCTTTAAGGATGAGTTATGGCTGCTCCTGATAAATAGTGATCCAAAGTTCTGCTTCACTATCCACAATGTTCATGATCATCGCTGGCATGCATATTTCTTTTATGAGCATGAGTAGCTTTTTGCAGCTGACAAAAGGTTCACATGTTAACCAGGCATCTCAACTCATGACTAGAACTCATCTCATTAATGATGGCAGGATAACAGTGTCTGAAATGACAATCTTTTTCATGTGTGCTTGTTGGAGCTCTGACCTTCCACAATTTCCATGTTTGAATCACAATCAAATGGAGTGTACTAACCAAAGCGTGAAAAATATGTGGCATAGTGGGGCACCAGGAGCAAGGTTGCAAAAATAAAGAATAAAACAAGAAAGAGCAGAGAGCAAACAATTGCCCATTAAACACCAATAACTGCAGATCTACCATACAGCATTATTTCCTGTCTTTTGACTGTTAGAGCTGCAATCTGTCCTCTGTATAAGTTGTAAATAATCTTTCACTTCCTGCACTTTATCTCTGCTACCTTCAAAATTACAAAGAGTGTGTTCTAGTCAACATTGTCAAAACCTTTCTCTAAGTCTACATATGCTGTAAACATAGGTTTGCCCTTCTTTGACCTATCTTCTAAGATATACTACAAGCTCAATATTCCTCATATGTTCTTATATTTCTCCAAATGCCAAACTGATTTTCCCCATGATTTGCTTCTAACAGCTTTTTCATTTTTCTGAAAATATTTGCATCAGTATTTTACAGTCATGACTTATTATACTGATAATTTACACCTGTTAGCACCTGCTTTGTTTGGAACTGGAATTATTACATTCTTCTTTATGTCTGAGGGCATTTCACCTGTCTCATGTACATGACATTCCGAAGTTCTTATTACAAACTTCTAGGACTCGTACAGGGGAGCAAGTACATAATATTTTGAATAAGAACCCATGTCCAGAAATGTACCATTTCTTTTCAACAACAGTTTTAAATCAGATGTTCAGCTCATTCACTTCTGCTTGAGGAATTGAACTAGGTGTGACAGCTCAATTATTTGGTAATAAATCACAGGAAACGTAACGAAACTTTCATTTATCACTTAAGCAACTTGAGCACATTTGTTTGTAGTAACATTATATGTTTACGTGATTCCAGAAAGACCTTTGGTTGTGGCACCATACACAATCATTAACCAGGCTCCAGGGAGGTAGGGTCCCCTTCCCTATTCCACCACTAGGCTAATTCCTGCCTGGTGCATCCATGTCGCAGGGGTGGGCATCCTACACTTCAGTAGACCAGAGTGCTAGGATGGCTGAGTACAGGCAGGGACCCAATCCCATGGGGTATAAGATGGAACCCATGCCCATGGTTATGGGTGAAGACCTTAATGGCAGTGACGGCGGAGAAGGAAGACTACGGAATAACGTAGCTGGCAGATGAGGCAACCCTCCTTTCTGGGGATTAAATGAGAAGGGAGGAGAAACTCCAAAGGCTAAGGGAGACAACCCCAATAGAAAATCCTTTCTTACATTAGGCCTAGCAAGCCAGTATGAAAGTCTTCATATACTGCTTTCAAAACACAGATGAGCCTCGGAATGAACCACTCAGGATTTGACCCCACTGCTTCTTCAATTACTGATGCGAATGATGGGAGATCAGATGATATTCATCAGTACAAGAAGATGAAACCAACTGTACTAAAAAATAACCTAAATATTGGCACCCTCAATGGAAAAATGAAAGAAATGACAGATGTACTAACAGAGAGAAAGTTTGTTCTATTGGGATTAGGTGAAACAAAGTGGAAGGGAAAAGGTGAGAAGAATTTGAGAGGAGGAGGAAAACTGTACTGGAGTGGGAATAATAGGTTTGGAAGAAATGGTGTCGCAGTGATGGTGAATAAGAATGTACAAAGCTGTATTGAAAGTGTGAGATATATAACAGACACGATCATAATCTTACATCTGAGATTCCAAAAAGAAACACTAAAGGTAATCCAGATTTATGCACCTCAGTGGGATGTAGCAAAGAGGAGAAGATGAACCTTGAAAATGAGTTATAAAACCATATAGAGAGTGCTAATATAGTGTTGGGAGATTTTAATGCACAGGTAGGCAAAGACAGAAAGGGGTTTGAGCAAGTGTTGGTATGTTTTGGATATGAAGGTAGAAATGAAGAAGGGGAAAGACTCCTAGATTTGTGCCAGAGGAATGGAATGAAAATAGCAAACAGCTGGTTTATGAAGAGAGGAAGTCATGTTATCACCAGATACAGTTGGTATGGAAGAACCAAGAGTATAATTGATTATATTCTAGTAGACAGGGAATGGGGAAAGAAAGTAACAAATGTGAAGGTAATTCCAAGTGTGAGTGCAGATGGAGACCATAGATTACTGGTGGGACAATGGAAAATGAATCAGTGTGTGAAAAATAGAAAACAGAAGAAAGTGATGAGGATACAGGATTGGAAACTAAAAGAGAGTGAAAGTGCTGAGAAGTATAGAGAATTAATCACACAAAAATTTCCAAAAGAAGTTTTCTGTGATGTAGAAAAAGAATGGAGTTTATGCTTTAGTTGAAGTAGCACAAAAAATATGTGGTAGAACATTTAGAAAGGAAAAAGTAAGACAGACAAGCTGGTGGGATGATACCACAATCCAAACAGTTAGAAGAAAAAATAGATCATGGAGAAAGTGGTGGAATACTAAAAATGACGAAGAGCATAAAAAACAAATAGAGGAAAAGAAGAAGTGCAAAGAAATAGTGGAAACAGCAAAGAAAAAGGCATGGGAAGAGTTTACAAAAAAACTTGAAGAAGATGTGAAGAGCAATAAGAAAATGTTCTATAAAATGATTAAAAATAAAAGGAAGGCTTTTGAAGTACTAGTAAAGATGGAAACAGAGGACGGTACCATGATTGGAGATCCAGGGAATATAAAAGACCTGTAAACAGAACATTTTAAGAAACTGTTTATTGGTGAGGAGCAGGTACATGATGAAACAACAAATAATGGAGAAATTGAGAAAAGTTGGGAAGCAGAATTAGAACAAATTACACTGGAAGAATTGGAATTAGCTGTGAAAAAGTTGAATGGGGGGAAAGCCCCAGTACCTGAGGATGTATCAGTGGACATGATAAAAGCAGCAGTAGCTGTATAGAGTACTATCAAGTGTGTGGAGAAATAGTACAATACCTGATGATTGGAGAAGAGGAGACATTGTTCCCATCTTCGAAAAGACAATAATACACTTTTTGTAAAAACTACAGAGGAATAACCCTTATGAGTCATACAGCCAACATTTAAGAAAGAATTTTACTAAATCAAATAAGTGAAAAGATAGAAAAGGAGCTGAGTGAAGAACAGTATTGGTTTAGGAAAGGAAGAAGCACGATCGACCTGATATTTTCTATCTGTCAACTGATTCAAAAAAGTTGGGAGTATAACGAAAGGGTGATTATGGTTTTATAGACATAGAAAAGGCATATGACTCAGTTAACAGGGAAAGACTCTGGGAGGAAATGAATAAGATAGATATAGAAGATGGATACATGAATGTAATAAAGACAATGTACAGAGGACACAATTGTAGAATTAGAACACCATTGGGGAATTGTGAATACTGTGAAATAAGACAAGGACTTAAGCAAGGAAGTATTCTGTCTCTTGCACTTTTTAATGTTGTGATGGAGGGAATGAATAGGGCAGTTAAAGATATAGTAAAAGAAAGAGACAAAAAGATGATTTTTGCAGATGATATGGTAATATGGGGTGATAAAGTTTACAGCTTCATGTATGGAAGGAAATAATGAAAAGATATGGATTGAAAATAAATAAAGATAAGAGTGAAGTAATGGTATTTGGAAGAGAGAAAGGGATCAATGGAAATATTACCTTTGAATGGAGAACCCCTCAAAGTGGTAGAAAGTTTCACTTACGGAGTGAAATATCTAGGGATGGAAGAATAATGAATGAAATTTATAGGAGGTTACAAAACGGAGGCAATTTCTATCAAACAATAAAACACCTGATTTGGAATAAGGAAGTTACAGAAAAAGCAAAACTCCTCATGTATAAGAATTATTACCTCACTATTGTCATCTATGGTGGAGAAACATGGACAATGACAGAAAAAGACTGGAGCAGACTGCAAGCAGGGGAAATGAAATTTCTCAGAGCAGTTAAGAGAAAAACAAAAAGGACTGAGTCAGGAATGTAGAGGACCTTAAACAAGAAAGTATGAGAGAAGAAACTGAAAAAAAAAGAGATTAAGATTGTATGGGCATGTTAAAGAGGGTGCATGGGGAGAGACTCCCCAAAATTATGGAAGAACTAAAGATGGATGGAAAAAGACCTAGAGAGCACCCAAGAACACAATGAAAAATGGGAGTGAGAATATCTGTGGAAAGGAGAGGTGTGACCTGGAGTGCAGGAAGGAAAGTGGTGGGAGGACTGAGCCAAGTGGACAGGACTCATCAGCACCCAGACCTGGCAGTAACTGCAGCTGGATCTGGATATAGATACGTAGATTCCAGAAAGAAAAAGGATCCAGCATACTATATACAGGCAATATAAAGGCAAATCTTCATTTAGTCATCAGGAACCCACAACTTTAAATCAAAATTTCAGCCACAAGAATGTAGCCCTAGAGGCAAGACTTGGAGCCAACTCCAAGAGAGGATGAACTTAAGTAAAAAGTTTTTCTTTTGTATATCTTATGCTTCTTGAAGCTTTTGAAAATAATGAAGAGACTAAGAAAAAATTAATGGTGATGTGTTGGAGGAGAAGATTACAAGCCTAAGTCTAGGAAGCAAAGTTTAACAAAAAAACAAACAAGAAGCTTTTTGAGAGATTAAACATGTAAAAAGGAAAGGCCTAGTAGAAATCCTTGGATATCACAAGAGATATTGAATTTAATTCATGAAAGGAAAAAATACTTGAATGCAACAAATGAAAAAAACAAAAAGGAATGTGAACACACATATAATGAAATTTATCAATGAAAGTAATCAGTGTCTGAAAATGAAGTACTGACAGATAAAAAAATCTACTCACCACATGTTGGCAGGTGGAAAACCATAAAAGATGGAAAAGCATGAGCTTTTGGAACAATGGCTTCTGGCAGAAGAGTTGAAGGTAAAGGAATACTTCTTCCTATCGCTTCAATACTTCTGCAAGAAGGAGGAGACACTGGCTTAGAAAGCTCACATGTTTCCACATCTTTTACATGTTTTCTCCATCTGTCACTTGGTGGGTAGATTTTTTGATCTGTATGTATTATATTTTGAAATAATGAGATTGATAGAAAGTGCAAAATGGCTAAGCAGGTATAATTACAGGATTATAGATGCAGATATAACTAGGGAAAAGTTAGAAGGCAGCTAAAGAAAAATTAAGTAGAGCTTTAGAGAAAAGAGAAGCACCTGAATGCTCAAATGAAAAGTCAGTACAAAGCAAAGAAGGGGAAGCTGAAAAGTGGGAGGAATATATAGAGAGGCTATACAGGAGAAATTAACTTGAAGGAAGGGGCAAGTAGATGAAGATTATGATACTGCAAGAAGAATTTGACTTGGCAGTGAAAAGTGTAAGTTGAAGCAAGGCACCTGAAGTAGATGGCTTCCACAGAATTATTCATATCGTTTAGAGAAACAGCTAGGGTAAACTGTTTCACATAGTGTGCTACACACAGGGTGTCTGGAAATTCTCATTGCATACTTCCAGGATTTGTAGAAGGGGATTGGATACATAATCTGAATAGCAACTATGATACATCCTTGCCCCAGTTTATTACATTTTGTTACTATGTTTTAATACACAGTAAAGGAAAATTTTGCTATGAAAGGCTAGATAATAGGTAGGATCACAAGGCAGACTCATCAAATGACATGCCAGATGGTCACATAGCATGAGAATGGCTGAGCAAGCAAGAGCCATATCATGCTGGAGAAGAGAGAGAGAGAGAGAGAGAGAGAGAGAGAGAGAGAGAGAGAGAGAGAGAGAGAGAGATTTTGACTACCATGCTGGACACTAAGAAATGGCTCTTTTATTTATATTTACTGTTTAAATATTAAAATAAAACTACAGCTGATGACATTACTTGGACTGAGAACTTGTTAATAATTTCAATATCACTCAGTTCATCAGGAAATGGTAATTACAAGTATTATTGTCATTTCTTGTTTATAGAAAGGGTGGACCAATCACAAGTGCACCATATGAGGGCAGACACCAGACTGCTAAGGTAGCTCACTCCTAGTCTACAATCAGTTTCTGAGAAGGTAATACTTGAATCTATGTATAAAATCTAATTCCATATAAAAATGGAACAGTTTGTTGAAAAATGGCCTCAGATGATGTACAAGTGTAATGTTGTGTTAATCCAAGGCAGCTTTGAGGTAGCAACGTGCAAACTGTAATGTGAAGTGCAACTCCACATAAGGATGGAATTAATTGTTAAATTTGTCTTGGAAAACATATTTGTGTGATCACAGTTTGATTCTAAGAACATGTAAAGTGTTGTGACCTTTGCAGTGCTTGGGAACTAATGATTAATGGCCAGGAATCTTGGTATGAATATCAACAATGGATTGGCAGTCACACTATTTTTCTTGATTTTTTTGCTTCTATCAATAGAATTAAAATCCAGTGGCATCACAATAGTCTGTAATTTTAATTTTAATAGCACTGAACTCTTTTCCATCTGCCACTTCATTAAGCACTATTTCCTGCATGCACATCAGAACCTGTGGCCTGTGCAGAAGAAATCAGTTGGGGTGACAGGTACATCTCGACAAGATGAGAGGTAAGCAAGTAGCCTCCAGTTATGCTAAGGATAGTGAATGTGGATATTATTTATTGAAATCCACTTTGTTTGTTAATCCTGGCATGTCTTTTTTGTGGGAAGTGTTATATACTTGATCCCCCTGTGTAATATTCAAGGATAACAGTTTGCATCTTCTGGGAATTACAATTGGTGCACCCTCATGAATATTTTACAATATCTGCAGAAGAAAAGAACAAAGACTCAGAGTTGCTTGTCCTGGTATGCAATATGTTAGACTGGATGATGTGTACTATGTCTGATGTCACTTAACATCTGCCTTTGTATATGTGTGGACGGATATGTGTGTGTGTGTGTGTGTGCGAGTGTATACCTGTCCCTTTTTGCCCCTATGGTAAGTCTTTCCTCTCCTGGGATTGGAATGACTCCTTACCCTCTCTCTTAAAACCCACATCCTTTCGTCCTTCCATCTCCTCCCCTCTTTCCTGATGAAGCAACCATGGGTTGCGAAAGCTTGAATTTTGTGTGTGTGTTTGTGTTTCTTAGTGTCTCTATCAACATACCAATGCTTTTGTTTGGTAAGTTACATCACCTTTGTTTTTAGATATATTTTTCCCACGTGGACTGTTTCCCTCTATTATATATATATTTAAAGTTACATAATGTATCAGAAAAACAGACCCCCTACTTTAAGGGGAAAAAAATGCATTTATGCTGAGTAACACTGTCTTTAGCAGTCTTGGCTAACAATTCACAAATATCAGTCACAACACAAATCCAGTCAACAGATGCTTGAGTACATTACCCAGCACCTTCTGATCTCTTGCAAATTGACTGGTCCAGCAGGGTACAGCCATACAGGAGTGTGGGGAGTGGACCTGCCATCATCTTTCAGCTTCCTCCTTAGAGTTCTCATGACACACTCCAGCAAATAGGTAACTTCCTGTCTAGCAATCACATCAAAGCCTGAAACATTGTTTTGAGTACTAAATATGCTGTTCAATACCTCCTTCACATCACACAAGATACATTCTCCTTAATGACTTTTCAAACTGAATCAAACAACTTTGTGACAGTCTTTTTGTTGTGCCTATCTCCAACTCAGCATCTTCACTATATGTTGAGTAGCAATTTTCCTTTTCACAATATTGTAACTTTTCAAACTCGCTTATATGGGATTTATGTCAGATGAAATTAAAAAGTGTTCAAATATGAAACATTAATAAAAAGAGTTAAAAGCAATTTAAAAAATGGACTATCAAGGTATTACACCCAGATATACTGAGATACTAGTCCTAGTTTCTGCAGTACAAATTATGAATATTGTTCCATGTCAAATTTGCAAAAGGATCTATTCATTAAGTCTCATGACATACATGTATCAAATTCGAAAACCCTGATATATTGCAGAACACAACTATGTAGTGTATCATAGACTTTGTCTCAGTCAATAGACGAGACAAGGCTTTAGAAATCACATCATCTTAAATCCTAAATTCCGGACAAACAAAACATAATTATCTAGTCTTATGCATGTGCAGATAGAGTTAAACTCAGTCAATGGATATGATAAAACTCTGGTAACTACATGGTCTTACATACTAAATTCATGACAATGGAAAAAGATAAAACAAACAAAAATTAGATACTTACAGATCATATCTACATGCTTTCAGTTTAGTGATACTGCGTAATTTAAACAACTTCGTAAATTTAGGATACAAAAGTCTGTATGCATTAGGATGTGGATTTTCAAGAATTTCAAATGGTGCAATATAAATATCTAAAACTTTCTTTATCTCTGATGTCAACACTTTAGATTTCTCTTTTACTTTCACCAACACAAGCTCTCTTACCTCAAACTTAGAAAATCTACCTTTGCCATCACGTCTCTGCTTTCTCCTATCACCCTGCTTTTTCATCATCCCCCTAACACATTCTTCTCTCTCTTGTGGCAACAGAATTTTACTTGGTGGAAACTCCACATTTTCATAAATAAAGTTAGCTGGTCTATGATTAAACATGATTTCAAATGATGAAAACCTCTTGAAGAATGTTGTAACCTGTTTATAATATCCTCAAAATCACTGACATAATCTATACAACTAGTATGATTCTTCCAACAAGACATTCTAAACAGTCTTCCAATCTCTCTCATATATCTTTCTGCTGAGTTGCTTGAAGGACAGTAGACTAAGGTTAGACTATGCCTTATTTTCATGCAATCAAGAAAATCTTTCCAAGCTTGAGGTGTAAACTGAGAACCATTATCAGATAAAATTGTTTTAGGAATACCCACCTGATGAAAGTATTTGTTCTCAAATTTAGAGATGATTTGCTTGCTGGTAGCTTTCTTTAGAGGAAACAGCTTTATGAACTTTGAAAATACATCAACCACCATGAAAACATAACAAAATCCCTTCTTAGACTTAGGTAACAATCCATAAATATCCACAGACATGAGATCTACATTACCATTAGGCAGTATGTTTTGCATGTGGCCTCTACTTGTTTGGTTACTTCCCTTCACTCTTTGACATCTGTTACACATGGCAATCTTCTTCTTGACTCTTCTTTCTATATTATAAAAGTAGATGTTTTCCTGAATCTTTTGTGTGCATTTGGTTGATCCACAATCCAAAAACTCTCATGTGTATAAGTAATTAAAGTGTCAATACATTGTTATGGCCAACAGTTTCCAATCCTCTGAGTCAGTCTTACGTCTCCTGAACAAAATACCTTTTTGTACCTTATAATACTATTCTGTCTTTTCTCCTCCTTTCTTACTCAACATGCTCCTAACTAATTTCCAATTTTTATCATGGTTTTGATACCTCTGGTTGTCTTCGCAAATTTTCAAGATCTCTCTTTCCTCTTTCACACCTCTCAAGTGCATAATTTTAAACACTTTTTCTCCTTCACGAAAGTCATTAGGTGATTCACTTAGTAAAGGTAGCCTAGACAAAGTATCAGCAACTACACTGTCTGTGCCCTTAATGTATCTGATTTCCTAATTGAACTATTGTGTAAACAAAGCCCAATGAGTAATTCTGTTATATCACAGTTTACACACCTGAATATAACATAATTATTTGTGATCAACATAGATGATGACGTGGTGAATAATTTTTAAATTTGTGGAATGCCCAATGTACAACCAAAAGTTCTTTTTCAATTACAGTGTATGTCTTTTCACGTTTCTGCAATATTCTACTAGCAAATGCAAAAGATCTTTGGTCAATAACACCATCAGCTTCAACTGCCTGAAATAAATGAGCACCCAATCTAACATCACCACTATCATAACACAAAAAGGAAGAAACAAATCTGGTTTGAACAATATCTGTCTTTCACACAACTGTCTTTGATCTCATCAAAAGCATCCTGACACTCTTGATTCCAAACCCCAACGGTATTCTCCTTCCAAAGTCCACAAAAGCATGGAGCATTCAAAGCTTGACTGCTACAAAATTTTCTATAAAATCCAGTTAACCCAGAAAAAATGATGTAAGCTGTTTTTTATTATGAGGTGGAGGAAAATTACCAATAGTATCAACTTTCTCTTTATCAGGTGCAATTCCTTTTCAGATATAACATGCCCTAAAACTTTAACTTCTTCCACACCAAATTTACACTTACCTATTTTCAAAAGTCATGCCTCCTGATTCTAATTTTGGAAACACATATCTTAACAGATTCAAATGTTGTTCCCAAGTCTTTTGAGTGTCCAGAAGGTCATCAACATACACAATTAATTTTGAACTCACTTCATTTCCTAAGACAGAATCAAGAGCTCTTATGAATTCATCTACAGATACATTTGGCCCAAATGGCACTACACAATATTGAAAACACTTATCTCCATACAAAAATGCTGTACACTTCATAGAATTAATTTCAAGTGGGATCTGGTGAAATCCAGAAGTCAAGTCCAAACTACTCATGTATTTTACATAACCAAATTTGTGTAACAGCTCATCCACGATCTCAGGATGATCAGTCTCTCTAATAAGAAATTTATGAAGATGTGTAGAGTCCAAAACGATTCTTACTCCACCATTTCTCTTACCTACCACAACTAAAGATTATTGTAAGTACTCCCACTTCTCTCAATTACACCCCATGTTTCCACCTTCTGAATTTCTTTCTCTACATCTTTTATTTTTAAAAATGGTATATTATATGGCTTGAGAAAGACAGGTTGATGACCTACCACAACTAAAGATTATTGTAAGTACTCCCACTTCTCTCAATTACACCCCATGTTTCCACCTTCTGAATTTCTTTCTCTACATCTTTTATTTTTAAAAATGGTATATTATATGGCTTGAGAAAGACAGGTTGATGACCTCTAAGTAAAGTATGCACTGATGGCCTTTCACTTTTCCTGGTTTTTCATTAAACACATTTCTAAACTCTGATAAATTCCTACGCTGTAGCTTTTGTAGGTCATTAAGAGTGTAGCTTCCATTGCTTTAGAATCTACTACACTTCTAAAATCTTGATCCTCACTCTAATCAACATCTATATCATCTGGTACTTGCTTTGGTTCACAATGTATTGCAAATAGTTACAACTTTTCCCACAGTTTAAGATACAGAACTTAGTTTTCACATAAGTATTACTTTTAGGTTCAAAAATAAACAATTCTTTAGCATTAGATACAAAACAAGCCTCAACTTTCACTATCCAATGCATGCCAAGAATTATATTTTCTTCCAGACTAGAGATCACTAAGAATCCATGTTCAACGGTTTTGCCTTCTGTACTGAATGTTAAAAGTACCTGAGCTTTTATCAGTTTGCTTTGCTTACCTGTATCTCCTCTTATCTTTACACCTACAATGGGCATTTCCACCAAATTCTTACTGTACTGGATTTTGTCTGTAAACTGTTCAGATATATCACAAATAAGCCTATCAGTATCAATAAAACAGTTTCATTCCCACTGATAAATCTTAATCTTAATCTAAGGACATCCAAAATCTCAATCATCATCTCAGTTATTAGACACTTCATGTAAGAAATCACCTTCAATTTCATCAAATGCTACATCTACACTGTTTTTGTGGGGTTTTATCAACTTTACTGGTATCATAGCATTACTCTGGTTATTCATATTGTCAGGTAAAGATTGAACACAGTGAACGGATTAAATAACACAACTAACATCAGTTATTATAGGAGGAACACAAAGTATATTACTGTCAAAATTACATTACCTACTTAGATATTCTTTCACTTCATCCCATCAATTTGGATACAAATTTTGAATAACCACAGCTAACTTTCTCCAGAAAGCACATTTATCTTTGTTATCATCAGTCTGGCTCCAAACAAATCTCAAAAAGTTTTCATCTTTATTCTCTAAGCTTACACATAAATCACCTTTACTATTTGGATCATTACTCTGCATGACATTAATGAAAAAATGCTTTGACTGTGCTAGAATTCCATAACTCTCACTTACATCATCACAAACATCACTTACCTTACCTGTATTCACAAATAACTCTGAAACTTCATTATTCTTAAACTTTACGAAAACTTGATACTCATCATTATCATCATCATCCTCATATTCTTCCAAAATTACTTTATCAATAACATCATTAACAGCACAAGTCTCATCACTTCAAAGTCACACACCTTATCTACATTCATTTGCAACAAGCAGTCTTGGGCTTACCAGCCTCAGTTATTTCACAGTTCTCATTCAAATCTACATCAAAAGTATCACATAATTCAGATTCAAACAATAACCACCTGTTTTGCATATATCAATAATGCAATTGTCTGACCAAGAGTAGAAATTATTAGTATACACTACATCAAAATGCTCATTACTCTCACATTCTGGTTTGTGATTAGTATCTACATTATCACAATTAAACATAGTATTCCAAAACTTTTGATCTAAACATACTTGAGAAATCTGACATTCCATCTGTTCAACCTCAGGTACCTATACCACATTATTAATACTGTTATTATTGTGTGTAAATTGGGGGTCCTGTACTTGTTCTGTTTCCTTGCCCCAAAACTGCAGACTTTCATTGAGGTGGACCACCATTTCCTGAATGGTCACCCCTATGATTGTTTCCTTTATTAAACTACCCATGGCTATCACCATTATTCCTATTCTGCTGATGTTCAAAGTTTCTGTCTCTATTACCACTCTGATTGTGATAGAAGTTACCATTATCTATGTTTCTGTAGTTATCACTATGATCTCTTTCATTATTATTGTTATGGTATATGTTTCTTTCTGCTGTCCGATCCAGCCTGTCAAAATAAAGTAAAAATTGTTCAAGGGAATCATCAGGTCTGTGTACTAAATCTCACTGCAAGCTTTCTGGTAATCTCCTTTTTAGTGCATCAATCAATGTCATTTTGTCAAATGGCCTGTCAAAGTGTGTTAATTTCTTATGTTGATTCTTACAAAACTCTTTCAGTGTACAGTCCCTATTCTTATTATTTGGACCATTCAGAAATTCACTTTTAATTCTCCCTTGTTCAGCTTCTGACAAAAATTTATTTAAAAAAGTGCTTTAAAAAATATAATATGTTTCCCACTGACTTAAATTTATGTTTGTCCACGACAGAGCTTCACCTTCAAGACATACTTTAATGAACTTAATTTTTTTATCATCACTCATGCCCAGCACAAAACTTTCTCTGCAGTGGTGCAGAAAATCCACTGGATGTAAATTCTCTGATGGAAAACTTTTGATTTGAATATTGGACCACACAATACTGTTATTTGAATACACATTGTTGTGAATGCAATTTTTCTGAACTACTGAAATTTTTTTGATCTAAAACATTTACATCAGTTAGCATACTGTTTTTAACATTTAAGATTTTTTGATATAAACTACTGAAATTCTGTTCCAGTTTTTCCTCTGCAGCCTTCTGTTGAACTCTGACATCATTAACATTCTTCTCCTGATTTGTGGATTGAGCAACTAACTCGTTTTCTGAAACACTAAATTTGCTTTTTAATACACTGACATTGTGATTCACACTTGTTAAACCATCTAACAACCATTTTTTAGCTTTGAAACCTGATCACTAAGTTGGTCGATTTGGTATTGTACTCTGTCCAATTTATCTTTGGTTTCAGTTAATATTTCCATTAACGGATCAGTAACTGCACTCAATTTTGCCAAAATCAACTGAATAATGTCAGTTTTAACTGTTTCTCTGCTGCCTACATTTTTATTTGGTTTAAACATGTCTAGGTTACGTCCAACAGCTTTCACTTCGTCAATACTACCCTCGTCTCTATTCATTTTCCTAACAATCACATGAATTCTAATGGAACTGACAAATAGACCTCATTTTGGTATATTACACAGTAATTAAAGTTGTGTTGAAAAGCATTTACTTAATATGATTTTAGGGTAGGTGTTGCTATCAATAATCAACACAGAAATTGTTTGTTCTTTGTTGCTATGACTGTGATCATTGGTGAGCAATGGGATTTCAGCCTCTTGAGTTTTGGCCGCTGTTGACAAACAGCTCAAACTGTGGAATCCTGTATCATGATTTCATTAATCTAGTGATAATAAAATACCTGTGCCTTTTCTTGTTCCCAGAGCAACAAAGGAATCATTGCCTAGACAATGAGAATCCACATAGACAATGCAGACTCAGCTGTGTCAAGATGGGGCTCTATGAAGTAATATACACACATCAAAAATTTTTGATTCACCCCAGTTACCAGAACTCCTGAAAATAGACGTTGACCCCGGATATTGTATCACAGTCAGAGTCCCTTTGACTGTTAAGATATGTCACTAAACCAAAAGATGTAAACAACAATGTATGAGCAGCACCTATTAGACAGAGGGAGTCCAACTGCCAATCAGTTCCAGTCATTCCACCATGAAGGAGATACACAGCTCATGTTGTCTGTAGTTCAACTATGCCTAAACAGTCACTACCACGATTTGATCACATCCACATTATTACTTTGTGTTAGGAAGGGTTCTCAACAAGCGTAGTGCCCAGGCATCTCGGAGTGAACCAAAGTGATGTTGTTCAGAGATGGAGAAGATACAGAGAGACAGGAAATGTCAATGACATGCCTCGCTCAGGCTGCCCAAGGGCTAATACTTCAGTGGATGACTGCTACCTATGGATTATGACTCAGAGGAACCCTGACAACAATGCCATCATGTTGAATAATGCTTTTTGTGCAGGCACAGGACGTCATGTTACAACTCAAACTGCGTGCAATAGGCTGCATGATGCACAACTTCACTCTCGATGTCCATGGCGAGGTCCAGCTTTGCAGCCACAACACTATGCAGCATGGTACAGATGGGCCCAACAACATGCCAAATTGACCACTCAGGTTCCTGGCAATACTAAATCATATTGAAAATTTCAAGTCATCAGGAGAAAATCAGATAACAGCCAAATTATGGAAGTATACTAGCAAAAATACAATTGTCTTACTCCAGAAACGTTTTAGGAGATATGGAAGAAATGAATCATTCCATAAGAATGGAAAATGGCCCTGGTACACCCTCTTCACAACAAAGGTCCTCAATCTGATCCCAACAACAATAGAGGGATTTACCTGGTCGATGTGACCTACAAGATATTGTACAGATCTTTACCAGAAAGAGCAGAATCTCAGCTGGATTGCCAAATTGGGGAGTATCAAGCAGGGTTTAGGAAAGGAAGATCCTACCCTAAACAGATCTTAAACCTCAGAAGCATTTTAGCATATCAGAAGCAGAGGGTGAAACCATATATAGTGATTTTTGTAGACTTTCAAAAAGATTACAATTCCATAGACAGAGAATGGGTATTCAGTATTTTGGAGGAGTTTAACTTCGATGGGAAAACTCATGAATACGTCCTCTAAAGTCAGATTCATGGGTGAACTATTGGAGCCTTTTGAGATCAAAACACAGGTCTGACAAGGGTACAGTCTCTCACCCCTGCTGTTTAACTGTGCACTCAAAAAAGTTGTCAGGGAATGGAATGCAAGAATGAGAGGGGGAATAAGACTTAGAACAAAAAAGAAAGGAATCATGATTAAGTGTTCGGTATTTTCTGATGACATGGCACTGCTCACGGAAACATGGAAGGAAGATGAAGAAAAAATTGCCAAGTTACAAGAGCAGGCAGACAAGATAGGACTTGAGATTTCCTACAAAAAAATGAAGATTATGACAAGTATACTAGGCACTCCTAAGAAAATTAAAGTTGTTGTTGTTGTTGTGGTCTTCAGTCCAGAGACTGGTTTGATGCAGAATTAAAGTAGGAACTCAAAAAACAGAAGTGGTTAGGAGTTTCAAGTACCTAGCAGAATGGATTGAATGGGACAACCCTGAAGTGAAAGCAATGGAAGCAAGAAGGACCAAAATGGAACAACCTTTCCAGGAAACCAAAAGCACAAACAATAAGAAAGACCTCTCTTGGAAGACCAAAATAAGGCATTATAACACAGTCATTAAGTTGGAAGCATTCTATGCAGCAGAGACACTAGTCATAGGAAGGAAAGGGCAAATGGAGAAACTGGAAATCAAGGAGAGGAAAATTTTGAGGAAGGTCATGGGTCCCACATTCCAAACTAACAAACAAGTGTTCTATAGAGACAAAGCCCTCTATCCAAAGTTGAACAGATTCTCGGAAACCATGAGGAAAAGGTGGATTGATTTCTATTTCTGTGTACACATACTCCAAATGAATCCCAACAGACTAACTAAACAAATATTTGACTTCTTTTATAAAAAGAAAAGACTAAACCCTACTGGTTTAAGGAAGTGAAAAAGAATTAGAGAGAACTCCAGAACCGAAGTCATGTTAAAGAATGCTACAACCAAGACCGTGACCAAAGACAAAACTAAGAGGTTCCAAGTTAAGATCAACACCAGGAAACCGATTCAAATATCAGAGGAGGAAAGAAACAAGAGATCAGATAGAATGAAGAACTATTGGGAGGAAAAGAGAGCACAAGTATCTAAGAAGTGATTGATCTGACGTACCCCAAAGACAGGTGATTTGAAGTGAAAAAAAAAGTACTAAATTTCTTCAGGTTCTGGTTTTCTTTCTTCCTTTTATGTCAACCAGCACAGAAATTATAAATGATGTCTCCATTTATAAACACAGGCACACTGTGTCACCATTCTACATTTTCTGTTCAACTTCAAAAACCTAGCTGGCATCATGTCATGTGTGGTAGCACTTCTAAAATATCACAACATCTAAGGACAATTAAGCCCTGTATTTTCATTTGAAAGTTGCGTGTATTTCTTTGATAGGCATCTAACAGTTTTTAATTATAGATGAAGTTCACTTAGGGATGATAAATTTGTACTTAAACTGTAACTGAACACATTTATGGGAATCTGGTATTAATATTCATGTTACTCCACAACACTTTTCTTTCCTGAGTACAGTGTTGAATGACGTCTGCTTACAACAGAATAAGTAATTAAAGAATAGATTCTTGGGATCCAACAATATAGAATACAGTAATAGAATCTAAAAGGTAGTACAGATTTTGTATTTTGAATAAATAGTTTTCACCTGAATCATTCTACTGACCATGGACTGATCAGATAGATGGTGGGGTGCTGGGGGGGGGGGGGGGGGAGAGGGGGGGGGGCACATACATGCGATGAATTTTTTTTTTTTTTTTTTTTTTTTACAACCACCAGGGGTACTTTCATAATAAAGGAATTTGAGAAGTCAGCTAGCGATTTTTATGGTAATTTATCTCAGAAGAATTAAATATCTGAAAAGTGTTTAAAGGTATGCAAACTTAATGCAGCATATATAAATATTTTTATGCATGTGCCCTGGTCAGTTCTCAGAGATAAAATATCAATAGTGTCATTCAGCCAAAAGAGTTACAACAAGTAGACATCACCCGACAGCTGAAAGCCAGTTAGGTGAAAATGAGATTACTAGGAATGGGGAGCCAGTGTACTATAAGTAATCATCAAAGAATAATACTATTCACTTGCTTTTTCTCTCTTTTGTAATGGATTTGCATAAAAAATGTAGATCAATAGCAGCTCTTACCTTTTATCAGGGTAAGAAAAATGTGAACTGTGATTATATGTATAAATTGTTTGTTAATTTTGCTTGCAATGAAACATTTAACAATGACTTAGTCACATTATGTAAGTGAGAAATTTAAGCTTATATATGAAGGAGAGTGTAACATTGCATTTCTTCATCTAATAACATTCAGAAATATTTGTTCAATAGCTATTACATCAAAACTGGTTGCTTTTACAAGCCATAATATAGTTAAAAGAGAAATCTCGAATCCTCCTCAGGGGATACCACCTTAATATAGCACTGTCCGTGCGGGAAAGGAGGTTTGCATGCTCTGGATCTGGAGGACTATGGCGGCAGTAGTGTCAGCAGGGTCACCCATGCCAGACAGGCTGAAGGGGAGGAATTAGACCAAGTGTGTCCCACAACGACCTATCAAAAACCTGTCTCCTATCCTTTTCCTATCCCCAGCCCATCCTTTTTCTTTTCCTTTCAAATTCCCCCAATTATCCAATGCTGGCAGTTTAACCACATATAGGGGTGCGGAGGAAATGCCAAGACCATATGCTGAACATCTGGTAAATCATCAGTGCCTGGGTGATAATATGGCAGCCCCACCAAGGCAATCAGAAGTGGTGGGCCAATCACTCGCCCTTCTTAAATAACCTGATTACTGAAACTGAGACGAGAATACAAAACCTATGAATGAACTGGTGACAACCTTTGGCATGAAAGGGAAAACAAAAATTGGTTTTTGGAATATACGAACCTTGAGGGAGAGTAGCAAGCTGAAACAAGTTATAATGGTACAGCCTCCCCCAGGACTCATATGAAATGTCCAATACTACCTTTTTTTATATGCATCCAGATAGTTATCAGACAATTCAGTGCTTCCTAAGGCATTGTATGTGTGTCTATATATATATATATATATATATATATATATATATATATATATGACTTACCAAACAAAAGCGCTGGCAGGTCGATAGACACACAAATAAACACAAACATACACACAAAACTCTAGCTTTCGCAACCAACGGTTGCCTCGTCAGGAAAGAGGGAAGGAGAAGGAAAGACAAAAGGATTGGGTTTTAAGGGAGAGGGTAAGGAGTCATTCCAATCCCGGGAGCGGAAAGACTTACCTTAGGGGGAAAAAAGGACAGGTTTACACTCGCACACACACACATATCCATCCACACATACACAGACACAAGCAGACATTTGTAAAGGCAGAGATGTCAGTCGGGACGGAAGTACAGAGGCAAAGATGATGTTGAAAGACAGGTGAGGTATGAGCGGCGGCAGATTGAAATTAGGAATTAGCGGAGATTGAGGCCTGGCGGATAGCGAGAAGAGAGGATATGCTGAAGGGCAAGTTCCCATCTCCGGAGTTCTGACAGGTTGGTGTTAGTGGGAAGTATCCAGATAACCCGGACGGTGTAACACTGTGCCAAGATGTGCTGGCCGTGCACCAAGGCATGTTTAGCCACAGGGTGATCCTCATTACCAACAAACACTGTCTGCCTGTGTCCATTCATGCGAATGGACAGTTTCTTGCTGGTCATTCCCACATAGAACGCTTCACAGTGTAGGCAGGTCAGTTGGTAAATCACGTGGGTGCTTTCACACGTGGCTCTGCCTTTGATCGTGTACACCTTCCGGGTTACAGGACTGGAATAGGTGGTGGTGGGAGGGTGCATGGGACAGGTTTTACACCGGGGACGGTTACAGGGGTAGGAGCCAGAGGGTAGGGAAGGTGGTTTGGGGATTTCATAGGGATGAACTAAGAGGTTACGAAGGTTGGGTGGACGGCGGAAAGACACTCTTGGTGGAGTGGGGAGGATTTCATGAAGGATGGATCTCATTTCAGGGCAGGATTTGAGGAAGTCGTATCCCTGCTGGAGAGCCACATTCAGAATCTGATCCAGTCCTGGAAAGTATCCTGTCACAAGTGGGGCACTTTTGGGGTTCTTCTGTGGAGGGTTCCGGGTTTGAGGAGATGAGGAAGTGGCTCTGGTTATTTGCTTCTGTACCAGGTCGGGAGGGTAGTTACGGGATGCAAAAGCTGTTTTCAGGTTGTTGGTGTAATGGTTCAGGGATTCCGGACTGGAGCAGATTCGTTTGCCACGAAGACCTAGGCTGTAGGGAAGGGACCGTTTGATGTGGAATGGGTGGCAGCTGTCATAATGGAGGTACTGTTGCTTGTTGGTGGGTTTGATGTGGACGGACGTGTGAAGCTGGCCATTGGACAGGTGGAGGTCAACGTCAAGGAAAGTGGCATGGGATTTAGAGTAGGACCAGGTGAATCCGATGTCTGCTTGTTAACATTCAACATATATATATCATTCTATCCTATTTGATAAAAACTTGATATTCATTGCAAAGGTATGTGGAATATTCTAGAGGGACGTGCGTTGTAATTATCAGTGAATTGTTGTCATTGATAAAATTATGTACATATACTTTATTTTGGAAGCTATTGTTAAAATTCTATATAAAGTAATGTAGCAAGGCTGTGAGTGAGTTGTTGTTTTGTCAGTCAGTTTTAAAGTTACTTTTGGAAGTCAAAGAGATCAGTGAATTCTGTCAGTGTTTTGTTAACATGACGAGTGTGCAGTTTGGATGTTAATTAATGTGAATAACATTTGTAAAGCATGAAAAATATCTCATTCATTCTTCAAAGGACCAGGCAGAAGAAACTCAAGAAACATTCAACATGAGTTGTTACGTTTGGTAGAGTTGAGCTGGGATTGATGTTGAAATGTGGAAATATGTTTAACAAGTGACTGTTTCAGGTGAATGTAAAATGAATCCAATGCATAAAATGTTTTGAAAAATGCTGTGTTGTGGACAAGTAAAATGAATGGATGTTGCCACATGGGAAGAGTTGGTGTGGATAAAAAAGGACCAAATTCTCAGACAGCACCATCAACCATCAGATGAGTAACAGTTTATTTTCTTAATTAGTGTTTTTGTGAAAGTGACAAACATATGTGTGGGAAGTTTTATATTTTATAATTTACTATCACTGATAAAGACTACGTAAAAATGAGCAAGAAAAGAGTTAGTAGTGAATCTATAGAAAACACTTCGGACCTAGGAACAAGTATCAGTGAACTATTGCCCAATAGTAATCAAAGTGTAGGTCAAAGGTTTAATGGAGAGGATTCCAGTGAAAATGTCACTATGAGTACTCCAATTGCACAGGGAAGAGTAGGCGGAGATGATTTGTTAATGTTATTAATGCAGCATATGAAAGAAGCAAAGGAACAGATGGGAGAGATTAGACAGGATATCGGTCAGCAAAGCCAACACTTGAGTCAGCAATTAAGTGGAAATACTAATCAGATAAGGGAAATCCAGGAGGGTTAGGCAGCACTAAAAATTACTGTTGAGACAAGGCAGGGTGAACTCAGTACTTGTGTAGGAGCAGTAGAAGGAAGGTTAGAGATATTAGAAATTAACTTCACACAAGAGTTATCCAAAAATGAGGAGAGATTCAAAAAATTAGATAAACATTCTAAATTTAAAGTAGAGGTTGTCCAGACTAGGAGAGTTTTAGAAGAAAAAGTAGAATCTTACAAGAGGAACTATGAGTCAAAACTTACAGACACTACTAATCAAATGAGTAGTGTAGAACTGAAGTGTGATGAGAAAATAGATTTGTGTAAAAATAATGTTGTAGAATTAAGTAGGAAAGTTGTAGAACTAAAGAGGGTGTAGCTCAAAGAAATTTTGTTAGCAATAATAACTGTGTATGGGGTGGCATAACCTTAAAATGCTTTCCAGGAGATAGTAAATTACATCCTGTTGATTTTTTACAGCACTGTGAAGATAATTTTAGTAATGACATGACAGACAATGCTAAAATTGAATTTGTTAAGAGATTTTTGGATGGAGAAGCAATCTCATGGGCCAATCAGAATGTTAATTGTACTATAATGAATTTGAAAGAAAGTTCATAAATAAGTTTGGCTCAGAATCTGAGCAAGCTAGGGTTAAGAGTGAGTTTTTGAATGATCAAATGTATAGGGAAGGTGATGGTAGCTTGAAGTGTTTTTGTGAAAACCAATTGAGGAAATTAGTACACTTAGACAAATCTTTTGACAAACTAATACAAATAGATGCCTTAAAAAGGAGATTACCAAAAAGAGTACAGTGGGAGTTGATTTATGGACAAGACAACTCCGTAGATCAGTTCTTGAGGTATGTAGATAAGTTGGATAGAGTCTTTGAGAGAAATGAGAGGTTAAGTAATGGTAGATTTGGAGGCCAACCATCTAGGGGTGGAATCGGAGCAGTAATCAAGGTAGGAGTGACAATGAAAATCAGAATAATAATACTGGTTACAATAAAGTGATATTAGATGGATCAACCATGGAAATGGGAATGGAAACAGAGGGTAGGACAACAGGGAGAGACTTTGGGAGAATAATAACAGACAACTGGAGAATCACCAATCAAGACCAGGCAATTTAAATGGACAGATGCCTCATTGGGAGCCTGTCAGTTTGGGGCAAGAAATAAGCACCACTGGGCTGTGTGGACGAGCGGTTCTAGGCGCTTCAGTCTGGAACCGCGGGACCGCTACGGTCACAGGTTCGATCCTGCCTCGGGCATGGATGTGTGTGATGTCCTTAGGTTAGTTAGGTTTAAGTAGTTCTAAGTTCTAGGGGACTGATGACCTCAGATGTTGAGTCACATAGTGCTCAGAGCCATTTGAACCATTTTGAAATAAGTACCGAAATCAGGCTAAACACCTCTGGCCTAGAGATATCGAAAATAATTACAGAAGACAGAGTAATTAAATATATTGGAGTGGAAATGACAGAACTAATGTAAGAAGAGCACATCAGAATAGCAAATTACAGTTTGACAGTAAATTCCGGAAAAGTATGAATGAAAGTGTTGAATATAGAAGTAATAGCATCTGTAAGAATGTTGAAGAAGTTCTGTTAGAGGAGGACACTATTTCAAGTCTATATAAACAGTGTGACGAAGAAGTTTGCGAAGAAAATGTTGGTTCTGATGGTAATCTTGATGAGTTTGGATGAAGTAAATTAATGGAGGAAGAATCTATTACTGTTAAGCACTTAAGTGATGGTACTTGTACTGGTGTACTTGTCAACAATTCTGATGATAATTGTAAAGATATTGTAGAAGTGCCTAGTATTGGAGATGATATCATGTGTGACGATGTTGATAGTGAAAGTGACAGTAGAAATGTTGAATGGGAGGAAGAATTAGATGGTATGGTGTATATGAGGGTTAAAGAAGATTTAATTAATGGTGAAGAAGATAATGTCGGTAGTATTTGTGAAGAATATGAGAACCAGATTGTACCAATGGAAACTGGGAAGGTATCATCAGATAAGGAACATGTGGACAGACATTATGATTTAAATGTGATGCTAGAAACTTTATGGGATACTGACAAGGGATACAGAGACAGCGACAGAGTAAAATGGTCCATCAAGATTATGTTTGAAGAATTGCATTCCAACTGGGAAGGTAGAACCAATCAGTAGGCTTACAATGAGATCAGTTCTGAGAAAAGTAGACAGTGTGTAAAAGAGGGACAAGACATCAAGCAGTCATCTGATGTAGCTCTAAGTAAAATTCAGACAAGTATGAGAAATTTTGCAGAAAAAAATGATATAAATGACTAGGACAAAGATGAGGAAAGCAGGAAGGAAAATGTTTTGGGTTGCCCTTATGTATGTATAAAAGTTGCAAATTATGAAGGAGTTTGCCTATTAGACATAGGTAGTCCTATCTGTGCCATTTCTGAAAAATTTAGAGACCAGATAAGACATAGTGCTGACTTTGAAGAATATCCTGTTATTGGAATCAAAATTAAGAAAGCAACTGGTAGGCACAGCAAAGTTGTAAACAGGCAAGCCTTAATATCTTTCACCATTAATGATGTACAGTATAACCAATGATGTTTTGTAGTACCTGACCTCAGTGAAAACATTTTGTTCAGAATGAATTGGATACAAGGAGTAAATGCAGATTTTGACTGGAATAACAAAAAGTTAAGGCTTACCAACCCAAAGACAGATGTAACACATTTGACTGAACTAATCATCCAAAATTGCCTAGAGAACAATTTTCAAATTAGAAGAGTGATTTGTGCAAATGAAAAGATTAACGTTAACAAAGAAGACAATGAAGAAGAATGCAGTGAAGACAAGTATGCTGAATTAGTGGCCACCAAACTGAAAGAAGCTGGAAGTCTAGATGAAGAACAGACAGATCAGTTGTTGTGGTAATAAAAAGATGTGTTTAGCGAGAAACCTGGAAAAGTGAAAAACTATGAATGCAGACTTAAACTAAAACCTCATGAATCATTTTTCATCAAACGATATGGGGTACCCATCTCAAAAAGAAAAGCTGTGGATGAAGAACTACAAAAGACGGAAGAGTGGGAAGTAATTGAAAGGTGCAATAGTGCATACAATAACTCATTGTGAAACATGAAAATTTCCCATTCATTCATCAGTGAATCAGGCAGAAGAAACTTGAGTTAAGGAACATTCAACATGAGTCATTACAAAGTGACCAAGGAAATGAGTAACTATGAGCTTCATATCCTGGGATTGAGTGAAGTGAAGTGGCCAGAGTTTGGTGAAATGCAGACATCGGATGGAATTACATTCTTATACTCAGGATGTGAAGAGGAAGAGGAACACTGGAATGGAGTCGGGCTATTGTTGAACAAGGCACCAAAGAAAACCCTTCTAGAATGGAGACCTGTGTCCAGTAGGATCATGTCTGCCAGATTTAAGGCGAAGATCTGAAATGTGATGCTCATCCAACGCTATGCCCCCACAGAGACATCAGAGATTGAGAAGAAGGAGGAGTTCTATTACCTGCTGCAAGAAACTGTAAGGAAAGTGAGGAAGAAAATTATTCTCATTGTTATGGGAGATACCATGGTGGGAGATATCAGTGATGGGTTTGAACAGATAATGAGGGTTCATGGCTTGGGTGAAATGAATGATAATGGGGAAAGATTTAGTGACTTCTGCACAAGCCATGACCTTGTAATAGGAGGGACCTGGCTTCCTCATCAGAGATGTCATAAGATAACATAGGTATCCCCAGATCATATTACAGAAAATCAAATTGACCACATTGCAGTATCCAGGAAGTTCAGGAGGAGCCTGGAAGATGTGCAGAATAGAAGAGGAGCAGATGCAAGTAGTGACCACCATCTTGTTACTGCCAGTTTCTGAATGAAGATTGTGGCTTCCAGAAAGGAATTCAAGCCAAGGAATAGAAGATTCAATGTAGGTAAACTGAAAGATCCACAGATAGCTGAGGGGCTACAGCTGGAATTCCGGAATAGATTCCAGGCACTGAAACTGGAGAGACTGAGTATAAACATGGAGGAAATGTGGACAGAAATTAAGAATACTTTTGTGCAAGTGAGTCAGAGACAACTTGGCTTTAAAAATCACCTGCAGAGAGATTGGAGGTCTGAACATACCTGGAGGAAGATCACCCATAGAAAGGAGGCCAAGGGAAGAGTAACCCAGAACAGGCCCAGGCTACAGAAAGCACAGGCACAAGCTGATTATAGAACAGCAGATCGGAAGTGAAAAGGAGTGTGAGAAGAGACCACAGGAGATGGATAGATGAACAGGCTGATAGAGCAGAACAGGCAGCGTGGAGGGAGGCTGTGAAAGAACTATATATCACTAAGATGCTCTCAAAGAAAAGCTTCCAGAGGAACCAACCAGTAGGGAATAAGAAAGGTGAGATACTAACTACACATGAAGAACAATCACATAGGTGGAAGGAACACTTTAACGAAGTTCTAAACAGAGACTTTGGTAGTGAGGTAGAAGAACAAGAACAAATGGAATACAATGATCTGAGTCCCAGCATTGGTGTAAAAGTACCCACAAAAGCAGAAATTCAGATAGCCCCGAAGCAGATCAAGAATGGGAAGGTACCAGGACCAGATAACATAACATCTGAGATGCTGAAAACAGACTTGGACACCACTGCCGAGCTATTGTACATCCTCTTAGAGAAGCAATGGAGAGAGAAGAAATTGCCAACAGATTGGAAATGAGGCACTATCATGAAAATACCCAAAGAAGGAGATGTTACTAACTGCAACAACTGGTGGGAATTACCCTATTGTCAGTACCAAGTAAGGTACTTTCGAGGATCATTTTAAACCACATTAAGGATTCTGTGGAAGCAAAACTGAGGAGAGAGCAGGTGGGTTTTAGAAAACATCAAAGCTGTGTGGACCTTATCAATATTTTCAGAATTATTCTGGAACAAAGTGTGGAGTGGCAACACACCTTCTATCTCACATTAATTGCCTTTGAAAAGGATTTTGTCTCTGTCAGTCAAAGAGTCATGTGGGATACACTTGCAAAATATAGCATTCCAATGAAGATTATTAACATCATAAAGGAAATGTATGAAGACTATGAATACCAAGTACTACATAATGGGGAACTAACAGAGCCTTTCCAAGTTAATTCAGGAGTATGACAAGGGTGTATTCTTTCACCAACACTATTTCTTTTGGTGCTGGACCATGTGATGAAGAGAGTGATGGGGGGACAGAAGAGAGGTGTGCAATGGGGAATGCAGGATAGGCTCGAAGATCTAGATTTCACAGATGACATCTGCTTATGGCACAATGAAATTGAGACATCGAAGAGATACTGGTCAGGTTACAGAGAGAGGCCGAAGTTTCAGGCCCCAAGATAATGTTCGCAAAACCAAAGAAATGCGGATAAATTCGACCATCAAAAATAGGCTGGCCATTAATGGAGAGGAAGTAGACCAGGCCCAATCTTTCCTTTATCTTGGAAGTATTGTCACGACTAGAGGAGGCACTGAGGAGGACATCCGCGTACTCACATCTGCAGAGCTAATGGTGCGTTTGTTCAACTGTACCCTGTTTGGAGAAATAGGAACATCTCAAAGAAGACCAAATTCTGGCTTTTCAATAGCAATGTTTTGTATCACTGCAAAACTTGGAAGATGACTAACCACATCAAAAAACAGCTCCAAGTTTTTATCAACCACTGTCTCCAGCTTATTTTAAATGTGAGATAGCCAGATACAATGACAAATGAAGAACTTCGGAGGGAGACAAATCAGCAACCAATCAATGTACAAATCAAGGAACAAGAATGGAACTGGATTGGGCATACATTGAAGAAACTAGCTGGAGCTCTTGAAAGGGTGGCATTGGACTCGAACCGTCAAGGAGTTAGGAAACGTGGTCATCCCAACAGACTTGGAAAAGGATGAATGAGAGATAAGCTACAGGGGATGGGAAAACTGGAATGAAGTGAAGAGACTCGTTAGAAATCATACCAGATAGAGGAATTTTGTCATGGACCTATGTTCCAGAGGGAACGACAGGAACTAAGACAAGTCAAGTCAGCCAGAATTCTTGAATAATTTGTCGTAAGGTGATCACAATATTTGGCAAAAAACAATCCATCACTGCCACATGTAGGAAAACCAGTAGTGGAGCCACCAGACTGTTCCATCAACCCTCACAGATTCTCATAAGTCAGTAGGAACAGCAGTAGAATCACTGGAAGCAGAAAACTCAAAGCCTTAAGGATTTTTGATATTCTGCCTCAACAAGAATCCAAATTTAGCATAAGTAGGAGTACAGACCAGTCCCTCTCCCAATGATTTAAAATTTGTTAGCTACTCATTCCTCATTCTAAGAATGAATATTAATTCTCAGCTAAATTGATGTAGAAAAAACAAAGTTACTCAGCATGTTATGGTTTTAGAGGCCTGTCATCAATGTGTAATAGCCATTGTCTTTTAGTTGCATACAATTCATATGTACACTCAATTCTTAGTTATGACATTCTTTCCAGGGTTGTGCTCAGGAGGGTGCAAATACCAACCTTCATCCAGCCATACTGATTTAAGTCCTCCATGGTTCCCCTAAATTACTTCACCCAAATGTCAGGATGGTTGCTACTATAAGGGCATGGCTGACTACCTGTCCCATCCTTGCCATTCTAGCCCTATAAGTCTGTAAATGTCTGAATACGTGAATTTATTTTGTTGTTCTTAAATTATAATACCAAGACCTGCCGAGTATTCTTGTAAAAGAGATCTATAGATAAATAAAACTACTAATACTCCTATGAAATAAAACTACTGCTACTCCTATATTAAAAGTGATTGCATGCAGGAGAAACATCAACTATCAGCAAGACACACAAACAAAAAATAAGAAATACTGTTTTCTTCCAGAAGCTGCAATGGATAATAAAAGGTTTAAACCTACAATCTTTCTCATTGAACTATGCAGAAACTGTATATTTTCTTTGTGTAGCTGAGCATTTACTCAATAATGATGAAGTTGACTGTTTGTCCTTCTAGTCTATCACAGTGTTAATCATTTCTGCAGAAGTGACAAAAATGTGATGTCACTGTCTGTTTTTTGCCATAAACAGTGTACAGTGCAATCCCATACTTAAAACCAAGAAACTCAAATTATGATTTTTTTTAATATATAGCAGTAGAGATTAAATTCATCAAGCTTTTAATTATACATTGCTACTGATCATAAGATGGTAGCATACAAATACTAACTTTCACAACTTGACACAGTGCTACAACTCTATACAATTCAAAGTATCTTAATATTTAGATATGTGATGACCTTAATGCATTGTGTTTTAAAAGAGTCCTTACATAAGTAAAAACTAGTGAATGTGTTAAAATGCTATATATGAAAAACAAACCACAGACCTACAAGAACAAATTTTATACCTACACAACACCAATGTAATAAATATAGCAAGAAAGTTATCTTTAGAAATACAAATCTCCTGCAAAAGTAAAAAACAGTTGATTATATATAGTACAACTATTGACAATAAGTTACTATATGAATATTTAGAATGTATACAAAAATTCTCAAGAAGATTATTAGCAAAGCCAAGAAGCTGTATAACCAGGAATTTATGGTCAACTCTAGGAATAAACTGAAAACCATGTGGGTAGTTATCAATGAGACAGTCAGTAAGAAAGGAAAGATTAACACACTAACATCCATTAATAATGAGGAAAGTGATATACCTAACCCTAAAGAAATATATGAAGTATTCAATAACATCTTCCTAAACATTAGCAACAAACTTTCTTTTCAAATTAGTGCTCTTGTGCCCTATTCCTGATCAGACATGGACCTGTTCTCCAAAACCTTGTTTCTCAATCCAGTCACACCAGTTGAATTCTGTACTACTATAAGAAAGAAATAAAACTCACACTCATGTGGTATTTATTGCATATTGAATTACGTTTCAAAACCATCTGTCACCATGTGTCTTGCACCCTGTGAAATATAATAAACTGCTCCTTTGTGTTGGATCAGTTATCTAAAATTTTCAAAGCAGCAAACGCCATTTGTCTCTTATTAAAAAAAGAAGAAGAAGCAGAAAGAATAGATGTTAATAGCTAAAGACCCATTTCAATCCCATCAAGCATATCCCAAGTTCTTGAGAAAGCTGTACATGACTGTTTTACTCAGTTCCTGCAAAGCAACTGCTTATGAAACCATCATCACTTTGGTTCTTGAAAAGAGAGATCAATAAATGAGGTCTTATGTTCATTTTAAATGAAGTTTAGGGTGCACTTAATGACAGAAAGCAGACAAACTCAGTGACAGAAAGCATACAAGAAGAGAATTCCTTGATCTCACAAAAACATTTGCTTTTGTCAATGGTAAATTAGGCCCCCTTACATTATGGAAATAGGGGGAATTACAATGACTGGTATAGATTACACATCTCTCAGAAAAACTACAAAAAGTTGTAACTACCTCATAAAATGTTGGAAGCATACAGTCGAAGGAACAAATCATTAGACAAGGCATTTCTCAAGGTATCATACCTCACCCACTGATGTTTATTACATTTATCAACAATCTTTCTTGAAGCTGTTGAAAAGATCTACCAGTAATATTTGTTGCTGACACCACATACTGTGTTCAAATCACTGTGTTAATGAATTCCAGCTGGTAAATTGGTTAAACACAAACAAAGTGTTTCCAAAGAAGGACAAACCCATGTATATAGATTTTTGGTTTTTACATATAGTTTCAGCAAAGATAGATTATGTCAGATTTGACAATGTACCTATAAACTGAGAGGTAATCATTAAATTCCTTATAGTGTGGATAGATGACACTCTCTTGTGGGACATACATAAAAGAAGTTAGTAAACAGTTTGAGTAATCTGTGCAATGCATTTAATGTCCTGAGTAAAATCTGCGACAAAAAATATTAAAATGTGCATGCTTCGTACTTGTACGCTCTGAACTCATGCACTGCATTTCATTTCGGTTGTCTCACACAGACAGATATTTATTACACAGAAGAGAGTAATTAAGATAAAGAGACAAGTGCATCTCATCCCCATCACCAAACAACTATTTCTGTAGTTCAGTATTCTGCCAATACCTCATCTTTATATTCAAAATACAACATGTTTCATTCATGAAAAATTACATATTTATAAGAAAAATAAAGACATCCATCATTATCAGACCAATCTAATCCAAATGGTAATTTTTCTGAACAACAAGCTACTTGGAAGCTTAACATCTATATCCATATTCAGCAAACCATTGTGATGTGCATGGTAGAGGGTATGTCCCATTGTATCAGTTGTTAGATCTTTTCCCCATTACATTCATATATGGCACACAAAAGAATGACTGTTTGAGTGCCTCTGGGCATATTCTAATTAATCTAATCTTGTCCTCACCATCCTTGTGGGAGTGATATGTAGTGGGTTGTAGTATATTTTAAGACGTCAGTTAATGCCAGTATTTGAAACTTTGTAAGTACTCATAGGAATTCTCATGATAGTTTACATCTGTCTTCAACAGTTTGCCAGTTCAGTTATTTCAACATCTCTGAGACACACTCACAGTTCAAACAAACCTGTGACCATTCATGCTGCCTTTCTGTATATATATTCAATACCCTGTGTTAGTCATATTTGGCATGGATCCTACACAGTTGAGCAATATTATAAGACAGATCACATGAGTGTTTTTTAAGCAATCTCCTTTCTAAACTGATTGCATTTCCCTGTTATTCTACCAATAAGGCAAAGTCTGCTGCTGCCTGATTACCCCTCTACTGGGGTTATGTGATTGTTCCATTTCATGTCCCTATGGAGTGTTACATCATTTATTTTATGAGTTTGTCAATTCCAGCTGCAATTTACTGATTTTATAGTCATAGGATACTATTTTTTTCCATTTTATGAAAAACAAAATTTCACATTTTTGAACATCTAAAGTACGTAGCCAATCTTTCCACTACTTTGAAATCTTATCAAGGTCAGACTGTATATTTATGCATCTTCTTCTAGACTGTATTTCATTGTAAATCACTGCATCATCTGCAAAAAGTCTGATGTTACTATTAATGATGGTGCCTGTTTTGAAATTGAGTAAAACAAACAATGTATCAAATGCAACACATAATGAACAAGATGGAACACAGTCAAGAAATACCAAGAGAAGAAACAACACACATCAGAATCTACTCTGATGGTTTTGGAATAGGAAAGGCTGCAAAAACAAAGACTCTGACAACTCAAAAAAATATTAAAATTGATAGCATAATGAAACCTGGAGCAAGATTCAACCACATCCTCACCAGCACTGAAGATTGCAATAATCTGTCAAAGAGTGACTCTGCAGTTCCTATAGGTGGTTTCAGTGACGTGTACCATAATGACAGCTCTAAAGACAACACTGGGCAAGTTAATGAATGCAAATGTTATATTAACTAAAATACCTCACTGCTAAGATTTAATTGAATCATCATGTGTAAACAGAGAAATAACCAAAGCTAACAAGTATTTTGAAACAGTTTGCGAACATTTAAAAATGTAACACTTTTAGATATTAAGGAATGTCTCGGCTGTAACCATCAAACCTCTGACAATTGTAAGTGCTCGAGAGCTTATCATACAAGAAATGGTCAAGGCCTAAGTGAATTAGGAAAGACACTTCTGGCCCAGAAAATACTTACTATGGTAAATAATAAATTATCCCGTATCAGCAATTTAGAACATATATCTCAAAACTCAAAACCAGATCAGGGAAACTTATAAGGCTGACCAAGCCTGAAATGTGTCAAATTTGGTCAAAACTAGGAGCTCCATAACACAATACAAGAAACACACTTAAAGTGAATAATCAAACTAACCCCAATATAAGCAATGTACCATCTTGCACCAAAAAATGAGCTACTTCTGTTACATATAAGTGTACAATCCCTAAGAAACAAAGCCAGTGAACTACAGTACAGGCTGGAGGAAATTAATTGTGGCATTCTCTGTGTGAATCAACATTAGATTAAAAGTGCAGAAATGAGCTTATTTGTACCATTTGGCTACTGACTGGCAACAAGCTAATGTAGACCAAACAATGACCATAGTGAAGTGTCCATTTATACAAACAAAAATTTTAACCTAAAACATTCAGTTGTAGACCTTACAAGCTTGTCTGTTAGAGTACTTTTTGAAGCATCTGCCTTGGTTATACACATTCAGAAACTCATTATTGTAACACTTTACCAACTACCAGCTTCTGAGGAGGAAATATTCACAGAAAAACTCACTGCATTAATTTTACTGACTGCCAAATATAAGCAATATGAAACATTTATCACAGCAGACATTAATATAGATGTAAGAGTAAGGAGAAAAACTGTGGTTCAGAACCCTAAATATCTTAAGATCAATGAATTATTACTCCTTAAATTAAAAAAAAACTGATTATAATGGAAGTATTCCTTGATAATATAGTTAGCAACATGTGTAGGAATCAATTAGAGTGGGATACCATTAAATTAGAACTATCTGTCCATGATGGCATATGCCTCAAAATTGGATATTTGACACTTAATGATACTAGGTTGCTAACCACATACAGAGCTCTCAAGGAAGAGAACATTGAAATAATAAGAAATGAACTGAGTAGCATAGAATGGGCTAGAATAATAACCATCAACAAAGATATAAATGAAAGCTTTTCTGCATTCATATTCAACATAAAAATACATTAGTATGAGAAGTAACCTAGCAATATGCATAATCCACAACATAAAAAAGTGGTACACCCCACACCTCAATAAAATCAGAATCCTTTTACTCATGCTGAAGGAAAAAGATTGAAAGCAGTTAAGAAAACAAGAATAGATACATAAACTTAAGAAAAATATACAAATCTGAAATTAAAGCAGTAAAAATGAAAGCAAGTGATGAGTATATTTTACATTCTAAAAACAAATGTAGAGTTGCTTGGATCATAGTTAAAAGTGAGATAAACATGGGAAAGTAAAAAATCAGTAACCAAATTAATTGTAACACTCTAAACGCACACTTCATAAATTCAGTAAATGCCCATGCACCACCAAGTGGCAATTTAACTGATGCTGTAGTTATTCTTTTGCAGTCACAGAATAAAACAGATAAAAGATTTAAC
The DNA here is from genome assembly GCF_023864275.1 of Schistocerca cancellata. Classification (NCBI taxonomy): domain Eukaryota; kingdom Metazoa; phylum Arthropoda; class Insecta; order Orthoptera; family Acrididae; genus Schistocerca; species Schistocerca cancellata. The sequence continues at coordinate 190,750,492 of NC_064626.1, read as the reverse complement.
TGGCATTATATGGGGCCAACATATGCCACTAGTGGTCATGGAAGCGCGGTAACAGCTATACAATATGTGAATGCCGTCATCTGACCGATAGTGCAACTATATCCGCAGCATATTGGGGAGGCATTCGTCTTCATGGGTGACAATTCACACTCCCATTGTGCACATCTTGTGAATGACTTACTTTAAGATAATAAAATCACTCGACTAGAGTGGCCAGCATGTTCTCCAGACAGGGATGGATTGAAAAAGGCTATTTATGGACGTCGTGACCCCCACCAACACTCTGAGGGACCTACACCGAATCGACGTGTAGGAGTGGGACAGTCTGGACCAACACTGCCGTGATGAACCTGTGGATAATATGCCACAATGAATACAGGCATGCATCAATGCAAGAAGATGTGCTACTGGGTGTTAGAGGTACCGATGTGTACAGCAATCTGGACCACCACCTCTGAAGGCCTCGCTGTACAGTGGTACAACATACAATGTGTTGTTTCCATGAGCAATAAAAAGGGCAGAAATGATGTTTATGTTGATCTCTATACCGATTTTCTGTAGAGGCTCTGGAACTCCTGGGACTGAGGTGATGCAAAACTTTTTTGATTTGTGTGTATATCATTAATGTATTCTCTCTGCACTTCCTACTTTGAGGACCTGAATGCTTCCCCAAGGACTGCTGAGGATCGTTTTCCTGATGAAAAAACTTGCCTGAACACTTCTTCAACTTTGAATTTGTCATTCTCTTGGTGAGTCAGTGCAGAATCTTATGGAAATATGTAATTTTCAGTATAGGCTACTTATATACCCAAAAACAAAGCCATATTTCTTAAAGGGCTGTTAGTAGGCTACAGATTTTGTTAAAAGTAACTCAAAAGCTTTCTCAAGATCCTTTAACCTCAGACCCAGTGGTAACCCATATTCAGTGTCCATTTTCTGTAATTTCATTCATGATTTTCACCAGTTGTCCATGATGCTACAGTCACATTTAAGGCCATCTTGATCTTCAAATTTTCATTGACAATAAACTGGTTCACCCTTGTCTCCTACCTTCCAAACCACACAGAAGTTTTCCTGTAAAACTTGTGGGACAAGCACTCCTGGAAGAAAGGATATTTTGGAGACATGACTTAGCCACAGCCTCAGGAATGTTTCCAGACTGAAATTTTCACTCTGTAGTGGAGTGTGCACTGGTATGAAACTTCCTGGCAGATTAAAACTGTGCTGGACCGAGACTCAAAAGGCAAAGTTCCTTAGCTAGAGGCTCTGGCTAGATGTTTCATATCAGTACACACTCCACTGCAGAGAGAAAAATTAATTGTGGATGACTGTGAGTTGTTTTACATGCTCCACTGTTATTTGTTAGGAAATGCAAGCAGTTTACATGTGCATGACAAGCATTGCTTCAGTGACCTCCTGAAACATCCAGTTCCAGTAGTTGGTGATATACCATACTCACTGTATAATGTTGTATCATCTGTGTTACCTTTTGGTTTTGGACTGTCTCTACAACAGTTTCATTTACAGTGTGACGCCTGGTGTCTCCTTACAAGATTTATAAATCATCATTGTTCGTTTGAAATTACATCGTGAGAGAGGTCTATCAGTGTAAGATGTGAACCATTAAGTTCAAATGTTAGTTACCTGTATTATTACTGCAGTAAATAGTATGATCAGGTTTTTGTCCTTGATATCCAGATTAATATTATGAGTCAATAACAGCAAGTTTTCACTAATTAACTTGAAATATTTGCTATTTTCAATAGAGAAAGTGGAAAACTATTTATAAAATTCTTCATTTTCCAAATAACCTGCTGCACAAATACACAAAATGAGACAATCTTCAACTGTAATGATCTCACACAACATTTGTCTCAAAATATTTATATTAGTAAGTATACTTTATTCTTTGTCATCACAAGACTAACAGTAAGACTTTGGGTTATACTGCCTAGATGGATAGCCGTTGTGAGCAACATTTTTGAAATTTATATAAAATCAAATGCTGAGTTGGTGGCACAAAGGTCCAATAACAGGAATTAGTTAGCATTTTGAGGAGGAGACTTCCATCATTGCAACATTTAGGGCTGCACAATAAGGTGCACTGAATGAGGTAGCTCAAAAAACAGCACAGGAGTTCCAGCCTGGCTATCACAGCACACAGCAATTTTTGTTTGTTTGTTCAGCAATAATATACCAACATGAATTTATTTAATTCTCTATAAGGAAGAAGTGAAAGTTGAATAAACGCACACATACAATTGAGGTAATACTGAGTTTTGTGAAGAGAAAAAGCAGTTAGTGACTGGAATACCTTCTGAGACACAAGGCCACTGAGAAGAGTGCTAACAATATTATGAATGTTTTACTACAAGTTATTGACAGAGACATTCACTCACAAGTCTAGATTTCTTATAGACATTCACTGGAGATTTAAAAATTGTCTTAGAAAGTTTTCTCTAACAGAGAAATGTTGTCCAATGAAAAAGTAGCATTCAATATACCTCAAGGGATGTATGACTGGATTGATATACATAAGTCCTGGCAAATAATGCCTGTAAATTTCTGAGGCTGTTAGAGGCTGACACAGTTCTGTACAGGGGTGCACATCATTAGGAAATTATTATCAAGTACAGAGACACATGAATCTGGTGTACTGATTGACAAATGACACTTAATGTAAATAAATGTAAACTTATGTGCACAAGTAGATGAAAATACTTGGTACTGTCTGTGTGAGAAATAGTCTATCTCTAGACTCATTCACAGCCATCACGTATATAGCAAAATCCAGGCAGAAAAATTTGTGGTGGAATGACAACTTAAATTCTAGCTTCATACATGAAGGAGATGATTTTCATCTTTCAAGTAATTCTTGAATACTGTTTACTGATATGGCACCCTTTCCAAGTTGGACTAATGAAGAAGATTCAAAGAACTATGAACCTTATCATGGCTTCATTTGTGCAGGATGGGGGTGTCGCAGACATTATCAGTAAATACTGTGGGAGACATTACAAGGAAAGCATGGCGCATGATGGAGTACCTCGCTCACTAAACTCCATGGGAAGATAGATGGATAGGGAGAGAGAGGGAGAGAGAGGGAGAGAGAGAGAGAGAGAGAGAGAGAGAGAGAGAGAGAGAGAGAGAGAGAGAACTTCCTCTGACAAATAACTTATACAATAAACATAAAGTTAAAACTGAATAATTTGGGATTATTCTGAGGAGCGTCAACAATTCCTTTTCCCATGTGCCATATGTGAATGGGACACGAAAGGGGTTGGCTGCACGTGGTGGAGGGTGGGGTTGGGGGAAGGAGTAGAGGGAGTTGTGGGGAAGGAAAGGTCTTATGAATCTGGTAGTTGGCAGAATATGTATTCCCTTTAAGAATCTGCAAGATGGGTAAGAGGGAGGACTTGTGTCCCCCCACCCATGGAATATGGGGTAATGACTTTTTATTCATTACAGAAGTCTCATACATGCCTAGAAGCAAATGGCTAACCTTCAGTTCTCTGAGATATAATTTTTTTTTGTCACCTATAAAATTTAGTTCTTTTAGCATGATGAAATGTCTGAAAACGACTAGCTCATTTATATCAAAACGACAATTTTACAATCTTAACCCTCCCCCCATTTCATCTCGTTTTAACTTCTGCAAACATCCATGGCACTCTCCATAAGAAACTGCATAGTGTCTTGTGGATAACAGATGATTATTTAGATCCAACTACTCTAGATACAAAGGAACAGGAATTAAAAGCAGAATATTTGATCTCATATGAAAAGCAAACAAATTTATTCTGTGATGTATTTGCAGAAATAGGGTCTTATTCTGATAAGGAGGGAAAAGATCTCTATGAAGATTTACAGAAATTGATAAATGACAACTCCCACCAATAGGTGATAATGGGGGACTTTTTAAATGCAAAAGCAGGGCAGAAACTAAATATAATTTTTTAGTGGGAAATTCCAAATATGATGCCAGATATGTTACCAGAATTTACTGAGAAGAGTAATATGTATTTCTTTAACACAGCCTTTCAGAAAAACAAAAATAAGAAATGGAATTGTCATGGACCAAATTAAACTAAAAATGAGCTTGGCTATATGTTAAGGAAAACAAGAAAGCCTACCAAACATGTGTATAGTACATGATGTGATGATCCTTTCAAGTTGAGAGTAATCACACTCATGAGATGGAAAATGAAAATACATACAAAGGTAATAAGAACCAGTTTAATCAAGTTAGAAGTCTGGAATGTAGATTCTGAGAATTTGTTTAAGAACAAGGAGGTGCATCAGACTAAGCACGCAAGAAGTGCATCATCCTCAATGAATTCTGGACAGACATAGATGAAATGGCTAATTATTTAACAAAGATACTTATTTCCAGAATGAATCTTTCACTCTACAGCATAGTGTGCACTATTAAATAAATGGATAACCAAGGTGAAGTATGCTATGAAGTGATTAAATAGCAAAAATGGGAATATCCATAGTGCCTTAACAAATAAATATATTCACATTTTTAAAAGTTCATTCATATGTCTCAAATCCAATGCACTGCTTTCAGCACCACTGGTATGAGAACACAAGTATTTGAATGTAATTCAAACTGTGCGAGAGGTGGTTATAATCTGTTCCGCCAAACATGTATTATGGGTTAAGGAATTCAATCTACCAAAATTAACAGAAGATTCAAGTGTCTCAGTTCACAAGGTGGGTGGTTTATATGGAGACAAGAAAGACCATCAAAAGCTCTGCAAGCTTCCATATATTCAGCTTTATTTTCTAGTGTCATGACATTAGATGCTTCAATGCAAATGACGTCAGTGGATACTAGCATTCCATATCTGCTGAAACTGTGCCTATAAATGCACTGCTGAAGCTGTTGATGCTCAGTGCGCCAAAACAGCAGTTAATAGTGTTATATATCTCATAAATTCAGACACAAAGAAAAGCCTGTAAACAAAATACATCCATCTACATCCTTGTTATCCCCTCCATAGAAGAGAAAATATGTAAATGAAAAGAGTAGACAAGAGATCTAACCATTTGATCATGAGACTCTAATGATATATGGTAGGAAATATCCTACAGCTGAATTAGAAACATGTCAAGGCAAACCCCAAACTCTGTTTACATTTCCTGCTAACATCTCAAACTGCACTACTATTTAGACTGTGAACAAAAATGTCAATCTTAAGCAAGCTTCCTTCTTTCAGTATAATTTGAACTGTTACAGGGCATATGTGAAGGAATTGATTTTTTTAGCATAGGAAAATCATTGTGAATCTACATTCAGGATGGTCCTATGTTGAAAGATTATACTCTTTGCAAGAAAGACAACCTACATGATGAATGGGAAAGCGGGCTTTCAGAGTGTGTCAGAGAAATGTTTCATTATTAACTCCTCACCACTGCCACTGACTCATAAGTGGCTGCAATTTTATAATTTGCAGCATTTCAACTAATAGTAAACTTTATTTACGTTCCATTAGCAGAATCTATGGACCATAACACTCAAATTTCAAATATAGCTTCAGAGATGATGTCTCCACAAATTACTTATTAGACACACTCATCATCTATCCCACAGGATTGGGGATTGACTGTTACTGGCACAAGATACACTCTCGGGGGGGAAAAAAATAAATAAATAAATAAAATAAAAAAAAGTGGCACATCATGCAGGAATTATCTCAATGGGCTGGAAATCAGTAGATGTTATGTACATGTATAGACAAACAAATTATCACAATTTAAAAAAAAAATTGAAGATTTATCCTAGAGAAAGAGCTTCCCCAATTGAGGAAGTCAATAACACATCAGTCCATCTCTGGCCATTTTGCAAGCAGTTATTTGATTTGGCATTGATTGATAGAGTTGCTGGATGTCGTCCTGAGGTATATCATGCAAAATTCTGTCCAATTGGTACATTACATCATCAAAATTCCGAGATGATTGAGGGGGTGGGGGAGGGGGGGGGGGAACTTGCCAAAAATGCTCTGAATATTCTCAGTTATGGAAACATCTGGTGACCTTGCTGGCAATAGTAGGATTTGGCAAGCATGAAAATGGTCATGGCTTGCCATGAAGGTCAACAGAAAGGACATAGAATATCCTTAGTCTATCATGGTGCTACAGGGTCCCACGGATGACAACCAAAGGGCTCTTGCTATGTAAAGAAATGGTGCCCCAGACCATCAACCCTGGTTGGTGACAGTCATGTTGGTATCCCATTGCTGTCCAAGGAGTCTCCAGACACATCTTTCGCCTGAAATCTGATTGACTGGAGTAGAATTGTGTTCAATGATGAGTCCCATTTCAAACTGAGCCCCAACACCCAGCAAAGGCTTGTCTGGAGACAATAGTCTCTTCATATTTTATGTAACCTTCACTGTATGAGTAATAGTTGTATAGTGTATGGCACTTGCTATGGCACTTTTTTCCCTCTGCCCTTGAAACTGCTACCCTTACTGTCTGCTACCTCCTCATTGGAACCATATTAGTGGGTGATTGCACTCAGACTTAGAGACAAAACATCACAGTCCCACGTCCTGTTACTCCTTGTTTAGCATACTAACCCTTTTTGGAGAAGTGACAATAGAACTTTTAGTGTCACCATTCAAGTGCAGGTGTGGTGGGCATCTGCTTCTGTATAGTGTACCAGTCACCACTATCCTTAATTTCAGTATCTTATGTTCAACCTACAATGAGCTAAAATGTTGTGGTGACATACTGTTCTTATGTACACATACGTCTTAGCTATGGAAATCTTTCTGGGGATCTAAGGCACAAAACACTGACACAATTTTTAAACTGCATGAAAATGCTGTAAGAATAATAACTACAAGTAGTAGCTGGCTCACTGTAAAGAAGAATTTAATCCTTTTACTGTCTGTGGAGGCTACTCTTTTCAGTAACTGCATCTGTAGTCGAGATGGCATAAGAAGACCCCTGACAGTTTTCAGTGCCTTTGCAGTGTTAACTGTGAAGCGCTAACAGCTGCTGGTGAAAATAGTAACCATTTTCATATCAGTGACAACATTGTGACATTGCCAAAGAGATGTTTACAGAATCTCATTACCTTACTGGTTGAGGTAGCCTGGCGAAGATGCTACACGCAGTCCACTACAAAAGTCATGGATCAGCTTACACAGATTCAGCTATTATGTTATTCTGCTGCAGCAGTGGTAGTTTACATTTGTTGTGTGATATAGCTTTTAGGGCTGTGGAATGTACACATCCTAGTAGACAACATTGTTTGGTCATGAGGAAGCATATTGACTTCAGCTTAGGTGCATCCCAAAGCTTTAGGAAAATGCCTTACCACCTTTGGATGTTCCTGACATCTTGTGGTAGTACACTGCACAAGGTGTATAAAAACTGCTACAACAGTTAATTTCTGTTGGTCATGGGATCACTAACATTGTCAGAACACTTTGCTGTGTTTCTACTGTATATATTTTTCTAACTTGCACTAGCTCATATCTTCATTGGTGACAAACAAAGTTGCTGAAATTGTTTTCAGATTGTCTTATACAAACTTTAGAACTGGTAACAAATAGAATTTGAAAATTATTTTATCATTTTTTGTTCATATCGCAATCATTCATTATGTTTTGCAGCAAAAATGTCAAAGGAGCAAGCCTATACAGAGGAATACATGCCAAAAAAAGCACTGGAGTTACTATTTTCAACAGCTAATGATCCTGAAGATTCAGAAACAGAAAGTGATGAAGTTATAGAAGACATATTTCATTTCACACATTGTACAGGACACTGGTCTGTGTTGGGTACCACACTCTAATATCAACAGTACTGTTAACATTTCGTGTACTATAGACATTGAGATTTCCAGTACTGGTCCCACAAGTGAAGAACAGCCATCAGCAGAAGAGAAACTGATGATGCTGTCATTTTTGACTTGCTTCACATTGATACACAAGAAGAACAAGTTGTCAACAACACACTGAAAAATTATGGCCCAATAGAGATTACTTCCTTTTGTTACCACTGGGATACTAGAGCATGTGGTTCACAAACAAATCTGTATGCACATCAGTTTAAGCAAAGATGGTAATCTGGTCAGATTGCAAGTGAACTGACAAACAAATGGACAAATTTTTTATGTAGATGAGTTACAGATGCAGATTGGTATGAATATCTTGATGGATATCACTATATTTCTTAGAGTAGTGTTCTACTGGAGTTCATAAGCTACTATAGGTCAGCTTTATATATCAAAGCCTATGAGTTGCAAAATTTTCAAAAAGATACATGAAACTGTTCACACAAATTACAATAGACTGAAACCTTCAAGAGGGCATCCAAATCATGGTAAACCTGGTAAGATCAAACCTCTTCTAATCTTTCTGAATGACACAATTCATAAGCTGTACACTGTCAGTAAGGTATTGGCTGTGGATGAAAGCATGAACCTATCAAGGGGAAGACATGGCTCAAGCAGTATATGTCTTTGAAGCCAATCAAATGAGGATACAAAATGTGGTGTTTGGCAGACACAATGACAGGTTATGTCACAAAATTTGGTATTTACACAGAAAAATTGGATGGTGCATCTACAGAACATTCTCTGGCAGAGCAAGTAGTCATTAGCCTGACCAAAGGCCTAAAACACAGTGACAATGAGGTAACATTGGACAACTCCTCCACTACTTTGAATCTAATTCAAATGCTGTATCTATTCTATAGGCACCACGAGAACAAACTGGAAAGGACTTCCTTCAGTGATGAAAGAAAGATGTACCTTGAAAAGAGGAGTATTTTAGTTCAAATGCAAACATAGTACTGAAGTTATAAAATGGATGGCTAACAAATCTGTCACTATTTTGCTGACTTCAGACAATCCTTGAGAAACCAAGAAGAAGAGTTTATGAAATAATGTTTAGACTGACAAAAGGAAGAGAACATATACCTGTTCTAGGAAAACACATACACGCACGCACACACGCATGCACGCAGGCGCGCGCGCGCACACACACATACTCACACACACACACACAGGCATTGTGAAAAGTGTTCTACAAAGCTTGAGGCGAGAGAACAAAATATGTGCATTGCTTCTGCAGAATGCCACTCTGCATAGTTTTACACAAAATGAAAAGATCTGTGACAGTCATTTGAAGATTTGTTTGGGACAGAAATATTACTTGTTTACAGACGCTGAATGTGTAAAACTGAATGTAAACCAGAGTCGCAGATAAGCAGAACAAATAACTGTCATGGAATAAGATTTCAGCCAACAAGGCCTTTGTCAAAAATAGACAAAACACACACACACACACACACACACACACACACACACACACACACACACACACACACACATGTGACCAGAGTCTCTGGCAGCTGAAGCTAGCTTGGATTTCCCATTGTTTAAATTTTAGTATCTTTTACACAAAGTAAAACAAAAACACAGAAAGCTGTTTTTATTTCACTGAACAAAAACTACCTCTTATCTCAAATCAGTATAGAAAACTTCAATGTAGATAACTGGTTTTGATAAACTGAATTACCATCTTCATATCAGCAATAAACTTGCAAGAAATGCTACAAACTGTTATACAAATAATGCAGCATCAACTCACAGAGGAAACAAATGATGACATACCTTCATAAAGGTAATTGCAAGCATCTTGTGCCACCTACACACCAAGTCTCTCCATTGAGTTTCCAGGTATATGAACATCAAATGACCGATGCATTGGCACATCAAAATTAAAGTTAGTATGTAGATCACAATTCACCAAATCATCGTTCCTATAATGTACCACATCATGCCTAACAGGGTGCCCAAAGACTAAGCCAATGTATGAGTAGAACTGACTACTACAAGCACAACAGCATTGATAATTAGCCTTGTGGCACCCTGGCAGGTGTGACATGTTATGTTATGGGAACAATGTTTTGGCAAAATGTGATGTACATAGTAACTTTAATTTTGATGTGCCAAAGCATTTCTATGTACCTGGAAATTCAATGGAAAGATTTTTGTGTAGCTGGCACAAGATGTTTGTAATAAGCTTTACAAAAGGTATGTTGTTAATTTAGTTTTTCTATGTGTTAATGTTGCATTTTTTGTATAACAGATTGTAGCATTTCTTGTAATGTAAGCTCAAGATGAATAGACCAATTTTATTTATTTATTTTTTACATGTAATGGCAACACATAATAACTCACAAACGGGAGGTGGGAAATCCATTTACCACTAGTAAACTACCCGACAAAGGTGCAGTTGTGGTTATATACTACTATAGCTTTAGGTCTTAAATCACAAATATAAAATTATCAAAGATTATAGTCAATTGATCACAGTTCTAATACGATATGAAAAAATTAACTTTGCTGGGTTGCTACAAAAAACTGAACAAAAGTGTTAAACACTTCATGGGGTGAGTACTTTTACCAATCGGCAATGCATATCAGAGAAAACATGACTAAGAATTTCACTAATAGTACTTACCGCAATCATGGAACAAGAGCGCATTTGGACTTATGAAAAACAGACAAACAAGAACCTCAAATCATTATTTTTGATCAGGAAATAAAATTTTATAATAAATTGTCCAAGGAGATACAGAAAGGGTACTAAAATACGTCTGTTTAAAAAGGCAGCTAGAACATTCTTCATGGATACTGCATACTACACAGTTAAAGAGTACTTACAGTACTCAGTGCCTAAAGGGGATAACTATCGTTCCCTGCCACATTACAATACATTATCACAGTTTAATGCTTTCAGAAAAAATCGACAGTGCTTGACAGTAAGGTCTTGTCATTCTCCTGAGCCCAACATCTCACTCATCTTGAGGCAAGCTGACTAAGTTTATCGGGTGGGCTGAGGGGAAGACATCAAGAAATTTATGGGGCATAGTTGCATGCTTACAGGCCAGAAGTCACTTTTCTGAATAGATTGTAGTTAGTGTAAGGGGCATAGCAGCACATGTGTTAGTCTGTAGGCCAGTTGTCACCAGTGGGGGTTGTTAGTCTGTGTACCAATGAAGTGCAAAACTATGTTTTATATTATAAAACTATGTTTTATATTATCAGTCATCTGGCGCAAATTGTGTGTAAATAAATGAATATTGTACAATAGGGATCTAACGAATGAGGCAGTGTAGTTGTTTAGGCACTGACTGAATATTCAGGAGAATGGAGTTGACTCTGTCCAGCCATCTGTGTTTAGATTTTCTCTGGTTTCTCAATTTATTTCTGGCAGATGCTGTGACGGTTCCATCAAGGTCAGACTGACCACGTGTCCTATCCTCATAAAAGCATACTTACATATTCTCTCTCTCTCTCTCTCTCTCTCTCTCTCTCTCTCTCTCTCTGTGTGTGTGTGTGTGTGTGTGTGTGTGTGTGTGTGTGTGTGTGTATATATATTTTTTTTCACTGTATTATGATGAATAATCCTATATGATTGGGAGATGATTCATGGATGAATAAATAAATAAAAGGTAATGAGAGTGGTCTCAGTGTTTTACTGTTTCCCTTCATTAGATTCTGCATACAAAGTAATTTCTCACATTGCATTTGATTCTACACAAAACACATACATAAGGAATATTGGTCCTATGAGATAGGATTCATGACTCTATAGCAAGGACAACACAACATATGACTCTTTATGGGATAGAATCATTAGATGAAGCTCTGTGAGACCTTCTACAGATAATACTGTTGTTTACAGGAACAACACCATAAGGTTGTAACAAAATGCAGGAACACCTGCAAAGGATTGATACCTTGTGCAGGAACTATCAGTTGACCTTCAGCATAAACACTATAATATACCTTGTATAAATAGGCAACAATATTCATAATAGTTTTATTATACATTTTGATCAGTCACTGGTAACACCCACTTTCAATATATGAAAATTCCACTCACAGAGATGCACTGCAACAAGAACTGATGGTCATCAAACAGGTGGCAGCAGCAAATAGATATAGGACACAAGATGTCACATATATGTGTAAGATAATGAAAAGCAAGATTACTGTCACAAATGAGGCAAGAAATAAATTAAAAGTTAAGAAGAAATATGTCACTTTGATATATTTAGAATGAGTAAGAATTGCAAAATTATTTGGAGACACCAGAACAGTAGTTTATAAGAATGGAGGGAAAATTTCATACAAACTGCTGCACAAACCCAGCATTGCTAAGAATAAACTATATAATAATCACATAGTTCATAAAACAAAACTTTAGATTTGATGATGAACTGATGCGTAGCACTGTCCATGGTCTGGGTTAGATCGAAAGGTGTCAATTTGCGCGTGAGTTGTGAACTCACCAAATAATGGATGAAAACATGAAATAAGTGTTGTGGTAACAGATAGTTCTGTAATGTAACTCTTTAAGTCTATGGATGTCATTGGCAATATTTGCTTCATTGAACATAATTCTTGTGTGTCTTGTTGGCAAATATTGTGGTGAATAGGGAAGAGGTCCCACTCGACCAGTGTTTTGGAGAGGTGCAGTGGTGTTAATCCTGGCATCATGGTGTGAGGGGCCATTGGGTACAACTTCAGGTCATAGCTGGTAACGATTGAGGAAAGTCTGGTGGCACAATGATATGTCAAGAACATCCTGCATCCTCATGCATTACTTGCCATGTGACACTACTGTATGCAATTTATCAACAGAATAGTGATTGTCCACCATACGTGTGTTTATTTGAACTGTTTGCATATTATAGTGGTAGTACTGTGGGCAGCAACAACCCTGTATCTGTCGCCAACAAAACACGTGTAGGACCCGCTTGGACATCAGCTTAGACATCAACTCAAGACCAGCAAACAGGACATCAAGGAGCAGTTACAATAGTTGTGGGTCATTTTGACTCAGGAAAGTATAGATGTATATTGAGGCCAAGCCTATGACTGAATTTTTACTTGTGAAATATGAACTGAAAAGATGTATATACCAAATATACTTGACATAAATGAAAAAATGTAATATATTCTTTTACATAGACATAGGCTACCTAATTTGAAAGGAGTTGTGCCAGAACACAAACTTGCACAAGTAAATTACATGCCACTGAATCACAGGATACTAGTAGAATCACAATATATGCGGAATAAGCACCAAGAGAATTTGATACTCACATGGTAAAATCACATTACATGTGAAACACTAGTTAAAATCATCATCAGTGAGGTGGTGCAGTGGTTAGTACACTGGACTCACATTTGGGAGGAATAGGGTTCACACCCGTGTTCGGCCATCCTGCCTTAGATTTTCCGCGATTTCCCTAAATCACTTCAGGTAAACGCCAAGATATTCCCTTTGAAAGGTCCAATGGGACCAATGACCGCGCTGTTTGGCCTCCTCCCCCCAATCAGCCAACCAACCAATTAAAGTCATCATAGAATCAAAATATATGCATTTTTAAAGAAGGAATGAATGTAGTGGTTTAAAGTCCTGCAATGACTGGGTTATTTGAGAGAGAGAGAACAAATTTGGATAGGGGAAAGTTAGGGATGGAAATCACCCGTGCTCTTTCAAAGGAATCGTCCCAGCATCCATCTTAAGTGTTTTATGGAAATCACAGAAAACCTAAATGTGGATGGCAGGCCAGCTGTCCACCTGAATATGATTCCATTGTATGTACATCGCCTGACAACAAAGTGAGACACTCCAAAGGGGAGGAGGAAAGGGAATAAAACTTCACATGTTGAGATGGTCTGCGACATTATTGCACTTATTACAAACTCGTGTCATATCTACAAAGAACTTGGCAGTATGAGCCCACTTATTGGTATGATGTTTCACCCACTTTTGACCTGGATACAAGCACTGATTCATTTGGGAAGGACTTCATAAAGCTAATGTATACCCTCCTGAGGCAAGATGGCCCACAACTGCTGTACCCATTCTTTGATGTCCTCGATACTGACACTGGAATGGATCTGACAGCCGAGCTGGTTCCATACATGCTCTATCACAGACAGATCCCGGCATGTTGCCGGCCATTGGATTACCTCTACAACACTACAACATGCAGACAGCTCATAGAAACATGTGGTATATGTGGATGAGCATTGTTCTGTTGAAAAATGGCATACAGTACTGTTGCATGAGAGGTAGCCATGAGGATGCAGGATGTCCTCATTGTATTGTCGTGCTGTCACACTTCTCTCAATCACTACCAGCTTGACCTGAAGTCATACCTGATAGCTCTGCACACAATTACACCAAGAGTAACAACACTGGTATGTTTCTCCAAACAATCATAAGAACTGGAACTCTCCCTAGAGAGCCATCATACTAACAGTCGTCATCAGGTGTAATGCAGAAACATGATTCACAACACAATGCGATGTCATTCGTCAGCAGTCCATGCTTCCTGGTAAAGGCACCATCCAAAAAGCAGCTAATTATGTTTTGATGTTAACAGCAGCCTATGCAGGGGGCAGTAATTCCCTAAACAGCTGCTGCTTGTCTCTGACCAATGGTGCAGGATGACACTGAATATTGTCAGGAGTCCATTACTTGCTCTCAGATGGTAGGCGCAGTTACCTTCACGTTCCAGTACAGTCCATCATCGTGCCACTGTCCCATCCGAATACCCGACAAAAAGTTTGACCAAACTGTCAAATGGAGACCCTCAATAACACCCCTTTTAAACTCTAATCAAATGCTGACAATGGTGTTTCACAAGATTACTCAGCACCCCTCTGTCCTTCACAGTGATCACACACATCTGACGCTGCTCCTGCCCTTTATACACTATGTGATCAAAAGTATCTGGATACCAAGCTGAAAATCACTTACAAGTTTGTGACGCCCTCCATCAGTAATGCTGGAATTCAATATGGTGTTGGCTCACACTTAGCCTTGATGACAGCTTCCATTCTGGCAGGCATACGTTCAATCAGGTGCTGGAAGGTTTCTTGGGGAATGGCAGCACATTCTTCACGGAGTCCTGCACTGAGAAGAGGTATCAATGTCAGTCACTGAGGCCTGGCACAAGGTCAGCGTTTCAAAACATCCCAAAGGTGTTCTATAGGATTCAGGTCAGGACTCTGTGCAGGCCAGTCCATTACAGGGATATTCCTGTCGTGTAACCACTCCGCCACATGCCATACATTATGAACAGTTGCTCGATCGTGTTGAAAGATGCAATCGTCATCCCCGAAATGCTCTTCAACAGTGGGAAACAAGAAGGTGCTTAAAACAATGTAGGCCTTTGCTGTGATAGTGCCACGCAAAACAAGAGGTGCAAGCCACCCGCCATGAAAAACACGACCACACCATAACACCACTGCCTCCGAATTTTACTGTTGGCACTACACACACTGGCAGATGACGTTCACCTGGCATTCGCCATAAACTGTTTATCAGTGACAGCTCCTTTGTGAGGCCGTTAATGACTCGTCACATATTAGGTTACAAACGTAAGAAGTCGTGTACAGATTAATTTACTTCTGTAAATTAATAATCACTGAAATGATGTACAGCGTTAAGCAATTACAGCTACAGCACAGTCTGTGGCTACAGTGTCAGGCATACTGAGGACTGTACTGTTTGATTGCCAAAGTTAGTAGCGAGAAGAATCAAACCAGAAGCAACAAGGATTCTAGTGACTTCTACCGATTCAGTACTAAGCCAAGAAAATGCTATAAATGTACGCATTGCACTGGAACTGGCACAAAGACTACAGATAGCCCGTATTATTTAATTATACGTAACCAGAAACAACAACTTAAAATCGTGTTTAATTCCGTTGATAAGACCCCTACGATTTAAAAAGTAAATTAATTTTCTGACAAAGATACAGCTTAATACACAGCTGTCTATAACGCATTAGAAATTCTTAGACAGATGTATTATTTCTTGCGACAAGACAGATGTATTACTTCTTGTGATGACGCGTATGAAAAACGTGTTTCCAGACACCAAGGTGATGCACTCGACTCTCAAACATTTTACGTAGCAACCAATGCTGAGAGCACTTGCCGCGGAAACCTCGTGGGAAAATGTACAATTTGTAATATTTCGATTTGCTGTAATTACAAAATTTATGAAATACATGCTTCTCCAACACGAACTGTCGCAGAGAAACCCTCCTAAACAATCTAGATGACTGATTTTCAAATCAAATTGTCTTGAATATAAATGCCGTGTTGTAGGTCTCCATACTAATTTAATATAAACGCCTCTGCAGAAAGAAGCAGTCTATTAGATGCCAGTGCTTTAGATGTAACATTTGGCAAAATTTAGAAGTTTGTTAATGGCTTACCTTCTGGCTGCTATCGCTGCTCCGTGCTCTTACTGCAGTGAGATTTTGCTGAATGGGGCCGGAAACATTCATCAGGTTACCTTCCATTGAAAAGGCTTTTGCACTCAGCGACTGTTATATTGACTTGTAAATAATAGATTTCAGCTATCAGTCGTCCTCTTTAAATTTTATTGGCAGATCTAATTTCAGCTAGAAACTAGCCATTCTCAATGCACTATCATTTTTGATCAATACATGTGTTGGTCGGGCTTCATCCACAGTTCATTGAGTACTACTGTTAAAACAGTGCATGTCACATGCATTGATCAAAAATGATAGTGCATTGAGAATGGCTGTTTCCAGCTGAAATCTAGATCTGCCATTAAAATTTAAAAAGGGCGACTGATAGCTGAAATCTATTATTTACAAGGAAGCATTCATGCTGTTCGCTACTCGACTCATCTGGAACTGATGCCAGGCAACTGCGTCGGCAGCTCTTGGGACTCCTTAATTGTTGGGAACTGCGTTTCGCCGTGATTTGTTGTTTACTCTAAGAGAATATGATAAAGATAATCACCACGCAATCAACGAAAATATTCACCAATGGTAACAGTAACGTAACAAGGCTGGACCGAACGGTACAGTTCCTCCGAAGATAAGGTACACCAGACACCCGAAAGATAGATAGGAGAAAAAAAGGCAAAAAATTAAATCTGAAGAAAAAGTGGAATCAGTAGTAACAATGATTATTCATAAACGGTCTTTCACCGTATTAAAATAATTGAAGTCAGTTCGGGATACCCTTCATGCAAATCATTTTCCATCTTTACCCAGGTCAAAGATGAATCAGCGTTAACGAATAGACGGTGTTTATAAATTAATTATACAAAAGTAACCTTTAATCGTGAAAAGGGTAAAATAAGCTGTATAAATGTTTGGCAAGCTCTGAATGTTTTATTCCGTCCTAACACAGTTCACGACTTTCGCGCTATGCGAATTTGGATTATTCAAACAGCCGTCACGCAGTCAATAATGGTGCCGAACGTGTGCAGAGTTGTTAATGTTTTCATGAATCCAGATTCATATTACAGTTCACGGACAATTCTGGAATAAATATCGCAAGCCACCACCTCAAAGACAAACTGTTGTTAACTAATACAATCATTTCACCAAAACTGGCCGCATATCACATGAGACGCCGAGTCATGGTCGGCCAGCAATCTCTGACGCAGCAGTTGCACAAGTTCAGTCTTACATTTTCAGTCCGGGTAAATCAAGGAGACATGCCATCTGACAACAGAATATGCCTGGTGTTACAATTTGGAAGGTATTTTGGGAGCACATGTCATTCAAGCACTAGAAGTTGGAACTGTTGCAAGCTTTAAGAGAAAGTGATAAAGAAAAACGAGCTGAGTTTTGCACAGAAATGTTAACAAAATGCAGACTGAAGATGATTTATTTAATGGAATTGTGTTCAGTGACGAAGCCACCATCCATACTTCTGGTAAAGTGAATCGGCACAATGCTCGGATATGGTGTGGGCAGGAACCACCTCACCTAATCGAACATGTAAGGGACTCGCCTAAATTAAATGTTTTTTGTACTCTGAGTTATAACATAATTTTCAGTCCTTTCTTTCTTTGCCGAGCCAACTGTAACTGACATATCGTGACTGGACATGCCTGAACATTATTATCTAATGCCTCAATTACAACAGGATATAAGCTTGACTGTCACGAAAAAGTTTCCAGTGACCCAGGAAAATATTTGCTTTATTATAAATTCCAGTCGTGGAGTACAATTTTTAGTTGTAATTAGGTTGTTAATTTCGGTCGGTAAGGATCATCTACAGACCTGAGTAAAACCGCGTTTCATGACGTATGTCAGGCCATTACGTGCGGAGGTGCGGTCAAAAGCATTAACAATTTCGGCTTGTCAAACAAGTTGGGCTGGCAGATAAGACACCATGTATACACTGAAAGAATGATGTTCTTCAGCCTCTGATAAACATAACTGCCTCGAGAATGAAGTAATAACGGAGGAAGTGCACCAATACATCTAAAAAAAGTTTTATTTCTTCAGTTTTGTTAGCATTTTAAAATCCGTTTAAAGTTCTACAAATGATCAGTATAGCACCTAAGGCCTTGCAGTTTGAGAATATGGACGCTGCAGCTGCATGTGACCTCTTAGGAATGGCCCTGTCAGGAATAAAGGAAGGAAGATTGAAGTGTAACATCCCGTTGACAGCGTGGCTATTAGGGACTGAATGCAAACTCTGGTACGGAGATGATGATGAAGGAAATCGGTCGTGTTTTCCTCAGAGGAGCCATTCACTCTTAAAGTCACTTGGTCGCCAGGAGATATGAAACGCTGTCCTCCCAAATACAGTGGGTGCACAAAAACCTGGAAATACCAATACCACAACACATTACTATGTCTAATACGCGTACGAAATATGTTATCATTCGAAACAGCTTCCAGTCATTTCGGAATGTATAAATACAGGCCCTGCAGGGTTTTCACAGGAATTTTACACCAGTCTTCCTACTAAATAGTAGTTAGTTCAGAAAAAGATAATGGAGGTGGACAAAGATCGCGCACGTTTCGCTCCATAGCAGACCACATAGGTTCAATACTTTTGACATCTGGTGATTATGGTAGCCAGGGAAGGTGCGACAATTGAGGAACGTGAGCAGTGGCCCTGTGGTCTTGCACCACAGCATCACCGTTGGGAAACAAACATTGTACCGTGGGATGGGTCTAATCAGATAAAATGGCATTGTCCTTAGGTGTAATGCGACGTTGCAGAGTAACCGTGGGACCCATGGAATACGGCGGTAAGGCTGTCCAAATCGTCACCGAACGCTTGCCATGTTTCACCCGTGGGATGTAAACTTAGCCAGAAGTTGGAAACAGTATGCAGCAAGTCTCATCCAACCAAATGACTCTCTTGCAATGCTCCATAGCCCAGATTTTATGGCCTCGGCATCACGTTTTCCTGTTACAAGCATTTGCATCACTGATGAGTGGTTTTGGAATTCCAGTTCGTACTTCCCATCTCATGGCACTCCCTTCATGTTGTTTTGGCGCTGACAGGTTTCACGAGTGCGACATTCAGTCAGGCAGTCCTCTTATTTTTCATCACAATCGTCTTCATTAACCGTCTGTCACGATCACTTATGACACGCTTTCGTCCGCGGTGTAACTTATGCGGTTTAAATCTTCGATATGGCGCATCTTGAAACATCAAACATTTCAACTGCCTTCATTACGAAAGCACCTGCCATAATAGCACCAACAATTTTCCGACGTTTAAATCCACTTAACATCCGACATGAAGCACTCACAAGTAAACCGAATAATGTTCTGAACACAAGGGACACTTGCAACGTATTGAGGACACTGCAAAGGTGCCGTCCGTGGTCAAACACAACAGAGAAAACTGCATGCTTGGCTAGCATCAGCCTTTATGGTCACGCATACATTTTTCGCGTTTTTTCTGTATATTTGTACAACAACTGTACGTGTCCACTGTCTTGTCAGTTCGCCATATCGGTAGGCTGCTGACGTAAATTTGAAGAATTACTTGACGACACGTTCAACAACGGTGAAAGATGGCAGCATCCGGTGTAAATCATCTAACGCATTAAGTTAGAGAGGAAGCGATGTCTCCCATACTCAATGACAATAATAATAGTAATAATAATAATAATGTATTGTATGACTCAACGGCCTGATGCAACTCTTCCAATTGGAAACCACTTCGGCGACTTTTGCGTCCCTGAGCCAATGACACTCGGTGTTCCCAGACGGTTACCCATACAAGAACTAAACAGGTCCCACTTTACTTAATTTTGGTGATCGGGCGACAACCGCTGAATGACAACAAGTGCTACCATCTAAAAGTTTGGTTTTCAGCAATGACGCAAGTTACAGTTGCATAAGTAGCAATATAGTGTTTTTCATACCTGTCACCTGCGATGAAGAGCTTAAAAATGAAGCATCTAAGTGAATCAATGGCATTTCCTTATTGTATTCCTCAATGTTTCCAGCACAGCTACTGTTGATGAGAATCTCATTTAAAGTAGAAATATAAAAAATGTTTGATATTCGAGAATGCTGATATCATGTCAGTTAGTTAGTTAGTTACATGTTCCATATCCCGTTTTAAAGGTTCTTTTATCTAAATGGTTTGGAATAAGCCAGTTTACTGAACTTGTATAAATGATTAGTGTTAATAATAATGGACAAATTGTTTTTCGTTCCTACTCACGCATTACACTTAAAAACAAGTTTTTCTTCAGGCTACCAGTTTTTAAACAGGAACTCGTCTGTGGAACAGAAGGAGAAATTGTTTTGGGTTAGATTTAAAATTTTCTTTACTTCCTCTCAGGCGTTTATGTTATTGGGCAAGTGATCAAAGATTTTTGTTGCTGCATATTGATCTCCTCTCTGATCCGCTAACAGCTGCTACAATGGCCAATGAAGATCATATTTTCACCTAATGTTGTAGGTGTGGACTTTATTGTTCTTCCCAAATTGTGATGGATTACTGATAGCGAATTACATTAGCGAAATATGTACTGTGAAGGAACAGGTAAAATGCCTAGCTCCTTGAAGAGGAACCTACATGACGTCCGTCAGTGAACACCGCGTATTATTAATTTTGTTTCTCTTTTCTGCAATCGATAATTTCTTTTTATATGGAGAGTTACCGCAGGAAATTATTCCGTACGACATTATTGAGTGGAAATATGCAAAATACGTCAGCAGGTTGATAGTTTGTTTCCTAGAACAGCAATTATACGAAGAGCAAATGTACCTGAACTTAAACGTTTGAGAAGCTCAATAATATGCTTTGTCCAGTTCAAGTTTTCATCAGTACTTACATCCAGAAATTTGGTGCATTCTACTCTGCGAATTTTATCCATAGTGGATATTGTGTTTGGTGACTTGACTCCTCCTCCAGTACTACATTAATTGTTGGTATGACTACTTGTCGTATAGATCTTAATATAGTGTTCTTTCAAAATTTGCGGACATCCATTTTCAAGAGCCACTTAATAACTCTTTGTAAAATATAATTTATAAGATTCTCTGCTGTTCCTTTCTCTCTCTTTCGTTTTCTTATAACACTAGTATTGCCTCAAAAAAGTTGCGTTCATGTGTATCCAGTCATTCTGTACATAAAATGAAAAGAGCACATATAATATACCTAAAGATCTATACAATAAAAAATGCCTATCCAAAAATGCAAAAAATAAGGATTCACGATATATTTGTGAACGAGAATGTCTAAATGCAAGCGAATGTCTAGCATGATACTGTAATTTAGATAAATCAGAATAACTTGAAAGGCGAGTCATTAGAAAAAAATATTAAGCTTACAAAAAGCTATCGAAGCTTAGAAATTGCTAACTAATAATAGTATTGACGGAAACATATCTGAAGTAATGAGAGAAAGAAGGCTAGTATTTATTGGACATTTATATCTGTTGCAAGACAGCAAATTAGCCAAGAACATCTTCTGGTATTTTTGGGCTTTTTGGTCAGTGACGAAGTAAAAAAGAATTTAGAAAAAAGTAATATAATAGCTGAAGAAACAACTGACAGTGGAGTGTTTGGGGAAAAAGTATTTATGGAGGAACCCAAGGCAGAAGAGTGAAAAAACTGCTCTGAAGTGATCAGGATAACGAATAAAGAATAGAAACTGGCATGTGGTCCTTAATTGGCCCATCCGAGAAGAAAAAATAGTTTAGAATAATAGTATTGTAAATTCATCATTGTAAAGGTCAATATTCTCAGAATCAAAGACTACGTTTCACTGGCAGAACACTTAGAAAATGCAACAGGTGTACCAAAACGATTGCCTACACTATGCTCGTCCGTACTCTTCTGGAGTATTGCTGCACGATATGGGGTCTTTAACAGACAGGATTGACGGAGTACACTGAAATAGTTCAAAGAAGGGCAGCTCGTTTTGTATTATTGCGAAATAGGGGAGAGAGTGTCACGTATATGATACGAGCACGGATGTGATACGCGCGTTTGAGTGCCAGTGCTTTTCATTGCGGCAAGATCTGTTCACGAACTTACAATTAGCAACTTCCTCTTCCGAATTTGAAAATATTTTGCTGACAACCACCTATATAGAGAGAAATGGCCATCGTAATAAAATAAAAGAAATGAAAACTCGCACGGAAATACTTAAATGCTCGTTTTTCACAAGCGCAGTTTGAGAATGGAATGGTCGAGAAATAGTTTGAAGGTGGCTGGATCAAACTTCTGGCAGGCACTTAAGTGTGAATTTCCGAGTAGTCATGTAGATGTAGATGCAAATGCAGTTCTGTCCACAAAATACAATTCCTGACCAAAAGAATGAAGCACCGATAAGACATGGTCGGATGTGAAAATAACTTCGTTCACGCACTCGCCATGCACGGGGATTGCGACGATCAGAATTGCAGATCTCAGTTACAGGTAAAATGGCCACCAGTGTGCGCGAGTGTCGTTCGTGTTTGGTGTTGTTACCATGCATAATATGGTATGTAAGGGGCATGAACGGCGTCAGACGTTGAGTGACCACTCTGAAGGCTGTGTTCTCGTATCAGACAGCGTTATCAACAGCTGACAGAATTTTAAAGGGTCCTGATTGTGAGTCTCCATTTGGTCGACTGGTCGAATCGTGCAATACCCATAGTTTTGAGGCATTCGGATCTGACACTGGCCTAACGCTGTACTGTGTGGGAAATTGAGGGCAGGCGTACTCACCGTTGAGTTTCTGGTTGATCATATACAGGGTGTTACAAAAAGTTACAGCAAAACCTTCAGGAAACATTCCTCACACACAAATAAAGAAAAGATGTTATGTGGACATGTGTCCGGAAAAGCTTAATTTCCATGTTACAGCTCATTTTTCTTTGTTCTTCCACCTACGCTCAATGGAGCACGTTATCATGATTTCATACGGGATACTCTACCTGTGCTGCTAGAACATGTGCCTTTACAAGTACGCCAAAACATGTGGTTCGTGCACGATGGAGCTCCTGCACATTTCAGTCGAAGTGATCGTACGCTTCTCAACAACAGATTTGGTGACCGATGGATTGGTAGAGGCGGACCAATTCCATGGCCTCCACGCTCTCCTGACCTCAATCCTCTTGACTTTCATTTATGGGGGCATTTGAAAGCTCTTGTCTACGCAATCCCGGTATCAAATGTAGAGACTCTTCGTGCTCGAATTGTGGACGGCTGTGATACAATACGCCATTCTCCAGGGCTGCATCAGTGCATCAGGGATTCCATGCGACGGAGGGTGGATGCATGTATCCTCGCTAACGGAGGACATTTTGAACATTTCCTGAACAGAGTGTTTGAAGTCACGCTGGTACGTTCTGTTGCTGTGTGTTTCCATTCCATGATTAATGTGATTTGAAGAGAAGTAATAAAATGAGCTCTAACATGGAAAGTAAGCGTTTCCGGACACATGTCCACATAACATATTTTCTTTCTTTGTGTGTGAGGAATGTTTCCTGAAAGGTTGGCCGTACCTTTTTGTAACACCCTGTATGACCACACCGCAAGTGAGTATCATCGTATTGTACACCTACATCTACATCTACACGGATACTCTGCAAATCACATTTAAGTGCCTGGCAGGGGGTTCATCGAACCACCTTCAAAACTCTCTATTATTCCAATCACGTATAGCTCGCGGAAAGAATGAACACCTGTATCTTTCCGTACGAGCTCTGATTTCCCTTATTTTATCGCTGTGATCGTTCCGCCCTATTTAGGTCGGTGTCAACAAAGTATTTTCGCATTCGGAGAAGAAGGTTGGTGATTGGAATTTCGTGGGATGATTCCGTCGCAACGAGAAACGCCCTTCTTTGAATGATTTCCAGCCCAAATCCTGTATCATTTCTGTGACACTCTCTCCCATATTTCGCGATAGTACAAAACGTGCTGCCTGTCTTTGAACTTTTTCGATGTACTACGTCAGTCCTACCTGGTAAGGATCCCACACCGCGCAGCAGTATTTTAAAAGACGACGGACTAGCGTAGTGTAGGCAGTCTCCTTAGTAGGTCTGTTACATTTTCTATGTGTTCTTTCCAATTTAAGTTGTTTGTAATTGTAATACCTAGGTATTTAGTTGAATTTACGGCTTTTAGATTAGACTGATTTATTGTGTAACCGAAGTTTAACGAGTTCCTTTTAGCACTCATGTGGATGACCTCACACTTTTCGTTATTCAGGGTCAACTGGGACTTTTCGCAGCATTCAGATATCGTTATCGTTAATCGTTTTTCAGTTTGTTTTGATCTTCTGATGACTTTAGTCGGTAAACGACAGCGTCAGCTGCAAACAACAGAAGACGGCTGATCAGATTGTTTCCCAAATCGTTTATATAGATGAGGAACAGCAAAGGGCCAATAACACTACCTTGGGGAACGCCTGAAGTCACTTCTGTTTTACTCGATGACTTTCCGTCAATTACTACGAACTGCGACCTCTCTGACAGGAAATCGAACTGAGACGATATTCCATAAGCACGCAATTTTACTACGAGCCGTTTGTGCGGTACAATGTCAAAAGCCTTCCGGAAATCCAGGACTACGGAATCGATCTGAAATCCCTTGTCAATAGCATTCAGCATTGCATGTGAATAAAGAGCTAGTTGTGTTTCACAGGAACGATGTTTTATAAACCCATGTTGACTGTATGTCAATAGACAGTTTCCTTCAAGATAATTCATAATGTTCTAACACAATATACGTTCTAAAATCCTGCTGCATATCGACGTTAACGATATGGGCCTGTAATTTAGTGGATTACTCCGACTACCTTCATTGAATATTGGTGTGACTTGTGCAACTTTCCAGTGTTTGGGTACGAATCTTTCGTCGAGCGAACGGTTGTATATGATTGTTAAGTATGGAGCTAATGCATCAGCATTCTCCGAAAGGAACCTAATTGGTATACAGTCTGGAACAGAAAACTTGCTTTTATTAAGTGATTTGAGTTGCTTCACTACTCCGAGGATATTTACTTCTACGTTACTCATGTTGGCAGCTGTTCTCGATTCGAATTCTGGAATATTTATTTCGTCTTCTTTTGTGAAGGCATTTCGGAAGGCTGTGTTTAGTAAATCTGCTTTGGCAGCACTGTCTTCGATAGTATCTCCATTGTTATCGCTCAGAGAAGGCATTGATTGTTTCTTGCCGCTAACATACTTCACGTACGACCAGAATCTCTTTGGATTTTCTGCCAGGTTTCGAAAGAAAGTTTCGTTGTGGAAATTGTTACAGTCGTCTCGCATTGAACTCCGCGCCAAGTTTCGAGCTTCTGTAAAGGATCGTTCCCGGGTTCGATTCCCGGCGGGGTCAGGGATTTTCTCTGCCTCGTGATGGCTGGGTGTTGTGTGCTGTCCTTAGGTTAGTTAGGTTTAAGTAGTTCTAAGTTCTAGGGGACTTATGACCACAGCAGTTGAGTCCCATAGTGCTCAGAGCCATTTGAACCATTTGTAAAGGATCGCCAATCTTGGGGATTTTGCGTCTGTTTAAATTTGGCATGTTTGTTTCGTGTTTCTGCAACAGTGTTCTAATCCGTTTTGTGCACCAAGGAGGATCAGCTCCGTCGTTTGTTAGTTTATTTGGTATAAACCTCTCAATTGCCGCCGATACTATTTCTTAGAATTTAAGCCACATCTGGTCTACACTTATATTATTAATTTGGAATGAGTGGAGATTGTCTCTCAGGAAGGCGTCAAGTTAATTTTTATCTGCCTTTTTGAATAGGTATATTTTTCGCTTATTTTTCGAGGATTTGGGGATTACAATATTCAATCTCGCTACGACAATCATATGTTCACTAATCCCTATATCGGTTTTGATAAAAAAAAAGCACTCCGTCGTCAGGCCACAAGTGGCCCATCGGGACCATCCGACTGCCGTGTCATCTTCAGCTGAGGATGCGGATAGGAGGGGCGTGTGGTCAGCACACCGCTCTCCCAGTCGTTATGATGGTTTTCTTTGACCGGAGCCGCTACTATTCGGTCGAGTAGCTCCTCAACTGGCATCACGAGGCTGAGTGCACCCCGAAAAATGGCAACAGCGCATGACGGCCCGGATGGTCACCCATCCAAGTGCTGGCCACGCCCGACAGCGCTTAACTTCGTTGATCTGACGGGAACCGGTGTATCCACTGCGGCAAGACCGTTGCCATATCGGTTTTGATGCTGGTTATTAACTCAGGATTAATTGTTGCTAAGAGGACAAGCGTGTTTTCACAATCGTCTACTATTCGCGTGGGCTCATGAACTCGAAATAATTTTTAGAGAATGCGTTTAGCACAATTTCGGATGATATTTTGTGCGTACCTCCGGAATTAAACATGTATTTTCGCCAACATATCGAGGGTAAATTAAAGTCACCACCAACTATTATCGTATGAGTCGGGTACGTGTTTGAAATCAAACTCAAGTTTTCTTTGAACCTTTCAGCAACTATATCATCTGAACTGGGAGGTCGGTAAAAGGATCCAATTATTATTTTGTTCCGGTTGCCAACAATGACCTCTGCCATACTAATTTACAGGAAGTATCTACTTCAATTTCGCGACAAGTTAAACTACTTCTAACAGCAACAAATACGCCACCGCCAACCGTGCTTAGCCTATCTTTTCGGAACACCGTTAGGTTCTTCGAAAAATTTCGGCTCAGCTTATATCCGGCCTTAGCCAGCTTTCAGTGCCTATAACGATTTGAGCATCGGTGCTTTCTATTAGCGCTTGGAGCTCTGGTACTTTCCCAACACAGCTACGACAATTTACAACTGTTATACCAATGGTTCCTGTATCTATGTTTTTCTTGTGTTCAGCATGCACCGTTTGTGACTGAAGCCCGTCTTGTGTTTTCCCGAGACCCTCTAACCTAAAAAACCGCCCAGTCCACGCCACACAGCCCCTGCTACCCGTGTAGCCGCCTCCTGCGTATAGTGGGCACCTGACCTATTCAGCGGAACCCGAAACCCAATCACCCTTTGATGCAAGTCGAGGAATCTGCAGCCTACACGGTCGCTGAACCGTCTGAGCCTCTGATTCAGACCCTACACTCGACTCTGTACCAGAGGTCCGCAATCGGTCCTGTCGACTGTGCTGCAAATGGTCAGCTCTGCTTTCATCTTGCAAGCAAGACTGGCAGCCTTTACCACTTCTGTTAGCCGCTCGAAACCAGAGGGAATCTCTTCTGATCCAAAGCGACATCAACCACATCGTAACCCCTTCACATCTGTGCCTGCCGTCCGAGAACAAGTAATGAACTCGCACCATTGGTCGGAGACCAGCAGCAACTAGACTAGAGAAATACCGTCAGGCGCGTAGACTGCCGTTAAAGCCACAACACAAACGGCTTCGTTTGGAGAGGTACCATGACTAGGAAGCATGGGCG
Organism: Schistocerca cancellata; assembly: GCF_023864275.1. NCBI lineage: Eukaryota > Metazoa > Arthropoda > Insecta > Orthoptera > Acrididae > Schistocerca > Schistocerca cancellata. The sequence continues at coordinate 190,722,785 of NC_064626.1, read as the reverse complement.
GCTGGAAAATGGCGTCGCACTGTATTTAGGGACGAATCACGGATCTCCACTGCCCTGGATGACCATGGACGGTAAATACAGTGACGATCTCACAGATGTAGTGGTAAGAGGGTCCACTGGATAGCCCACCAAAAACTGAAAATAGATCGACCATGGAAACAGGAAGAAAGTGTGTGAAAAAGCAAAACAGAAACAGTGAACGATCCAAGCAGTGCAACACAGAACAGTGTGGAAGAGTCTCAGCGTCGTGGTTAACCACTTTAACAGAATGTGAGGCAAAATGTTCAGCCCTTATAATGAAAAATCTCATACGTGCGCCTCAAATTACCAGCTAGTCAATCGGACTTACTAAAGGCGGGCTTGCGTACCTTGACAAAAAATAGAGATGATAGAAGGATGCCAGCTTATATAATTGGGTGCCTTGGACACTGCAACGTATGTTTTAGAGAAGACTCAAAAATGTAAGAATCTATACGACAAAGAAAATAATCGGAACTATTGGGAAAAAATTCCACGTGCCACAGCAAAGCAGATGAAACACAAGAATTTAAACAGGAAGATGGACAAGGCAGCGCTCAACAGCTTACAAGTTTATAAATGATTTGTTCCCGACAGCTTCGCGACGCCACAGAATAAAACTATAGTCATCCGTACTACCAGTACTGTGGAACGATTGACGCTGCCATACACCGAACAGTAGGTTGCTCCAGAATTGCATGTTAAATCCCATAGTGCTCAGAGCCATTTATGAGGATAAATTTACAAGCTTTGTTTACCATGTAGAAAGGAAAAGATGCAAGCACTATCGCATTCTTCAGAATGAATTTGATTTCTCCGTAGAATTCATGCTAAATTAGCTTCTAGTCGTTTGCTTGCCCTTCGTATTCCTTGGTTAAAAATGTTGCTCAAATGCAGTCTCTGGATATCGGAATGTACAAGAATGGACCCGAATTTTGATTAACATCTTTGGCGTTACTATTTACAGTCTGAAGTTCAGAGATCGGTTTAGCCGCGTAGTCCATAGGTAAGTAAACTACAGATTTTATTCTTATTTGATACGTAGTATATTTCGAAAATTTTCCACGGAATGCTTTTCCATTTTTTATTTGAATTTTGAAAGGAAACATTAAAAATTCATGCGAATTGCAGTGTAGCTGCAACATGAACCCGGTGTACAAGAAAAGAATATTTGAAAGGCACAAAATGTAAATTTTACACACCGGTACATCAGCAATTGCTCTTACGTCTTGAGAGCGTATAAGTTTGATGATTACGACATCTTTCCAGAAAACTCTTACTTCTCTAACTAAGTTCGTATCATTTTCGAGAAAAACGTTGAAGAATGCGTAGAATAAATCCAAGAATAAAGATATGTAACAGGAAATTCTTTGGGATGGGTCTGAATATTACCAACAAAGATCAACCAGAGTGTTATGTAATTAGCTGTTCAGTTGATTATATTGGACTCACAGGAAATGCAGAGCGGAGGTGTCGTACAAAATTGGAGATACGAAAGAAGTGATCTTATTAAATTTTAGATACGGGTATAGCTGTTCATATGCCCCGTGTATTACTTGCATTTATTAGGTTAGTAGATTGAGGAATATTAGACTTGGCCACTGTTTCTAGGTTTCGATACAGTGTATCGATACGTGGAACTGTTTCAGTGTTTCGGAACGGCTGTGGGTCACTGTTTCGAAACAGTGGTGTTTCATTCCGCCCCTGTCTCGGATAACCGGACCAGATTCGATCTCGAGCCAGACACAGAAACTGTATCGTTGATTCAAAATAAGGCTGTTTTAGTCCACCTGTGCTTGGAACGGACTAATTGTATCGAAACAGTGATGTTTCATTCCTCTCTGTGTCGGACGAGATTCGGGCAGGCACAGGTACTGAAGCACAACATACCACTTCATGAAACACTTTCAAGAGTGTCGAAATCTTTTTGACAGGCAATAGCATGAAGCTTAAGATATCCGAAAATAAAGCTTCGTTTCTAGCTGACTGTCCTATTCCGAAATGGCGTAACATCTGCTTTATAAACACTAACCAAACAATAAAACAACGAATACTATTCACATTCAAAATAATAAATATGTGAAAATCATTCAGTTAAATTACACTTTTTTTATAACATACGCTTCTCTGTTCATGTACAGTAATCATATTAAGAAACACAAGTAAACCTACAACATATTGAATAAAGAAGGCGTAGAGTGACAGTTATTAGACACACACATAAATTTGAGGGTCTAGTGCAGCAGGGGATACAACCCGTCGGCTTTGAACAATGACGTCATTCCTTAGTCATAGATCGTAATGTCTTCACTTCGAGGCATAGATAATAAAGCAGTTCTGTGTTCTAAGAAGCACTACCATTAAAGTAATTGAATGTAAATCTAAAAGCGATCGCTTGATATTGGGTGCATCTGATTGCTTAATGAAGTAGGATCAGTTTATTCTATCTCGTGAGATTTTTTTTTTTTAAAAAGCCAAAAAACTCTTATTTATTACGTACTGAAGGGAGCTAGAACACTAAGAAGAATCGCTTCTCGGCTTTTGACAACATATTGCTTAATAAAGTAGGATCAGTTTATTCTATCTCGTGAGATTTTTTTTTTTTAAAAAGTCAAAAAACACTTATTAGGTACAGAAGGGAGCTGCTTAATAAAGTAGGATCAGTTTATTCTATCTCGTGAGATTTTTTTTTAAAGTCAAAAAATCGTTTCTTTACTGATTGCTTAATGAAGTAGGATCAGTTTATTCTATCTCGTGAGATTTTTTTAAAAAAAGCCAAAAAACTCTTATTACGTACTGAAGGGAGCTAGAACACTAAGAAGAATCGCTTCTCGGCTTTTGACAAGATATTGCTTAATAAAGTAGGATCAGTTTATTCTATCTCGTGAGATTTTTTTTTAAAAAGCCAAAAAACACTTATTACGTACTGAAGGGAGCTGCTTAATAAAGTAGGATCAGTTTATTCTATCTCGTGAGATTTTTTTTTAAAGCCAAAAAACACTTATTAGGTTCTGAAGGGAGCTGCTTAATAAAGTAGGATCAGTTTATTCTATCTCGTGAGATTTTTTTTTAAGTCAAAAAACACTTATTACGTACTGAAGGGAGCTAGAACATTAAGAACAATCGCTTCTCGGCTTTTGACAAGATATTGCTTAATAAAGTAGGATCAGTTTATTCTATCTCGTGAGATTTTTTTTTAAAAAGCCAAAAAACACTTATTAGGTACTGAAGGGAGCTGCTTAATAAAGTAGGATCAGTTTATTCTATCTCGTGAGATTTAAAAAAAAAAAAGCCAGAAAACACTTATTAGGTACTGAAGGGAGCTGCTTAATAAAGTAGGATCAGTTTATTCTATCTCGTGAGATGTTTTTTTTTAAAAAAGTCAAAAAACACTTACGCTTTTGACAAGATCAATGTTTATCTCTCTCGCATTCCTTTGTTTCTCAACATTCTCCTCAGCTCTTTCATCTCTGTAATACATGCTCTCTGGCGACTTGTGACGTCATTGTTCAAAGCCGACGGGTTGTATCCCCTGCTGCACTAGTCCCAAATTTGATGTAGGTATAATTGCAAGCAATCTGTTTGATATATCACTTGTAGTGTTATGGTGAACGGGAACACCTTGAAAGACAAAATTTTTTTCTGTTATATTTTGTTATTTATTCGAATTATCTGTGAGTCTATAGTCAATGTGCCTATTATCCACAATGATTCCCTTTGTGTGCATGGAAATTAGCAGGATGGGTATATTACCCGTACTAACGGAATGTGGGAATCCCAGTAGCACATCCGTAGTTTCTGCAGTTTGCTCCCACCTCCAGTTCCGTTCGTGGTGGTTCTTCTGTCTTCAGCTATGGCTGTCCTCAGCCAATTGAATAGTATGAAAGTCACACGACACAAAAGCAGTGCATTTGCTGCAGGAAATACGAAATGCCTATACGCCTAAGTGATAGCTTCATACTTTCTGCAATATGATTAGCGCTCTCGCTCCTCATTTGTGTTTATATGGACATATTTATACAGTAGACATTCATAACACCCACGGGACGGGACTACAAGTCCCACCGCCACACCTGCACCTGCCCATGTTAGGCAATAAATTCTGCCTGACTCATGTAGTACTATCACCGTAAGAGGGTGGTACGGGACTACAAGTCCCACCGCCACACCTCCAAAGTGAATTGCAGTGACAAAGTCACTGCACAGTGGAAATTTACTGGCCCACCAACACAGTTAGACCGCAACAGACCGGTGATGCTGTATTGTAACCTATCACCTCGGACTACAAGTCCATTAAAAAAAAAAAAAAAAAAAAAAAAAAAAAAACAAGGTGATAAAATGTGTAGGTTTATTAGATTACTAAACACAAACTGTTTCACTGCTTCGAAACAGCGTATCGAAATATTACATTGTACTGTTTCATTTGTTTCGAAACAGTTACGTGTTTCAGTTTGCCCATCTCTAAAGGTGCGTTTACACTGCCATTTGTATCGGCACATGTATGAGATACATGTATATGCGACTTTGCGACATATATCGCGACTTGTATGAGTTGACAAGTATCAACCTCATACATGTATGAGCGTGCGTTTACACTGGTTGATATGTATCACTGTGCGATAGCTTTCGACGACGATTTGGAAGATTTAACATTTTTATTTGCTGGTACACTTGCTCTTTTGGAAGATGATAGGAAGAAAAGGCAGAGGAAGCGTAGATGGTGGCAGAGAGAGTTTCTCGCGAATTAACGCTAAAGGATGGCGCATATTTTAGAAATTATGTTAGGATGAGTATGGAGGATTTCCGCGGTTTGTTATCACTTGTGGCTCCTCTTGTGTCCAAAACCAACACAAACTTTCGGGAAGCGATTCTACCAGAGGATCAGTTGGCAGTAACACTCCGTTTTTTGGCCACTGGGGATTCCTCTTGAAACGAAGATTTCATTACAAAACGTTTGCATTGTCGCGCGATTGCTAACGCCAACGTCTCACACACGATTGTCGGCATCCGTTGTCAACATTACCACGCGAGGCCGCCGGAATAATAGCAAAAAATTGATATACGTGCCAGATGCATGAAAAAATTATAGAATGTATTACATACTCTGATATATATAAAACTTGCACAATGGCCTCGCAAACAGGAAGAATAATGTTGCATATGGCACTTTTTGATGTTCTATGCAGATACATTAACGTCGAAACGATAGTCGGCACCTCCAAAACTCCAGCCGCCAAAGAGCCTGGTACTACGCATGCGCTAATCGTCAAAATAAGCGGCAGGCGACAAGACGACAGGAAATGATAGTACTGCGCATGCGCGAGTTCAAATGTCGCTCATACATGTCGCGTATATGGCCAAAAAGCGATATACAAAATGTATACGCGACATGTATGAGCTCGAGGGTCCGCATACAAGTTCCGTGAATTTTTGTATGAGGTGATGTATCGCGACATGTCAAATTGACATGTCGCTCATACATGTCGCGATACATGTATCCCAGTGTAAACGTACCTTAAGGCATATTAATAGCATCCATTGTTGCGCCCTGTGTTTGTATTTCCGATAGCAGAGATGACACTGTTAAAAATATTGTCGACAAAATATTTATACCGATGTCTGCAACCAGCACATACTACCTTCCCAAATTTGTCAGCACCATCAAGCCGTTCTGCTAAATCTGAAATAGTGCGTCATCATAGAATATTATGTTATTATTGTGGTCTTCACCGGAAGAATGCTTTGATGCAGTTCTCCATGTTAGCTTATGCTCTTCATCTCTGCATACCTACCGCAACATACATCCATTTGAATCACCTTACTGTATTAAAGTATTGGTATATCTCTACAATTTTTACCCCTCCCTAACCTCTACACACACACACTCCTTTAATGGCTCAGTATGTCATAACAATTGATTCCTTCTTTTAGACAAGTTGTGCCGTAAATTTCTATTTTTCACAGTTCGATTGAGTACCTCCTCCTTTGTTGTTCGATGTACACACCTTCTACCAACTTTCAGCATTCTTCTATAGCACCGCATTTCAAAAGCATTTATTCTGTTCTTTTCTGAACTGCTTATCGTTCACGTTGCACTTCCGGATAAGGTTACACTTTGAACAAATACCTTGACGAAAGACCTAAGATTTAAATTTATGTTAGGTGTTAACAAATTCCTCTCTTGCAAAAAGGTTTCATGCTAGACAGCTTTTTATATAGTTTATTTGTAGAAAAAAGAATGTAATTTGGAAATGTCTGTCCGCGGGAGGAACAGTGTTCAGTTTTATTTGAGGTACTTTATATCTGAAAGTACTAAATCGACAGATTACAAATTGCAGAGGCTGCAGAAGACAAAATTAACTCGATCGATATATGTTGAGTCATACAGTGGAGGAAGCCAAGGGTATTTGCACATGAATGAAATTATTTATGACGATAAGTTCACAAACAATTCAAACTTCAGTTAGTTTGTCTGTGGTCGTCTTTATTCTTTCTAGAGTGTATTGGTTTGGTTATTCTTTTTGAAGATAAACGTAACAGTTCTTATACAAGCATCTACATCTATATCTACGTGATTACTCTGCTATTCACAATAAAGTACCTGGCAGAGGGTTCTTTTATGAAAGCTTCAATATCGTCAACAATGACGACGAAGAACGCGAGAACGAAAGAAAAGCTTAGAAATGCAAATATACAGTTCCTATAAAAATTAAACGATTACATTACTGCCTTCATTTTTTATATAAAACTCAGTCACAGTACAATGCAATTCGTTGACAGTGATGTCTTAAAACAACAGCATCATCAATTAGGCGGTATACAGAGGAAAGTTTTATACGAGTCGTCGACATAAACAATGTGGCGACGATAACGTGATGTTGTTGGCGATATTTTCAGATGGGCTAAGCTACAGGTCAGTCCGTCACCACAACTACTTCTTTTAGTATCACATTCATTGATTTCGCCATATAAGACGCAAACTGATACTGTCCAACCCAACCTACATCTCGGTGTAAATCATAGATCAATCTTTCACCACAACCAGTTTTTTCAACATTCGTTGGCTTCGCCAACTTGCAACAAAACTGAGAGTATGTGCATGAAAATCTGACGTTAGAGCAGCTATTAACATTATGTCACTGGGCAAAGCTGATGACTCGTACCGAAACATCGTCTTCACCCAGTTAGGCGTGGGTGCAGTTCAACAGCCATGTTATAATATTACATTTTCCTTGCGGCCTGCAATTGAACACCGTTACTGGCTAACCATTATTCTTATAAGTTGCTATAAGGTCATTAATTTCTGTTTGGTTCTAAGGTCATCGTCTCTATCCCTCAGATTTTGTTACCCCACTAACTCCTCTTCGAGGGTGCTCCAGTGATCAATACATACAGTTTCTATCACAGCAAGAAAATCTGACTGAATGATGATGAGTATAAAATATGTTTTACCATGGACACTATTTTTTTCACTTCTCCAGGCGAAAGCAAATAACGTTTTACGATATAGTACTACCAAAAGACGTTGGTACTTGTCTGAAAGTTATTAGTTATTTGTCATATGATCTAAAAATGTCATTCAGTCAGATTTTCTGTGGTTGGCGCGCTAGATGGCGCTACCATAGGTCAAACGGATATCAGCTGAGTTTTTTTTAAACATATTCGTGTAGTACGTAAAGAAATATGAATGTTTTAGTTGGACCACCTTTTTCGCTTTGTGATAGATGGCGCTGTAATAGGCACAAACGTGTAAGTACGTGGTATCACGTAACATTCCGCCAGTGCGGACGGTATTTGCTTCGTGATACAATACCCGTGTTAAAATTGACCGTTTACCAATTGCGGAAAAGGTCGGTATAGTGTTGATGTAAGGCTATTGTGATCAAAATGCCCAATGGGCGTGTGCTACGTATGCTGCTCGGTATCCTGGACGACATCATCCAAGTGTCCGGACCGTTCGCCGGATACTTACGTTATTTAAGGAAACAGAAAGTGTTCAGCCACACGTGAAACGTCAACCACGACCTGCAACAAATGATGATGCCCAAGTAGATGTTTTAGCTACTGTCGCGGCTAATCCGCACATCAGTAGCAGACAAATTAGGCTAGAATCGGGAATCTCAAAAACGTCGGTGTTGAGAATGCTACATCAACATCGATTGCACCCGTACCATATTTCTATGCACCAGGAATTGCATGGCAATGACTTTGAACGTCGTGTGCAGTTCTGCCACCGGGCACAAGAGAAATTACGGGACGATGACAGATTTTTTGCACACGTTCTATTTAGCGACGAAGCGTCATTCACCAACAGCGGTAACTAAAACCGGCATAATATGCACTATTGGGCAACGGAAAATCCACGATGGCTGCGACAAGTGGAACATCAGTGACCTTTGCAAGTTAACGTATCGTGCAGCATTATGGGAGGAAGGTTAATTGGACCCCATTTTAAATGGCGCAATGTATGCTGATTTCCTACGTAATGTACTACTGATGTTACTACAAGATGTTTCACCGCATGGCAGAATGGCGATGTACTTCCAACATGATGGATGACCGGCACATAGCTCGCGTGCGGTTGAAGCGGTATAGAATAGCATATTTCATGACAGGTGGATTGGTCGTCGAAGCACCATACCATGACCCGCATGTTCACCGGATCTGACGTCCACGGATTTCTTTCTGTGGGGAAAGTTGAAGCATATTTATATCGTGATCCACCGACAACGCCTGACAACATGAGTCAGCGTATTGTCAGTGCATGTGCGAACATTACGGAACGCGAACTACTCGCTGTTGAGAGGAATGTCGTTACACGTGTTGCCAAATGCATTGAGGTTAACGGTCATCATTTTGAGTATTTATTGCATTACTGTGGTATTTACAGGTAATCACGTTGTTACAGCATGCGTTCTCAGAAATGATAAGTTCACAAACGTACATGTATCACATTGGAACAACCGAAATAAAATGTTCAAATGTACCTACGTTCAGTATTTTATTTTAAAAAACTTGTTACCAACTGTTCGTCTTAAATTGCGAGCCATACGCTTTTGACTATTACAGCGCCATCTATCACAAAGCGAAGTAAGTAGTCCAACTAAAACATTCATATTTCTTCACGTACTACACGAATATGTAATAAAAAATGGGGGTTCCTATTTAAAAAAAAACGCAGTTGATATCCGTTTGACCTATGGCAGCGCCGTCTAGCGGGCCAACCATAGCGCCATCTGGTTTCCCCCTTCAAGCTAGACAAATTTCGTTGTTTGTAGTTTTTTCGTCTGACGCTTGTTTCGTGATATATTTGGCCCGGTCACGATCAATGCCGTTTATTTCTGAACTGTACACGATTCTGAGAGCAAGGTTAGGTAAGAGCTTCAGAGCAGAAGTTTAATTGCTGGGAGTGTAACGTTTAATAATTATAAATATTATCTTGTATCTTACAATTATTGGCTATTTTTGTAAATAACAAGCTTTTTTCAGGGCGTGGGTAGCCAGAAACCGAAGTTTTTTGCTCATATGTTCGTGAGTGAAATGAGTTGTAATGGTACTTATAATTTTGTTTTTTTCGAATGTGACATCATTGAGGAGTTGCGAAAATATTAAATCAGTTGTGTACAGTTGCGGGCCCGATATACGGTTTGCAAGTGATCTTATAAATTACCACTTTTTCGTTTGCTGTTTTCTTTTTTTGGGGGGTGGGGTGTCCCTATTACCGGTGCCTTTGATTGAGATGTATAGGTTTACCGTACATTGAGAGTATCCTTGTGCGTTGTTTTTATATTTTCATGTGCTTTTGTTTGGAATAATTCGTGTGTGCTATCATTTGATTTTTTCGTTGCTTTGAGGAAGTGTGTCTAGTATCCCTGTCGTCGTTGGAGCTATATAGGTTAAGCGAAAATGATTCAAATGGCTCTAACCACTATGGGACTTAACATCTGAGGTCATCAGTCCCCCAGATTTAGAACTACTTAAACCTAACTAACCTAAGGACACCATACACATTCACGCCCGAGGCAAGATTAGAACCTGCGATCGTAGCAACAGGGTGGTTCCGGACTGAAGCGCCTAGAACCGCTCGGTCACAACATCCGGCTAAGCGAAATTTTTGATTGTAATTGCTGCATTTTTTGCTTATTCTGGGGGAACTGTGTGTGTTTCATCTTTCGATTATGTGATTCCTTTGCTCTGAAAATGCCGTCTTTGTGTGAGCTACATAGCTTCAGAGTATGTTGAGATCCTATTCGTGTCGTTTTCGTAAATTTTTGTTCGGTTTCGTGTGTATGTATTTGTTTTTCTTGTTGCTCGAATATATGAATCTTATGTGGCTCTGTGGTCGGTATCACTTTCGTCCTTTGAGCCAAACGAAAAAATTCGATTCCAATTATGCCATTTTTGTGTTTTGTTGTTGTCGACAAATTAGTGCATGTAATTTCTCGATTATCTTGCTCTGCCCATCTTCCCTCCCCCCTTTCTCTCCCCCCCCTCCCCACCTCCCCCTGCCTTTGCCCACCTCCTCCTCTCCCCTCTCGATCTGTCCGTCTGCCCCTTTGCCTCTGCACTTTACCACTCCCATCCCAATAGGAGGACTAGTATTTCGTTACAGATCGTAACTGTGTACGAAATTTGGTAGAAATCCTTCCAGGAATTTAGGATGAGCTTTTGACCCGAAGCTTTCTCCGCGTAGGCACATGTCCAATGCATTTTACATGTATTTGTACAAATATTTCACCTGAAAATGAAGTAAGTGATAAACTGTTTCCCTGACATCATTTTGTGCGTTTCTCAGCGAGGAAATGTATCGGAAAGCTTTGAATTTTTGTGAAAAGTTTGTTGCAAGTAGCTAAGTGTTCTCATTTTCAAATACTGAAAGAATAAAGTATGGGTATTCGTGTGTTGGGACTACACTTCTTTTGACCCCTAATCTTTTGATCGGTAGGTATAGCAAGGTAGCCTGAGTGTTAATTCTGATTCATTGCTAGATTCAGCCAAATGAGGTGTATGTACTGAAAAATAAATGTTACAATTTCAGACAAACTGGATGATTTATTGAAGAGAAAGAGCTTCACAGACTGGTCAAGTCAATAACGCTTCGGTCCACCTCTGGCCCTTATACAAACAGTTGTTCGTCTTGGTATTGATTGATGGAGCTGCTGAACTGGGGAGAGATTCGGCGACCTTGCTGGCTAAGGTACATTGGCAAGCAGGAAGACAAGCAGTAGAAACTCTCGCTGTGTGCAGGCGCGCATTATCTTGCTGAAATATAAGCCCAGGACGGCTTGCCATAAAGGGCAACATAATGGGGCGTAGAATATCGTCGACGTTCCGCTGTGCTGTAACGGTCCCGTGGATGACAACCGAAGGGCTACTGCTATGTAAAGAAATTGCATCCATCATCACTCCCGGTTGTCGGGCCGTATGGAGGGCGACAGCCAGATTGGTATTCTACTGCCGTACGTGGAATCTTCAGACACATCTTCGCTGGTCGTCGGGGCTCTACTCGAAGCAGGGTTCAGCAGTGAAGAGAATTCTACTCTTGTCAACGAGATTCCAGATCGCAGCCGTGCAAGGAGACGCCCCGGACAGCAGGTTCCTTTTCGATCATCACGAGCGGCACCTTTAGAAAACAGCGTTACGTCGACGATATTATACGTGCCTTTTTGTTGCCCTTCATTGCGAACCATTCCGGCCTTGCATTTCAATAAGCTAACGCCCGCCCACACACACCGAGAATTTCTACTGCTTGTCTTTGTGCTTGTCAAATCCTACCTTCGCCAGGAAGGTCGCCGAATCTCTCCCCAGTTGAGAACATTTAGAGCATTATGGGCAAGGCTCTTTAACTAGCACGAGATTTTGACGATCTAATGCGCCAATTGGACAGAGTCTGGTACCGATATCCCTCAGGAGAACGTCCAGCAACTTTGGAAATCAGTGTCATTGCAAATAGCTACTTGCATGAGGACCAGACGCGTTATTGACTTGCTCAAAAATAAATAAATAAATAAATAAGTCCGCAGCTCGTGGTCGTGCGGTAGCGTTCTTGCTTCCCGCGCCCGGGTTCCCGGGTTCGAATCCCGGCGGGGTCAGGGATTTTCTCTGCCTCGTGAGGACTGGGTGTTGTGTGTGATGTCCTTAGGTTAGTTAGGTTTAAGTAGTTCTAAGTTCTAGGGGACTGATGACCATAGATGTTAAGTCCCATAGTGCTCAGAGCCATTTAAACCATTTTAAATAAATAAAAAATGGCTCTAAGCACTATGGGACTTAACATCTGAGGTCAGCAGTCGCCTAGACTTAGAACTACTTAAACCTAACCAACCTAAGGGCATCACACACATCCATGCCCGAGGCAGTATTCGAACCTGCGACCGCAGCAGCAGCGCGGTTCCGGACTGAAGAGCCTAGAACCGCTCGGCCACAAATGGCCGGCTATTGACTTGCTCAATCCGTGAAGTTCTTTCTCTTGAATAAATCGTCAAATTATTCTGAAATTGTAATCATTTCTTTGTGTGTGCTTGTACATCAAATGGCCGGCCGGAGTGGCCGAGTGGTTCTAGGCGCTACAGTCTGGAACCGCGCGATCCCAACGGTCGCAGGTTCGAATCCTGCCTCGGGCATGGATGTGTGTGATGTTCTTAGGTTAGTTAAGTTTAAGTAGTTCTAAGTTCTAGGGGACTGATGGCCTCAGAAGTTAAGTCCCGTAGTGCTCAGAGCCATTTGAACCATTTTTGTACATCACATGTATTGATATTCATCCCATTCCCTCGTGGTGCATCTTTTTTTGTCGCGATGTATAGAAGATGAAATGGCGTGTCCTATCTTTCCAATTCTTAGCTGCTCTGGAATGATCATATCATTATTAACTTTTTATAGATCTGTACCCACACAGTCGCCCCCCCCCCCCCCAATTCCCGCGGTTATCCCGTTAATTTCCTGTTCATTGAAGTACTTTGCGTGTTTTTACGTTAGTTTATGAAATAATGGTCTATCTTGTTGTCTTCGTCTTGAAAATGTAAGCGGCTTGCTATTGAATGCTATCTGTGGTTGTCTTAATAGCTAAGGTAAACAATCGACTTCACGCATATTATATCAGGGCTCCAAGCAAGCGGGTGGAAGCGGACCTTACTGTGTTCCAGAAAATGAGTTTATTTGGTCAATCGCTAGTAGAATACTCAGAGATTCTGATTTTATAAAAGGATGCGCAGCAGTAGACCTTTTCAAATAATAATGACGAAGTTATCTACTGGAGGTGAATAACCTAAAACTTGCACCACAAATATTGCGGAAATGGAAAGTGCTATTGATGTGTGGTTTTTAGAGAATGGATTGTTAGTCAAGGGCTCGTATAGTTCGCCAATAAACAGATTTTAATAATACTTAGAAAGTGTACTTTTTGTGCAAACATACACTTTTTTAAATGGCACAATACCCATGGACATGAATAGACTAAAAGTCTGGTAAATTAGAATGTCAGTTGCGTTTGTTGCAGGATTCTAGAGCGAGTCATTTATTAGATATGGCATTTTGAAAAGTTTCGACACCGACACTCGTTTGTGCCATTCAACACCCTTAGCTGCTAGGTGCGATGTAATGTTTGCTTTCGGTTGCTTGTGTATTCCTTGACTCGTTAGCTAGTTGGTGCATGGCAGTCCAAACAGCATGTCGTGAGTGGGCTGTGGGCTTCACCACTGCAGAAAAAGCCTACATGCTCAAGGTGTATGGAGAGTGTAGAAAAAATGCAGTTTCGTTCTTGTATCGTGTATACGGCGAGATATCTCAACAGAAGTCAACCATCTTGGCAATTCTTTACCTACTTCTTCAACCAGTTACGTGAAAGTGGTAGTGTAACACCTAGGCAATGTAACAGAAGGAGACAACTGACAGCAGAAGAGGGGAAAATTAATTGTTCTTGCTGCTATGCAGTTTATACGCACGTTAGCTCTCGCGCAATCGCACGAGCTAGCGGCATGAGTCTGACAAGTGTCCGAAGCAATTTCCATCGACATAAGTTTCATCTCCATCACATCTCTCTCAATCAAGAGCAGCATGGGAACGTTGATGAGAATCTTGTTAACTTCCATACGTGGGCATTAAGGCAGGATATTCCAGATGTATCATGGAACTTGTTTAGTGGTAAAGCCAGATTTACCAATCATGACCATACTAAACTGCCCAAATTTGCACTATTGTTCTATTGATAATCCCTGTTGACTGAGTGAGGTGGAACGTCAGCGTCCATGGAGTGTAACCGTGTGGTGTACGTTACTTAACCATCAGCTCATAGGCCAATTTTTCTTAGAAAACTGAACGCGCACCAGTATCACAGCCTCCTAACAGACCGTCTTCCACGGATTCTAGACTTTCCTCTGCAGATTAGGAGGAACCTGTAGTACCAATATTGTGGGTGTTCCGCCCATAGTGCGCGGAGTACTACAGCATGTCTTCACTAATTAATTCCAAATCGCTGGCTTGGACGCGGAGGACCTGTACCGTAGTCGGCCCGTTCCCCGGATTTCACGCCTGTAATTTTCTTTCCGTGGGGAAAGTTGAAACACACTGTTTACAAGGACATACCAACTGCACTTGATGTTGCGCAACAACGTATTACTGGAGCCTGCTCGGACATCTCCGCTAAAATGCTAGCACATGTGCAGCAGTCGTTCCTTACCGGACTAGAAGCATGTATTGCCGCTGCAAGTGGTAATTTTGAACACGGCGTGTCATGGTCATTTGTTTCGTTACTGGTCAGAATCCACAAAAATAGAGGATGCACTTGCGTTCTTCTTTAGTGCGTGCTACCACAAGTATTGCACAAGTGTCGATGTGGGAACTTTCCAAAATATATCTCGGCCGTAAACGATATGAACTAGAATCCTGCAACAAATCCCCCTGATGTTCTAGTTTATCCTACTTCTAGTCTGTTAACGTCAATAGGCATTGTTGCATTTAAAAAAGTGTCACAAAAATACACTTTCTGAGTATTATTGTAATATGTTTATTGACTAACAATACGAGCCCCTGACTGCCAGTTCATTTTGTGAAAACCGCATATCAATAACACTTTCCATTTGCGCAATATTCGCGGTACAAGTTGTAGGTGATACACCCTATGCATGTGTTGTCGTGTCGATGTTAGGATGAATTACTGCATCGGTGCTTCTGTGAGTCAGGAAGAAGATGTTAACCGAGGTCTGACGACCAGCTATAGGTAGTCAGGCGAATGGGATGGGATCAAACGTAGGTGGCGACTTGATGCATCTGGAGTGGAAATGGAGCACACGGCAGGACCATGGGGGAACAGACAACGGTATCTAGATGGGAGAAGGTCAAATGGGATTGGTTTTGGGAGTGTGTGGCTGTGACATTTAGGTGAAATGGAGATGGATTATAAGTATGATTTCATGAAAAGACGGGTATTTTGGAGGACGTTTGTGACAGTTCAGATTATATTTTCTGTGGTAGAAAAGGATGAAAGAAAATTTTAGGATAGTTTATTATATGCATGAGCCAAAAGGCTAAGTCACTGAGGTTCTATAAGAGGGGATTTTGCTTTGAACTTGTATGAATATGGTGAGTGGGGTAAGTTAACAAGCGTTGTATTATGGGGTGTGTTAGGTTAGGGGACTGTTTTAGGAGGTGACTTGATTTACAATGGAGATAGGCTGGCGAGATATAGCGTTTTGGGGTTGGATGGTCATTATACATAAGGCATTATTCGACAAAAACATACTTGGTCTTGGGACTGGGGAAGCTCTTCATGATGAATACGGTGGTAAAGGGATATACTAACTATTCAGAGGCACTTTAATTAGGAAACCCAGTACCAATCGACCGCTATCTGATGTTTCTGCAGCTGTAATTGTTGTTTACTTTGCTAGCAGTTGTAAAAACTGTGCGTCGGCTGCTGTGGCCAATTGGTTCTAGGCGCTCCAGTACGGAACCGCGCTGCTGCTACGGTCGCAGGTTCGAATCCTGCCTCGGGCATGGATGTGTTTGATGTCCTTAGGTTAGTTAGGTTTAAAGTAGTTTTAAGTCAGGGGGACTGATGACCTCCGATGTTAAGTCCCATAGTGCTTAGAGCCATTTGAGCCATTTTTTGTAAAAACTGTAGCACAGAGAAAGAATAGCCCTAATGAATTAAGAGAATGCGTAGGACAGTACACCAGGAGTAAGTAATTAAGACTGCAGAGGGATGACGTATGAATAGACTCAGCAGTTTCTTGAGTGACTGGAGAAATTAGTGAGTGAATACGTCCTAGATGATGTGAATGGATGAAAGCTGGTGCCAGCACGCTTCATCGATAACGAAAACCGCTTGTTTCGAAGGAGCTGCGTTCGTTAGTAGATTAGGAAGTGAGACACTAAAAGTAGTAGACGAGTTTTGCTATTTGACCTGCTAAATAAATGGAGATGGTCGAAGTAGAGATGATATACCGGGTGATAAAGAAGTCAGTATAAATTTGAAAACGTAATGAACCACGGAATAATGTAGATAGAGAGGTAAAAATTGACACACTTGCTTGGAATGACGTGGGGTTTTATTACAACAACAAAAACAATTAAGTTCACAAAATGTCCGACAGATGCGCCTCATTTGGTGATGATCGTGTGCTCAGCCGCCACATTCGTCATGCTTGGCCTCCCAGGTCCCCATACTTCAGTCCGCGCGATTATTGGCTTTGGGGTTACCTGAAGTCACAAGTGCATCGTGATCGGCCGACATCTCTAGGGATGCTGAACGACAACATCCGACGCCAATGTCTCACCATAACTCCAGACATGCTTTACAGTGCTGTTCACAACATTATTCCTCGACTGCAGCTATTGTTGAGGAATGATGGTGGGCATATTGAGCATTTCCTGTCAAGAACATCATCTATCCTTTGTCTTACTTTGTTATGCTAATTATCGCTATTCTGATCAGATGAAGCGCCATCTGTCGGACATTTTTTGAACTTTTGTATTTTTTTTGTTCTAATAAAACCCCATGTCATTCCAAGCATGTGTGTCAATTTGTACCTCTCTATCTACATTATTCCGTGATTTATTCAGTTTTCAAATTTATACTGACGTTTTGATCACCCGGTAAAACGCCGGTTGGCGGTAGCAAGCAAAGCCTTTCTGAAAAAGAGAAATTTATCGCATATTAAGTGTTAGGAAGTGTTGTATGAAGGTGTTTGTCTAGAGGTTAGCCTTGTACGGAAATAAAAAATGGACGACAAACAGTTCGTACAAGAAGAGAACAGAAGCTTTTGAAATTTCCTGCTAAAGAAGAGTGCTGATGAGATGGGTAGACGTCATAAATAATTAGGAGGTAGTGAATAGCAATCGCGAAAACAGTAACTTGTGGCACAGTTTCACTACAAGAATGGATCGGTTAATGTGACTCATCGTGGGGCATCACGAAGTCGTGATGGAAATGGGAGTGGGGAGAGGGGGGGTTAACATTGTAGAGGAACACCAAGCCTTGACTACAGTAAGCGGGTTCAAACACATCAAGATATGTATGTTGCAGTAGTTATGCAGAGATGAAAAATCTTGCACAGACTAAAGAGGAAAGTTACATCAAACCAATATTCAGACTGAAGGTCAGAACGGTCGCAGGTTCGAATCTGCCTCGGGCATGGATGTGTGTGATGTCCTTAGGCTAGTTAGGTTCAAGTAGTTCTAAGTTCTAGGAGACTGATGACCTCAGATGTTAAGTCTCATAGTGCTCAGAGTCATTTGATTTATTTTGAAGATCATAACATAAACAATGTGTTTGATCCCGCTGAGCAACATACTTGTTACAAAGTGTTAGTATCACGCTAACTTCATTCCTGAACTCACATCATAGACAGTATATAGAAAGGAATGCAGTGGACGGTTCCTTTGATTTGTATGAAGCCAAACGTAGAAAGAAAGATCCCATATCACTTAGCTACAATATAGCAGGTCAGCAACTGGAAGCAGTTAATTCCATAAATTATCTGGGAGTACGCATTAGGAGTGATTTATAATGGAATGATCATATAAAGTTGATCGTCGGTAAAGCAGATGCCAGACTGAGATTCATTGGAAGAATCCTAAGGAAATGCAATCCGAAAACAAAGGTACAGTACATTTGTTCGCCCACTGCTTGAATATTGCTCACCAGTGTGGGATCCGTACAAGATAGGGTTGATAGAAGAGATAGAGAAGATCCAACGGAGAGCAGCGCGCTTCGTTACAGGATCATTTAGTAATCGCGAAAGCGTTACGGAGAAACTCCAGTGGAAGACTCTGCAGGACAGACGCTCAGTAGCTCGGTATGGGCTTTTGTTGAAGTTTCGACACATACCTTCACCGAGGAGTCAAGCAGTATATTGCTCCCTCCTACGTATATCTTGCGAAGAGACTATGAGGATAAAATCAGAGAGATTAGAGCCCACACAGAGGCATACCGACAATCCTTCTTTCCACGAACAATACGAGATTGAAATAGAAGGGAGAACCATTAGAGGTACTCAAGGTACCCTCCGCCACACACCGTCAGGTGGCTTGCGGAGTATGGATGTTGTGCTCTATGCTATATTGCAATCGTGTAAACGCGAAACGATTGCTTCTCCCTTCTACGGCTCGAAATGGGTATTCTTACGAAACAGAACTAATCTAGCGACTGAATGAGAACTTTTATGAAAGGAAATACTAATGAAACTAGTTGTGATAAATATTTAGTTAAAAACTTACCACATAAGCTTCTTCATTACTGTTCACATGCGCGAGCTCTTAACTGCCAATGCTTTTAACTAAAGGTGACAATGAAGTTACTTTGTTTCGCAAATCTCGGTTTTTTACTTGTAGCAATTTTAATTTATTTCTTGATTTTCTTTTCTGAGACTTTGAGCTGATAATCAACTTCGCTTCCAACAGGAACTTCAGTGCTTGTATTAGTGCTGGAATTTTTATTTATTTTTTCTTCCTGAAGGTTGCATTAAAATTTAATTGATACAAATGTTCTGAATTAAATCTGTTAAGTAATGTGAGTCATGTTCGTTTAATAAATGACTATTAATAAATGTAGTGAAGAATCTTTTATCAAGCTTTCTGCAAAATATCAGTTTTTCCGCTGTGTTGTGCTCTAGAATGGATTCTTTTTCATCATATTCGTCCAGCATTAAGTACAACAATAACTCGCGATCAGTAATTTCAGAAACGTGCATCTACTTCCACAAACTATTCACGGGCAGCGAGGTCAAATACAGTAACTTCTATTTTCTCTATACTTTAGTGAGATGTTGTTTTCCTTCCAACTTTAATGACAATTTCTGTATGATAACTCCATTTATTACATATCAACGTATCAGCTAAAATGAATCAAACGCAAATTAGCCAGCGACTACATTTGTCATTGCAAATGCCCCGATTTCGAGTCTCGGCCCGGTACACAATTTTAATCTGCTAGGATGTTTCGTATGCGTATGCCTTTGGCTTCAAACACAGCTGTTTACTAGGTTTCAATATGGCAGACTGCACAGACTAGACTGGCATGCGCACTAGATTTCGGCGCGTTGATTGCAGCCGAGTTTCCATTCTGTGCACACTATTCTATGCGTGAACGTCGTAATACGGGATGTATCCGTAAGAGCATGGAAAAGTTTAACAGGACATAGAGGATGCTCCACTGAACAATTTGAGAAGCCAAGTTAAGAAGATAATAGGAATATTTCACTAGTTACAGCAAGAACCATCACTGGCACAATGAACTTAACCCCGTTTGTACTGTATCTGTCAAAATGTGCTGAAACTGACGGTCATCACCCTCAATGGAAGCATGACATCGGCGAACAAGATTCTGACGCCCCTGACAAAAATCGCTGTTGTGTTTCGAATCACATTACAGGCAGCTACATTTCTGGCAGCTAATTCCATCGCCGTATCCACTGGAGTCTGAAATAAAAGTGACTTTAGACATCCACTTAGGAAATTATCAAGGGGATACAGGTCAGGTGACCCTCTAGTTCAGGAAATATGACCTCGCCTTCGAATCCAGCTAGCGGGCAACACGGCATTGAGATGGCTGTGAACATGCACACTGAAGTGAGGCGATTCAGCGTCGTGTTGCGTCCATATCCTCTCACGAACAGACAAGGGTATGTTCCCCGGCAACTCAGGTAGAACTACTTGCACGAATCTCAAATACAGGTGGCCATTCAGATGGCCAGGCAGAAGATATGGAGGCTCGTCCTCCTTGTTTACTTGCACGAAATAAGAATGTACATGCAGATAAACGGCATAGTACATGGGAACTTGTACGCATGTTAGTTGTAAATAAGCTGGAAAACGATCATGCTAGACGAAGTGACAGACAGGCTTAGTGCATTGTGTATTTAAACCGGGGACCTAGAAACGACGGTGAGGCTTCGTCCTGCTGTAGCCCTCAGTCGTTCACAACAGGCCACAGCAGTCCACCCACCCCACCGCCGATCTACACTGAAAGGGTCATTGTGCGGTTCGGTCTCCAGTGCCCCCCCCCCCCCCCCCCGTCTCATACCAGACGAGTGTATCCTCAGATGTTTGCGAGGTAGAGTGATTATGGAGTACGCGCGTATGTGGAGACAGTGTTTGCGCAGCAATCGCCGACATAGTGTAACTGAGGCGGAATAAGGGGAACCAGCCCGCATTCGCCGAGGTAGATGGAAAACCGCCTTAAAAACCATTCACAAGCCTGCCGGCACACCAGACCTCGACATTAATACGCCGGGCGGATTCGTGCTGGGGACCGGCACGCCTTCTCGTTCGGGAAGCAGCGCTTTAACCCGTACGGCTAGCCGGGCGGGATGGTAGACAATTTCACTTCCATAACTCCGTAAGTTCGCTTCGCCAACCCCAGCTTCCCTATCTCTAATTGTTCAGTGGAGCATTATCTATGTCCTGTTACATTTTTGCATGCTTTTACGAAAACACACTGTATATCAAACGTCTGAAATGCGTTTACTGCGGGACAGCAGACCCCCGTTCACAAGAGTGTCAAAGGCGTGTTTTTTGTTTACTGACAGAGTACCTGCTATGCCACAATTCATGCAAGGGGTCTGAGCGACGAAAAATTTCAGTGTCGATTGAGCGAGTATGCGTAATAAACATGCGCAGAAGGAAACAAATAATATCCTTGTGACTGTAGTTTAATGAGAAGATGCCGTGATTAGGTTGTGGTCTATGGCATGTTTCTGTGCTTAACATTTCATCCCCGACTTCAGAGGCTATATCGACACGTAGTTTATTTCGGAACGTAAACTTGGTTAGCAAATCGGAACTGCCCGTTATTCGTAATTGTGCAACGGCCGAGTTGGTGTGATCGAACTATGGCAAAGATCGCGGTTCTTGCAGGGGTGTACTATGGGGCCTGTACAGTGAAGAATTATCGCTTTTTGCTCTATTTAGTACTAGGAGTACACTATATTCCATTCTCAGATAGTATGGTTTTATGAAGGTGTAATCATTACTAACCTAACCTGACCCAACGAAAGGACGTTCAGAGAGCCAAAAGAAATTAAAAAAAAACACAGAAACAACTGTAACAGAAAATAGGAATGTCTGAAATTAGACAGCTTGTGATACCAGTGCTAAGTGTGGCAAACAGAGTTAAATAATCTACTATAAAAGCTCCAAAACACACATGACCGCAACTCTGAGGTCATTCGCAGCGTTCGGATGACATCACAGTTCGACTGTTGCGCGGTTGCCAATAAACAGTTTGATAGTTCCTACTTGCTAAACAAGTTTACGTTTGAGAAGTAACTGTGTCCTTATAGTCTCTGAGGATGTCTCCCGTAAGAGGACGAAACGCTATGCTAGTGGTTCCCAACCCCTGAAAAGTTATCTGAGGGGTAAAAACAAAAGGTTCAATTGTGTTTCGGTCAAGGAACTAAATTATGTTTAAAAGATAATTACTATTATAACTTCTTCCTACGATTGTAGTAGTAAGTACACAAATTAGCATTTTCTTAAATTTTTTCGAGTACTGGAATTAAGCTGTGACACTATATGGTGAAGGTTTCAGCTTGTGAAACCAGTGTATGGTCATTTTCCTTACACAGTGCTCGTACTACAGAAATATTGTGTACTTTATACGATGCATGTATGACACTAAAACTGAGACATATGTATCATACCTGTTTAACTATTTCATGAAAACGCCTTCTCTGAGTTGTAATTGGTTCCCGCAATAGACTAGAAATTGCTGTCATTATTCACTTCGTAACAATAAACGAAGTAATTGACAGCACAACGCAACAGTAATTGTCAAATTGTCACTGCACTGCTGCAGCGCCCACATTGTATTAAATTTATCATTCTTATTATTGTTATTATTATTGGTGGCAATGGTGAGGCACAAAGCACTGGTGGCCTGAAGTGTTCAAATTTTCGCCAATTCAGAAATAAGGAGTTCAGCAATCAAACGATTTAGAAACAACACGCCTAAGTATAGTGCGCACATTGTAATTTGGTTGATTTTAAATGGGAGTAGAGGGTGTGGGTGCAACAAGTGTTGCTTGGGACAGGAGTGCTGCAAAGGAAGTATAATTTGAATCAAGTGTCTACCGTCAACGTAGATAGCTTGCTTCTCTGAAGAGTTGTAGGTGACACTCGCGAAGCGCTGACAATCCCTTCTTTTTTTAAAAAATTATTAGAAATAATTAGTACCAGTTGTCTCACTGATGATGGCCTTAGCGCAATTGCAACATCGGTTCTCGTCAGATCGCCGAAGTTAAGCGCTGTCGGGCTTGGCTAACTCTGGGATGGGTGACCGTCCAGTGGTGGTGGTGGTGGTTGTTAGGATGTTTAAGGGGGACTAAACAGCTAAGGTCATCAGTCCCCCATGACCGTCCAGTCTGCCGCGCGTCATCGGCAAGCGGGACGCGATCCGTTCTTATGAGGCCAGATGAGGAGCTACTTGATTGCCAAGTCGCAGCTCTGGTTGCGAAAACTGACAACGGCGTGGAGAGCGGTGTGCTGACCATATGGTCCTCTATATTCGAATTCAGTGACGCCCTTCGTCTGAGGATGACACGGTGGTCAGTCGATACCGTTGGAATTTCCAAGGCCTCTTCGGATGCAGAAAATTCTCGTTGATTCATTATTAGTTCGTAGTTTGATGAAACACCTACAAAACTAATATTATTTATCTTTCGTCATTTTAAAAGTGAACAAAAGAAAATTCTTTTTCATTCTAAAGTTCAAGTATGCGCTAAAGTTGACGATAGGGGAATGGGGGTATCAGCTAATAATGGTTTGCACTCAGAGGTAATGGTCTCAGAAAGGT
Source organism: Schistocerca cancellata (assembly GCF_023864275.1). NCBI lineage: Eukaryota > Metazoa > Arthropoda > Insecta > Orthoptera > Acrididae > Schistocerca > Schistocerca cancellata. Next base: position 190,699,483 of record NC_064626.1, on the reverse strand, counting down.
TGGGAACCACTGCCTGGGCCACATAAACACGCCTTAGACGACTGCACATACAGCCATTGTCATCAGGGATGTGGTTGCCATAATTTCTGTCTGACATTTGTCTCAAACTGATTAAAAATGGACGTGACTTGGGAAGCAGAAACTAGGACGCTTTTCTTCAGCTTAAAAAAGTGGATGAATTAATGGAAATATTTTTCGGCTTTGTGATCACTTTCGTCTGTAGCTATTCCAAAATAACGGACATTAGAAAAAGCATCGCATCTTTTTTTGACTGTGTCGCGCACTAATACTGATTTCACAGTTGTTGTTGATTTTGATCTGGCCAACATCAGATTTTTTGCTGCTTCGGTATCATTAAAAATCTTGGAGCTCCGATTGGAAATACAGTCCACTTTTTACAAAGACTTGCGTTGTTTAGCGATATGATAGCACGCTGCTAACTTCGCTGCTGTTGGAGCTTAGCGTAGAAGTACGGTCCACTGATTTCAAAGACATATGTTGTTTAACGTAACACGCTGCTAATTTCGCTGTTGTTGCTAATATTCTCTCTTTAAATTAATTTGACACAAAATACCTGTCTTCTCTTTTTTTGCGCTTGCAGATTACAAAATTTATTTATACTTTACGCTAGCTAAATTATCCTTAATATCGCGTGGTTGTAATTTAAGTGCAGCTACTCACAGAGGTCCGTGTGGGCTGTAATTACCGTACGGGAGCGAAACTTAGTACTCTAATGTGTCAGTGTGGAACCAATTTACGCTAGAAAAAAAATTAGTTCCAGTTTTGGTCACCAGATACAAATGTGGCGCTGTGAACGTAAGAAAGACATATAGAAATGTATACTTATATGGATATGGTGTCTGTTCTTTCGGACATGTCCGAAAGAACAGACACCATATCCATGTTAGTATATAGTTCTGGCAACACCGGCCATGACCTTCTTCTTCTGTGCGGATGTACACATATTCCCCGAACTCTTACGGCACTTGGTAAGAATGTCTTCCACGAGTAACGAGTGTGTTCGGGTGGGACACTACGAATGTAGTGTGTGGACATACAAGGTGAGAAAGTGCGTCTCGCGGGAGGCGTGCGCGAGACAGTCCCTGCAGTCGCAATGTCCTCTGTGCACGCAGTGGCGCAGATGGATAGGGCGTCTGCCATGTAAGCAGGAGATCCCGGGTTCGAGTCCCGGTCGCGGCAGACATTTTCACCTGTCCCCGTTGATATATATCAACGCCCGTTAGTAGCTGAAGGTATTAATATAATTCCAATTTCGTGGCAGTCAATAAAACAACGGCGTTTTTCGTAGCGTCAGAATCTTCTCGTGAAATTTCAGTCACAAACTTTCTCCTCCAGAAGCGAAAATACTCTGTTGGCTCTTATCTACACAGCGAGAAATGATCATTATGCTAAATAAGAGACACTAGAGCTCGCACAGAAAGATTTTGGTGCTCGTTTTACCGCACGCTGTTAGACAGTGCAACCGTAGAGAAATAGCTCGAAAGTAGTTAGATGAAGCCTCTACCACGCACTTAATTGTGAATTGCAGAGTAATCATGTGCATGTAGATGCAGAGCGTTAAATGAAAGCACCCACTATTGTGACTGGTAGCGGTTATTATTCACCACCTTAGAAAGGAACAGTCACGGAGTTCAATTGTATCCATTATGGATAAAATAATGTAGAGCTTCTTTTGTTGAAATTGTTGTTAGCAGCCCATTTGCTGGTGTCAAGAAAGAAAATTAACACAGATATGTAATACTATTTTGCACTGGAGTCAAAGGGAGCGCGAGCCTTACCCATTCGACATGACATTTGTCTGTCCTCCAATAAGCTTACAAGGGAGAAACGATGTGTGCAGGTTGTGATCAGACCCTGACGGCTGGCGAGATGCCGTCGAGGCGCAGAGAAGCCTCCCGCAAGCGACGGCGAGAGAGCAGCCACAGCGACGACCGCCGCAGGGTCAAGAAGCGCCGCGCCTCCACCGTCGCCTATACAGGTCAGATCACCACGTAGCCTACAGCAGAACAGTTCGCGCTGCTCTAAAAAGCGTCAACACTGAGTGAGTGGCTTGTTTGTAGTCTTTCATTTATTTGATTCTCTGTCGTATCCACCAGTTCACCAACCACATTTTGTTCATATGAAGGAGGATCGGAAAGTAACGCTCAATAATTTTTCCTCCCCTGGTATTGCAGCTGCAGTGTTGAAATTTCATGCCGATATATACTGAAGCGCCAAATAATCTGGCATAGGCATGCGTATTCAAATACAGAAACGTAAGCAGGCAGAATACGGCGTTGCAGTCGGCAACGCCCATATAAGACATGTATCTGGCGCAGTTGTTAGACCGGTTACTGCCGCTTCAATGGCAGGCTGTCAAGATTTAAGTGAGTTCGAGCGTCGGCGCACGAGCGATAGGACACAGCATCTCTGAGGTAGCGATGAAGTGGGGAATTTCCCGTACGACCACTTCATGAGTGTACTGTGAAAATCAGAAATACGGTAGAACATTAAATCTCCGACATCGCTGCGGCCAGAAAAAGATTCTGCAAGAACGGAACCAACGATGCCTGAAGAGAATCGTTCAACAAGACAGAAGTGCAACCCTTCCTCAAATTGCTGCATATTTCAATACTGAGCCGTCAGCAAGTGTCAGCGTGCGAAACATTCGGCGAAACATTATCGACATGGGTTTTCGGAGCCGAAGGTCCACTCGTGTACCCTTGATGACAACATCGCACAAAGCTTTACAACTCGCCTGGGCCCGTTAACACCGACATTGGACTGTCGATGACTGGAAACTTTTTGCCTGGTCGGACGAGTTCATTTCAAATTGTATCGAGCGGATGGACGGAGGCAACGTCGTGGATCCATGGACCCTGCATGTCAGCAGGGGACAGTTAAAGCTGGTGGAGGCTCTGCAGTGGTGTTGGGCGTGTTCAGCTGGAGCTATATGGGACCCCTGATAATTCCAGATATGACTCTGACAGGTGGCACGTGCATAAGAATCCTGTCTGATCACCTGCACCCATTCACGTATGTTGTGGATCCCGACGGACCTGGGTAATTCCAGCAGGACAATGCGACACTCTTCACATCCATAACTGCTACAGAGTGGCTCCAGGAACACTCTTCTGAATTTAAACACTTCGCTGGTTACCAGACATTATTGAGCATATGTGGGTAGCCTCGCAACGTGCTGTTCAGAAGAGATCTCTTCCCCCTCATACTCTTACAGATTTATGGACAGCTCTGCACCATTCATTGTGTCAGTTCCCTTCAGCACTACTTCAGACATTAGTTGAGTCCATGCCCGTCCTGTTGCGGCACTTCTGCGTGCTTGCGGGCTCCCTACATGATATTAGGCAGATGAACGAAATTCTTTGCCTGTTCAGTGTTATTAAACAAACATTGCGCGCATGCTACTGTCGTCAACTTCTGAAGATCAGCGAAGTGTAGTTCGACATTTGTGGGCCAAAGGGCATACATCGATTGAAATTCACAGGGACACGCATGGCTTGTATGAGGAAGACTATTTAGACCCTAGCAATGCTTCCAGCTGTTGTGCGTTCTTCCAAGAGGGCCGTGTGAACCTTAGTGATTCGCCAAGCTCCGGGCGACTGGTAACAGCTGCAACCCCACAGAAAGTCAGAGCCACTGTGGCAGCAATTTTGGACGACCGGCGTGTGCAACTGAGAACCTTATCGCAGCAGTTCAACATTTCATATGCTGCTGTGTACTATACTGTCATGACACGTTGAAATTTCGTAAAATTATTGCTTTCCGGGTGTCTAACGGACAACCACAAGGGCTAGCGAATTATGACAGGCTTGGATTACTTAACGCCTTACGGCGCACAAGGGCATGACTTTCTGAAAGGAATCGCCACTGGTGATGAGTCGTGGGCATACCACTACACGCCTAAAACCCAGCAGGCCTCTGTAGAGTGAAACATGCTGATTCCCCAAAACGAAAAAACTTTAAAGTGACTCAGTCTGCTAGGAAAGTGTGACAGTGTTGTGGGATATGCGTGGTGTGTTACTGGTGGCCTTTTCTCAACATGTGACCACTGTGAATGTTGCAGGCAACGTTAAAACTTTGGTTAAGTTGCGTCGTGCTCTTCGTGACAAACGACAAACGCCATAACATTAACGCTGATGGTGTTAAGCTTCTTCATGACATTGCTTGCCCCAATGTTGCTGAGTGGTAGGTGCTCCAGCACCCACCATACAGTGCGGACCTTCCACCGTCGGACTTTTATCAGTTTGGTCTCGTGAAGAAATCCCTGGCTGACCGACACTTTTGACAGGTGTGGATGTGAAATCAGGTGTCCACAGAGGGCTATAATCCCACCACACGAAATTCTATGAACAGGGCATACTGAAACTGGTACCACGGTAGGAGAAGTGTGTTGAGAACGTTAGTGACAATGGAAAAAACTAGATATAAGTTGATATGTGATTTTTCTCTTTTGTTGACTGTTAAACTTTTGGCAATAAAATTACTTTCCGATCTTCCCTTGCAGTTTTAGGCTGCACTCCCAGTTTCAAAGCTCATAATATTTCAAAGCCAGGATTACTAGGACCGCCATTCGAGCAGATTTCAAGAAAGAATTAGACCACTTACAAAGTTTACTTACTATTTCGTCAATTTGTTTTAGCCACTGGGCTTCTCCATTAGTTATTATTCATAAGCCTAATGGGGCATTAGGAGTACATGGTAATTCTGGAGCAACAATTAATGCACAAGCAGAAGCTGTCATATAGCCTGTTCCAAGGCATAAAGAAATAATGGCACTCCTCTCAGGCGGTTGTCACTTTCCTAAAATCACTTTATCTGATACATATTTGCAAACTTCCCTTAGTGTAGAATCAAGAACAATAATGGTGATCACCATGCCAATTGGACTGTACTAATATAACCGCCTACCTTTGGGATTGTCAGTGTTCCAGCAATATTTGGAAGACTAATAGAAGATTCCTCAGTGCATAAATTAAAGAGACAATGTTATCATAAGAAGATAATCTCATGTATATCACATGGCTAACATACAGACATTATTCAGTATACTATAGCATAACCGTATTTAATGTAATCCAAAAAAACGTGTACCTTTCTCAGCCAAACGTGCAATACTTAGGGCACATACTGAGCAAAGATGGATACAAGCCAACCCACAAAACATAGTGAAGTAGTAATTAAACCTCCCGCTAAGCAAAGATAAAACTCATTTCAAGACCAAGTGAACAGTTACAGCGAATTTATTCTGAAAATAAATCAAATTGGCAAACCACTAAACGAGATAAAAAGAAAATTGTGTAATTCATTTGTTAACAGAACTGCCAGATAGAATTTTTAATCTTAACAGCCTTTCTATAATCACCCCATATTCGGCTACATTCAACTGTAATAAACATTTAGTGTTGACTACTGATGCTTTCCAAGATGATATAGGGGCAGTGTTCCACCATAAAAATGACGATGGTTAAGAACAACCGATTGCATTTGAATCTGAAACAATAATATCGATCGGGAAAGCTATTCACAAATTGAGAACAAAGTTCCATCTGATTACAGATCATAAGCCCCACTTCTCACTCTATGGTTTTTAAACTGTTAACAGACAAAATGACACAGTAACTATATATATGGCCACTATAGTTAAGCAATTTTCAACTCTCCATACGTTATCACATGCTGATACAACATTCAAATCCTCACGCTCTTCTGTTTCTTCCCATGGGCCCAGGAGTGGAGTTTGACTCATTTTGTTCTGAGTTAGATCGTAGTTTGCAGAAAACATTCTACAATTACCTGCTTATAGAGACAGGAGTTGCCACCAGTCTTACCACAGATCCCACCCTCAGTGCGGTTCTCCATCACCTTCAATGGGGATGGACAGATTGACTGCCTCAGGATGCCCCTTCGGCACAGTACATTTTTCCTGCACGATACTAGAGCCTCAGCATTCAGCAAGGCGTCCTGTTGCTGGTCATTGAGTCATCACACCACAAGGTTGTAACTTCAGAACAATTTTGCCTGTCAGTCCTTACAATGCTATGAGGCATGGTACACACAAAAAAATTAGCTCCGCAGCACATATATTGACCAAGAATTGGTATGGAAAGAGAGAAAACCAGCTGGGCATGTACTGCTTGCTCGAAACAGCAGTCATACCCACTGCAGCAGTTCTCCCCAAGGCCAACATCGCAGCAGCTATAGGAAAGAGATTATACAGGGCCTTTGCTACACTACAGCAGTCACCATCATGAGATTTACCACTGTTTTCACAGAAAACGGGCTCCAGGAACGATCATTTGAAAAATTTAAATCAGTTTGTCACAGGAATGGCATCAGGCAATTCACCACTGCTACTTTTCATCCATCTTCAAACGGTGAAAGTAAGCACCTAGTGTGGGCCTTCAACACAGATGAGGAAGGCACTCACCACCATGTCACGAGATATCCCCTATAATTTTCCTGAGCAATGCGGGTCAATACCAGTAAACGTTCACAGCTCGTTTCAGACTCTAAATGGCTGCTGCTACAGGTCCTTACTGCATCTTTTGCATCCACTGCCTCCAGCAGTATCACAAGAGCAGCATCTGTACCACACTGTCACCGAAGTGTGGGTCCATATGTTTAGGCATACACCCACTTGATGCCGAGCAGTCACAAGTAATCAAGGACACCAGATGTTCTCTGGTGTGGCTCATGGTGCACACCTGACGCAGTTGAGGCTGTGACTTCTGAAGGACTTCTCATCGTCATCACTGATGCCATACCAATATCATAGGGATGCATAAAACAATACAGACCGCCTCCACCACGCCCCCAGCAGAGATACGAGTTTTACCCATGAGTCAACTTACCATGACCATGGAACGTTCCACATCCCTGGCCAAGCCAGATGACTCAGCGACACAGGTCTAGACACAAATGAAAATGTAGCCGGCCCCTCCCTGCTAGCGTCTTCTGGAACCTTCATTAACTCCAATAGCTTCAGTGGCATAGTCGAATCAACAGGCAGCAGAACCATACTTGGAGCCACTAGCATCAAAGGGCATACCACAGTATTCTCTGACAGGGACGTGCACAGCTCCTCTCCCTCATCACAGGTCTAGTTCCATGCAGGATATTACAGTCCCTATGGTCTGGTTAAATGGGGGAGGGAGCTTGTATTTTTGCTGAACAATGATGAGAAGACGGCACAAATCAATCCAACATTTCGAGTCTCAACACAAAGGGCAGGACTGGTGTTTTAACTCCAACAGCTGCCACCAGCATTACCAGTGACAAGTACAGTGGACAACACCTGTGGCGTGAAATCTTCTTATCAAGTCTAAGACACTATACCAGGAACCTGCAGAATAGAATATTTCTAATCTTGTGCCATCTCTGTCCCACAGTTCTTCGAAATTTATCCTACACAGCCTTGTACATTATACCCAGATACATCAGACCAGTAAAGCTTCAGTTTCAACTCTGTCTGCCTTACACACAAAGGACTGAGAAGATGAGTATGTAGAATTAGCAGACATGATGCATAGGTTAGTAAAGGTCATTATTTCATCCACTATTTCATTAGTGAAACACAACTGCCGTATTTGTGTTTCTCTCATTTTATCCTTCACAATTCTCCTCACTTGGAATACATGATAAAATATTATGTGACCTAGTCCTGATACGAGGATTAGGAATGTCTTTCATCCATTTAGCATGACTGCCCTTACCAAAAAATGTTTATCGTTATTCTGATTGGTATCACTGCCATCCTCACTTTCTTCACTTTCTGCATCGTCTTTTTTCTATATAGTCTGGAGACTGAGTCTACAGCTTCGTCACATGATTCTTCACTAACCATTTCATTTAGCAGTGTATAGTTACACAGATCTCCTCTCACATCCATTTTAGCCTTTCTCTTAAATAAACTTGGTGATTAAGCGTACTGAATGTGGGCTAAAATCCTATTTATGTTACAAACAGTACCTACGTGCTTGTTACCGGCGGTTATGGCGGACCCAGACACGTCAAATTCATTCCTAGACAGTGGACTTCAAACCACATTCAACAATCAAATTTCATAACTAACAGTGAAAGATAAGCTACACGAAATACGGCACGAGTATAGTGTTCGAAACCTAACAAAAACTAATCGCCAACTTATCTCTAGGTCTGGGAGACCTGACAATACAATGGAAGTTTAGTGTCTCCCCTCCTTCCCCATATGCAATGGAAACACGCCACTAATTACACATTCTACTTCATAGTCACTTCCCTCTCGTTTTGTGAAGAACCATTCTTTTGAATATTTTTCTTGGCATAAACACTTCCTCTTTGGTATTTTGAGTTCACTGGAAACAATCAAACACTTTAATAACAAATTAACCGCTATACGACTCAGACAGAGAAACGCAGAACCATATTGCTGCAAAACTTAAACTGAACTGAGATAAGGATCAGTAATGGGAGCTCAGAAGCGTTACCACGCTATAATACTCCTTGAGGAACTGAGTCAACTATGGCAATAAAAACTTTCGTTATTTAGCTTAACAGCGGGAGTTGAAATATAAATCCACCCACGAATTAGGAGAAAAAGTAGACAGTATGGGATAATTTCCATGAAATCCGAAATCCGGGGCAAACTGCCGTCCCGAAAGTATATTTCGGGACACTGAATTCAGTAGTCTGGGACTGTCACGAAAAACCTGGGCATCTGGCAACCCTAGTCTTATGTATACACAGATTTAGACGTTGGTTAGCGCGTAACTAAGTATTGTTACAGCCGGATGTCCGAATTCCTTAGTAATTTGTGATAATTTGGCCAGACTGACACGTATTTCAGAGACGACCAGTTACTGTATAAATACAACGAACTGTTCCAAGTGGAAACAGTTTTCCGCACCTGCAATATGGGAAGCTACAGTAATTTAATTCCACTGGTTAAAACTTTATTTTAGTATTTCAAATGAAACCAATGTCGTAGAGTATCATTCCTAACTGTTTTAAAATACCATTCTAAGAATTTCGTCTGAGGAAATAGTTTTTTTTCTTTTTATCCTAACTTGGTGGATAAGAGTTTTGTTTCAGAAAATTGCCGATGAGGAATTAGTATAAATATATTTCAAGTTAAACAAAGATAAAAAACACTACACAACCATATAAACGATTATTAAGGACATCGAGAAATATGAGAAATAAACCTTTAAAATAGTGGGTAAAGGATAGACCGCTTCAAGGATGAATTTAAGGAAAACAGGAATCAAATACAATTTTTGTATGTTGTTCCACATTTAGGGAATTGCTGGTATCAATGTCGAAACAGTCTCTTCCTTGATACATAGGCTTCATCATTTTATGCTAGAACTACAATACATTTTTTATTAATATAACTTAAAAATTAACAATAATAATGTATTTTCAGTATACTTAATAGTTTTAACCATATAATCTGCGCGGACTCTCTGGCATTCAGAGCCTTTTAATATGCAACTGAGTGGATGTTAGTGCGGTTTCTGAATATCGGCAATGGCTGTAAAACAGAACCTAATGTAACCAATCTCTTCACAATTTTTTACAGTCTACTTTATTCTGTCATCCAACTTCAGGTATATCTTCTCCCTCTCCCCAGCTTCCTTCTTCAAGCAGTCCACCAAGACGTTGACTCTAGCGCGACCGGTTTCAAGTAACATTTATTTCGCTGTGCAACCCTTCGACAGCATTCGTCGTTCGGTGCCCTTTTCCGTTGCAGTTCCACACTGCGATGGGTACATCAACATTCTGTACCCATGTATCCATAAAGCGGTTAAAAATTGAGAGAGTCTTTTGTTATCAAGGGCTTCCGCATGAATCTCAAGCATTCCTTACTTACGTCCTCCAGTTTTGCCTACGCTGCACACATGTCGACATGAAGTCTTAAATCTTCGTTCTGACGGTACTCGTCAGTTAGACTGGAATCTTGAACTTTTCTCCATAAACTCTTGTTCTTATGGAAATAACATTAACTTATTTCACTTGAGGGGAAAACGTGGCATAGGGCCGATATCGCAGCTGTCATAAAATCAACATTCACTGTTTCTGGACGCTACTGAGGAACTGCTTGTTAATCAGACGAAACAGGCACAGCAAATACAGTAGGAAGGATGTCTGTTTCGTTGCTCTGGCCTCCTAAGTCTGCATGTTTGGTGTAGATTTGTGCAAACTGATTCAGCGGCTCTTTAAATGTTCCATTCATAAAAAAAAGGGAAGACGTTTTTAAGCTTTGCTTTCACTAAAAATGATCATCCTCTCTCTAATCTATCGTATTCTAGAAGAAAACTACTGCCATCACCCACCTTTAAGAGACCTTCATGGAGATCTATTTCAGAACAGTTAATGGGCTCTTGTTGGTTTCCCCTCACTTGACTCCGCAGATAACAGCAAAGCCTTCTTCATATATGCCGTAGGAAAATCATAATTTTTGTTATAAATATTCCCCATTTTATCCACGTGTATTTCGGATAACTGGGTAATTTCTTCTCGAGCCCTCTTCTTCGCCCTCTCCATTTGCTTCTTTTCCTCTAGCCCTACGTCGTTAAGTGATAAAGAGACGTTCCAACACATAAAGCATTTCTCCATTCTTCGAACTCTTATTCCCCCTCCTATGATCGGATTTTTCGCGCAAGCAGACTCTCGTAACAACATGATCTTTACATCACTAAACTTGTGGTACGTGTAACGACTATAATGAGTAGAAGGCCTGGCTTGATCGTTGTAACGACTTCCATAATGAGGGTCACACCCCAAACTTCGAAAACAAAGCAAGCACAGGAGTTAGTATATTTCGACCATCGATGTTCACACAGCGCTTCAGAGGTGTGGGATGGGTGTACTATTAAGTAACAAAATGCAGCGCGGTAGCAACTACAAAAAGTATTCTTTCAACTATACAAAGCAGTGACTTGCAAGTTAGCTCCTACGTGATTAATACGGGTATGAAAGTATGCGCTGATCAGGAGTATCAACGGTTTTTTTAAATGGGAAAACGCAGCAGAGTAAGTTTTAGTCCATATGATAGACTATAGTTTGATTTTTGTTTGCTTTAGCTATCTGTGGAAGTTTGTGACGCTACGAAAAAAATAAATAAAAAAGGTTATTAACCAAGGTATTAATATATGTCAGTGGTAACCATCTCCGATTGTAACTAGGGACCGTCTTCAAACCTGATGACAAAGTTCCTTTCAGAACTGTAACATATTAATCATTACATGTGCAACCGTGCCACTCTTGACCATCGCACACATACGTATCAGTGTTAATCACGCAGGAGTGAGCTCATAAATCACTATTGTGTCTAACTTAAACAATACTATTTGTAGTTGCTACCATGCTACATGTTGCTGCATAACATTACATGTTTCAAAACTCAGGTATCCCAAGTCTCCATGTCCTCATATCTGCAGATATTGCTCGTCACAAGTAACAATGTAAAAGTGTGCGACGTTATTAGCTCCGTCTCTCTTTGTCGTATGTAAACACGACGATGTTGCCGCTCTGGTAAGGATTTAAGTTCACCTTGTAGAGTAACACATGTTACTCAAGCCACAAAATACGACATAACATGTTCAGAACTTACTTAATAGAGAGAAAATCAAAATAATAAGGACAAGGAAAGGTGAAATTCCAGAATGATGCTCATAATAACAATAAACATACATTGCAGACATCATCTTTATCTGATACATCTTAATAACGGACATGGAGAGGTGAAGGCGCCAGGTGTGGCCTTACTAACCCAACCTAACCTAACCTAACCTCTCCTCGTCTCACCTCACCTAGTTTACCCTAACTGAGTCCAAGCCAAGTGAACCATGCACAACCCAATCCAGCAACCCAAACCAACCATACACATCTTAACCTAATCCAACGTAATGTAACTATCCTAACCAAGCCAAGTCCAGCCTAGCTTAGTTAGACTAACCTAAGCTAACATAACGCAATGAACCCTAACGTACATTACCCAAACCCAGACATGGACTGTAACCCTGACCTTACTTGCATCCTACATTTGATTCTAACCTAATCGGACATATTCTAACTCTTAACTAACCCTGACATAAGCCGCAACCTAGCCAAAAAATTAACATTAACGTTAACTTTAGACAACCTAATCCAACCAAACTCAATCCAAGCCAACCTCACCCAGCCAAATTCAAACCCATCCTAAACTAACCTCAGCTAACATGACATAATCCCATCTCAGCTCATATCACCTCGCCTCTTCAACATCTCACCTCATCTCACTTCACTTCACCCAATCTAAGCTAACCTAATCCAAATACAAATCCAAACTATGATCTCAACCAAAACTTTAACCCAAGCCTTAACCAAAACCTTAACTCTAACCTTAACCTTCAACTTTACTGAGCCTAACCCCAGCACAGCATACACCTTATCTTTAACCCAACTGTACCTAACCCAACTACACCTAACTCAACCTAACCTAACACAGCCCTACTTAATCCAACCCAACCCCTAACCTAACCCAGCCCAACCCAATCCACCCTAATACAACCTAACTTAACCCTACCTCATTGCACCTAACCCGACTAACCCTGCCTAAGCTTATTAACAGTAGAAGCCGTCCTGGAAGCCGAACTAGATTCAATAAAGATAGATCGTAAAAGCAGCAAGGCTTCATTTTACAGGAACAACTTCAATAACTCCAAGTTACGATGATACACTCATGCAGACTAAGTGTCCCATAAACATTGTTGTTTATAGTTCCACTCATTACCTTAAATTACATTCCCATCACTAAGTCTACTTAAAATACTACTGCAGAAAACAGAGGGAGTTTTCCAGAGAAAAGTCTTCAACTTCGGTTTGAAAGCCTATTGTTTGATTGCTGAAGCTTGTTGAAAATACATGATGCCAAGTACTTCACACGTTTTTAACAATAGTGAAGTGTTGCTGCAACACGAAGTTAGTTTCCGTATGTTGTGTACGCTGATGGGATGCAGCTGTTCAGTCACATGGCAAGCAGTGTAAGAAGCTCCAGCTGTTTCTTCAAAAGCCTACATGAACTTCATGATTTAACACTACATATGGCATGAACTGCTTGGTTTTGAGCTGTAAACTCATTTTTTGCCTTACTTCTGCAGCAGGCTTTTAGTTAGTTATGCTGTGAGCTCGATGTTATTAGTTTGCGTTAGACCAACTGTAGCATGAGGCAGCTACGACAGGCCACTCAAATGTACTGAGAAAAACTGAATATATCGAACTGCTGTTTTCGCTAAATTATGACAATAGGATGAATTTTCTGCCACTGAGTCCCTGCATGACGTCGAGTAAGGCTCTCCTGAACCCATGGATTTCATATTCACATAACAGTAGTGGGAATCTGGGCAATGAGAGGAGAAATATCGTGGAACGAAAAAACCGCAGTCTCGATAGGCCACGGTGTTGCTGCCGTAAAATTCCAGTAGAAGTTTCTCCCCTTGACATATGGCAACATGATCTTCTCACAGGCATTCAACATTCAAATGCGGTTTATGCATGCGAAACCCCCTGCGTAATCATTGCTCATACACAGAACGTAGAAGCTGCTGTCTACCTACAGGGTAATCTAAAAGCCCGTTATCATTTGAAAATACGCTTGAGGCTGTACTGTCAGAATGGAAAATCCGCTACTGCAACTTTAAGATCGTTTCGCCATAAGAAGGGTATTCGAACGGGTATAGGTACCATGACAAGTGTCGCTATGAGGAAAATGATTACGAAGGTCGAGGCCACGGGTTGTTTAGACGATCGCCCCCGTAGTGGGCTGCCACATACTAGTGCTGCTTCTGCTCAGACAGTTCAGGAAGAAATGGAGACTTCAGCGGGTTCATCCTCGTATGGTGAAATCAGCGCTCATGAAGTTGCACTTTGCATCAGCATTCCACGCAGTACTGTTTGGAGAGCACTAAGGCGCACCTTGAAAAATAGGAGATGACGACGATTGGTTATCTAACGTGTTGTGGACCACTGAAATCCATCTCACACTCCGAGGATCTGTCAACATGCACAGCTGCAGAATTTTGGCTACCGAAAATCCTAGAACGGTCGTGGAAATATGGTACAGAATCACATCACCCCTAGCGTGGCTGGTAAATATCTGCTGGAAGGTACTACTTTTATGCAGGACGATGTCCATCCCGTATTGCTGCACTTGCGAAAGCTCTCTTGCGCACATCATTAATGAGGGCCGCGTGCTGAGCCGCCACTTCCGTCGTGTTTGGCTTCCCAGATACCCGTAAATCATCCGTGTGATTAGTGTTTCTGGGGTTACCTAAGGCTGCAAGTCTACCATGACCGTTCAACCACATTACAGCCGCTAAAAGACAACATTCCACGGCAGTTTATCATGGTATGTACTCATATGTTGTGCAGTGCTGTTCACAACATTTTCCTTCGCCTAAAAATGGCTCTGAGCACTATGCGACTTAACTTCTGAGGTCATCAGTCGCGTAGAACTTAGAACTAATTAAACCTAACTAACCTAAGGACATAACACACATCCATGCCCGAGGCAGGATGCGAACCTGCGACCGTAGCGGTCACCGGCTCCAGACTGTAGCGCCTAGAACCGAACGGCCACTTCGGCCGGCTCCTTCGCCTACAGAAGTTGTTGATGAATGACGCCCGACAGGTTGAGCATTTGTTATAAAGAACGCCGTCGTTGCTAAAGATCAATTGTTGCTCTAATTATTTCTTTTGTATCATATGAAGCGCCATCTGATGGTCAATTCGTGTGTTTTCGGTTTCAATAACCCTTCACGTCATTTGAGATGTGTGTCAGTTTTTACCACTGTACCTAAATTATTCATGAAGTGAAGTGCTGAATTTTCAGATGTTAAAGGACTTTTGGGTCACTTTTTATTTTGAGCAGTTGTTCTGAAATGTTGTATCCAACCATTTTAGTTTGACATTTGTTTTCCGGCTTCATGGTGCTGCAGTTTTATTGGCAGTCAGTGTACACCATGCCTGCATAAGAGCACCAACAGGAGCGTTGTGCACAAACCCATTTAATAATTTGCTAACAGAGGCATGTACCCCAGTACGAACTTTGTCATGCCAGCAGCTACGTCTCAGATAACGCAGGAACAATCCGCCAAATGACTGATTATCCATGCTGATCAACTGCATTCAGCGATGAGCGAATGTACTCTCTATTAATGAGTGTAATGGTAGCAAACCGGTGCGAGTGAAATTACAAAATTTTAAGAAATTGTCATTAACTCCCACCACTTTAATGTATAAACGTGTAAAATTATGAGAAATCTTCTGGTACATAGACCATCCTTCAATAGGGTCCTGCCGCTTCCAAGAATACCAAGAAAGTTCAGAATCTACAAGCTACAGACGGCTGCCCTATAGCAATTATTATCAGTAATCGACTTACATAGATGAATCTACGAACAAGGAAAGAGTTGACATGTTGAATAATTGTGTCTTCTGCCAGTTGTTCCCGTCGTTCTCGCACGATATTTCGACCGCGTTACTGGCTGTTTTCTTCAGGTGCTTCCCGT
This sequence comes from Schistocerca cancellata, assembly GCF_023864275.1. NCBI lineage: Eukaryota > Metazoa > Arthropoda > Insecta > Orthoptera > Acrididae > Schistocerca > Schistocerca cancellata. The sequence goes on along the minus strand of NC_064626.1, from coordinate 190,683,932 downwards.
GCCTGGTCCTGGGGAGGATGCGTGGATGGTGTTAGGCGCTCCGAAAACGGAGCGCCTAGCATCATCCAGGCATAAATATTGGACTCCATTCGCCCAAGGGTCAGTCTCAGGGAATGCGTGAAGTAGACAGTGAGTCACGCCGACAACCGGCAGAAGACACCGTTATTCAATGTATCAACATATCAGCGGGAAACCTGAAGGATTACAAGGAAAGAGCCCAGTTGCATACAATAACCAAACCGAAAAACAATTAAGTAAATTATGCAGCTAAGGCTTGGATTTAGTTCTGTGCTGCAGTTAGGTGAAGGTGGTTCACCTGCAAAGCTCTCGTAATATTCTGATCTCAAAAGTCCACGACCTACTGTAAGAATTTCACGGTACCAATAGAGAGGTAATTTTCTTTGGGATCTAAATCATGTGGGTATCTCGGGAAATGAACCAGACGATGGTTACGCCAAGGAATTAGTAGATTATACACTGAAGGAAAAAAATCTCAGCCCCAAAAGTTAATGATGTACAGTAATGAAAATTCTATAATAAATTCGTATAGGTGATATATTTAAGTGCTTAACATTGTAAGATCACAAGTTAATGTAAGCACGAGATAAATCATTGTAAATGTGAAATGCTGGTACCTCAATAACCGGTGTAACAGCCACAATGTTGAATGCAAGTATGCAAATCAGCGTGCGGGTGAGGGATGCTAGTTTATGTGGACGAGTTCCATGCCTGTTGCACATGGTCGGTCAATGCAGGAACAGTCAACGCTGTTCGTGAATGGCAATTGAGTAGTCCTAATGTATCCCTATTTGCACGACTGGAGACAGATATGGTGATCTAGCAGGTCAAGGCAACATGGTCACACTCTGTAGAGCATGTTGTCTTCCAGCAGCGATGTGAGCGAGCGTTATCCTGTTGGATGGCAGCACAGTGGCAGCAGAACAGGTCGAACCACCAGACTGACGTACAGATTTTCAGTCAAGGTGCGTGGGATAACCAAGGGAGTACTCCTTCTGTCATACGAAATCGCACCCCAGACGACGGCTCCAAGTGTAGGGTCCAGTGTGACTACCACACAGACAGGCCCTCAACTGGTCTCCTTTTAGCCAACACTCGACCATCACTGGCACCGGGGCAGAACCGGACTTCATCAGAAAACAAAACAGACTTCCACCCCGCCCTCCAGTCAAGTGTCGCTTGACACCACTGAAATCGCAAATGGCGGAGGTTTGGGGTTAGTGGAATGCAAGCTTGAGGGCGTCTGGCTCGGAGCTCTCCTTGGCTCGGAGCTCTCCTTCAAGTAATCGATTTGTAACAGTTCGTTGTATCACTGTGGTACTAACTGTTGCTCACACTGCTGCTGCTGCTGCTTCGATGCGCCAGAGCAATACGCCGAACACGATGGTCTACCCTCTCGGAAATGCCACGTTGTCGTCTGGAGCCCGGTCTTCTTGCCTCCGTACATTCTCATGACCGCCGCTGCTAGCATCATGCACAGTAACGACATACCAGCGAAGTCTTTCTACAGTATCCCACAACGAACATCGGGCTTCTCTTAGCCCTCTTACAGAGTCATCTTCAAGCTCAGTGAGGTGTTAATAATGTCGTCTTTGTCGCCTTAAAGGCATTCTTGACTAACATCATCGCACCACACCCAATCCGAAAGGCAACCAAGCTCAGGACCGTTCCAGCGTATATTTAAATCAAACCTGATTTGCAAACCACGCAGTGGCGCTACTAGCGACTGGAGCGAAATCTGGATAGGCAATAGCTGTTAGATGTTGAGACACGCCTGCCAACTTTCGTTTATGTCGCACAAATCTTTCTTGGTGTTGCCATTTTTTTTCCGTCGTTACAGATATGTGAGCTAATACGTGTAATCGCAAGAAGACGCCACAATCTGAATTCTAACTTAGAGATTGGAAAAATGATTTCAGCCATAACAAAGAACTATTTAGAAGACCCTACTTTATGGTAGACATCGTTATGGGCGTCCCAGAAGTGAATAAGTTCCAAAACGCGTTGTTTGAGGAATTACGTTATTCCTTACTTGATGTCCGACTTTTACAATCGCGAACCAGTAGGCTGAATGCAGAACTACAAATTGTTATAGTAATGGTCGCTTGTCTCCTGCATGACTCTGTTTCACGAGGAGTGTTTTATGCTGTATAGCATACAAACTGAACATACAGTGTTTACCCATAACTACCTTTTGTGACACGACGTCCCAACCCAGTATGAGAATTGTACCCAACTAAATGTGGCACTTATCTTCACGGCGAGTAAGCCCTATTATACACACATCAAAAAAAGTTTTGCATCAACCCAGTTCCCAGATCCACTGTAGATAGACGTTGACTGTGGATGTTGTGTCACAGACAGAGTCCCTTTGACTGTTCAGAGATGTCACTGAACTCGGCCAAAGATGTAAACAACCATGCATGAGCAGCGCCTATTACACAACCGGCGTCCGACAGTCTATCAGTTCCAGCCATTCCACCAGGAAGGAAGTACATGGCCAGTGTTGTCTGTAGTTCAACCATGCCTAGACGGTCAATACTGCGGTTCGATCGCGTCCGTATTGTTACTTTGTGCCAGGGAGGGCTCCTAACAAGGAAAGTTCCCAGGCGTCTCGGAGTGAACAAATGCGATGTTGTTCGGACATGGAGGAGATGCAGAGGGACAGGAACTGTATACGGCATGCCTTGCTCAGTCCGCCTAAGGGCTGCTACTGCAGTGGATGACCACTACCTACGGATTGTGGCTCGCAGGAACCCTGACAGCAACGTCACCATGTTGAATAATGCTTTTCGTGCAGCCACAGGACGTCGTGTTACGACTCAGAGCTGTGTACCATTGGCTGCATGATGTGCAACTTCACTCCCGACGTCCGTGGTGAGGGCCATCTTTGCAACAACGATACCATGCAGCGCGGTAGAGATGAGCCCAACATGCCGAATGGACCGCTCAAGATTGGCATCACGTTCTCTTCACCGATGAGTGTCGCATATGCCTTCAACCTAACAATTGTCAGAGACATGTTTGGAAGCAATCGGGTCAGGCTGAACGCCTAGACACACTGTCCAGCGAGTGCAGCAAAGTGGAGGTTCCTTGCTGTTTTGGGGTGGCATTATGCGGGGTCGACGTACACCGCTGGTGGTCATGGAAGGTGCCTACGGCTGCACGATACGTGAACGCCATTTTCCGACCGATAGTGCAGCCATATCGGTAGCATATCGGCGAGGCATTGGTCTTCATGGACTGGAACTGGCGCCCCCATCGTGCACATCTTGTGAATGACTTCCTTCAAGATAACGACATCGCTCGACTAGAGTGGCCAGCATGTGCTCCATACATGAACCCTATCGAACATGCCTGGGATAGATCGAAAAGGGCTGTTTATGGACGACGTGACCCAACACCCATTCTGAGGGATTTACGCCGAATCGCCGTTGAGGAGTGGGACAAAATGGTTCAAATGGCTCTGAGCACTATGGGACTTAACATCTGAGGTCATCAGTTCCCTAGAACTACTTTAACCTAACTAACCTAAGGACATCACACACATCAATGACCGAGGCAGGATTCTAACCTGTGTCCGTAGCAGTTGCGCGGTTCCAGACTGAAGCGCCTAGAATCGCTCGGCGTACAGAGGGCGGCCAGAGTGAGACAATCTGGACCGACAGTGCCTTGATGAAGTTGTGGATAGTCATGCATCAATGCAAGAGGACATGCTACTGGCAATTAGAGGTACCGGTGTGTACAGCAGTCAGGACCACCACCTCTGAAGTTCTCGCTGTATGTTGGCACAACATGCAGTATGTGGTTTTCGTGAGCGATAAAAAGGGCGGAAATGATGTTTATTTTGATCTCTATTCCAATTTTCTGTACAGGTTCCCGAAATCTCGGAACCTTTTGATGTGTGTATCTGCCGATTTGACATGAAACTGAACACCTCTCTGTCTCTCATAATAGTGGATGATAAAACAGTCATCCAACGAGTTCTGCGGTTTATGGGAATAAACAAGCTCTACCGAAAAACTGAAATTGTGTATGACCTGCCATGCTACATGCTGGCCTGAAAATGAAACGAATGTTTGCCCTTGCAGAGAAACCGTGGGAGGTCAGCTGTCACTGTTAAGCCTCGATTTATCAGTGGGTGCTACTTTGCATGCTTTGGAATAGTATAGTAGTCCCTTGCTTGGTCGATCTTCATGATAGTCGTATACAGTGTACGCAAGACATACATTTAGAAAAAAGCCAGACATAAAAAGAGTCTAATAAGGTAGGCTTCCTATGCGGACAATTCATTTCAGTTCAGGTTCTTAAAATCGACAGATTGCTGTATACGATGTTAAATATCACGCATATGTGTGTCTAGAACGTGGGTGCACTTGTAGGATGGAAGACAAGTGATACACAGTATTCCGCACTCAACTTTCGATAAACTGAATCTAGTGCGAATTGACAGGTGTACTACGGTAGTGTACCCGACTAGAACGGCGTGAGTTTGTGTGATTTTGTATGGGACAACGGACTGTTAACAGAAAACCCCCATCGTGAGATCGGTCCCGTTTATGGGAGCGACTGTATTTCACGGAAATTTGTTTTCAGTTGGATGCGTAAATTTAGCAAGAACTAGAAAGAATAATAAACAGGGAGTAACGTGATTCGTGAAGATGGTCACGTGACAATCGATGACGTGAGTGAACCTTACGTCTTTTTTACAAACCGCGTATGACAGCATCTCTAAGCGACTGAATTTTCGTAATGTTTGTGGACGGAGTGTGCCCCACCGGTTGATTGCACAGCACGAATGTGGCATCCAGAAACGCCTCATGAGTTACAGTGGAGAAGGAAATGATTTTCTAACAGATATTGTTACAGGGATCGAGTCATGTATTCACCGCTACCAACTCTCGTTAAAGTCATTCTTTATGTAATGGCAGTATTCTTCTTCTCCAGAAAAAAATCGAGATAGTTCCATCAGCACTCACAGTTGTGGTGACTTTGACACATGACACACGCAGGATATTACATTGCTGAAATTAAAATGTCATCCTGCCGCATCCTGCTTGCTGTCTTGCATAAAGTGCATCGGGTCATACGCCGAAATGGTAGTGGTTGTTTTGGTTGGAAATAACACTCCCTCCCGCCTCATGCACACACACACGCGCTGCAGGTAAACGCAGAGGTTATGGCAAATATTTCAGTGTGAGCACTTGGAACGACCATAATTTGTTTTGAAAAAATACCATCTAGATGGGCAGCACTCTGAAAATAATGAGTGGTCAGTCGTAAGATGCGAATATTCTGCAAGAAGTGATATAGGCTTTGAGGGCCTTGCAAATGATGGAATAATTTCAGGGGGATTACTTTGCACAAAATGTGTCTTGTAAGCTTCTCTTTTTGGACCATGTGGATAAGGTGTAGCTCAGAGACATAATATGACGAGATGAATATGGGAAACCTGCCAAAACAACACTCTAATTCGTAAGCAGAACAGGAACCCGCGGAGTTTGATAAATTCGTCAAGGACAGATTCTTCACGGTTCGATGCCCTGATAAGTGTAAGTGTAAAGTATGGACCGACATGATGATAGAACAGACGCTTATGAAACACGTGAAGAATGTTGGAGGTGTTTCACACGGAAGAGGTTTCATCGATAGTGTGTTGAACCGATGGATTTGCGTATACCAATAGCCCATCGCATTTGTGAAGCTATGGAACAGTTTTGCAATTTACGAGTGATCAACATGTTGAACTGAGGACTGAGAGGATAGAAACTGACGACAAAATTAGCAGCAGATTTCAGCTATGGTTGCAACAACACACTCCATTTGCTTATAAGGAGCAATTGTATTCATTAGGACCTAGATCATTAGCTTCTCAGGAAGTAAACTGCTACAAAGCTGTGTGTCTTGGTGAAGAAGCTCTTCGAACAATAGTGACTGTCTCTCCAAAATTTGGTTCTCTGATCCAGCATGGTTAAGACAATGTGCATGTCAACTGTTAGGCCTGAAAAAAATATAACTGAAGTAGATACAATTCAGTTATTTCAGAGAATACTGTGCACGTTTCATTCACCTGATGATTTAAAGGATTGCTTCAGTTACGAATTCTCGAGTGTACCAATGTCTCTGTTTGACAGCAGTGGATTGATGAGGAAAATTAAAATGTCGTCACTGTACAATCTTTTCAATCAAGTACCTGAAAGGAATATTGACAACAATGAATCGAAGTTCTTTGTTATAGATGGAGGGTTTCTTATCCATCTCGTCGTGTGGCCCGAGAATGGAAGTTTTGGTGACATTTATAAAACCTTAATAGCCTATATTCAGAGACAATATAAAGATGATGTTGATGCTGTATTTGACGGATATTCAGAAAGCTCTCTGAACATAAAAACTATTGAACGCCAAAGGCGAACAGTAAAGCGGACCTCACGAGAAATTTTCTTTAATGATAAGACGTTATACTTTGAATCACAGTCTGACTTTCTTAGTAACCTTAGAAATAAGGAAATGTTTATTACACAACATGTGCAAAAACTAGACAGTTTCTGTATTTAAACCAGGATTGAAGAAGACGATGCAGACGTTGAAATTGTTGCAAAAGCAATAAGTGCTTCAAAATTTTACCAGCAAGTGATTATAGTGGGCCAAGATATAGATCTTCTTGTGTTAATTATCGCTGTTGCTCCAGACGGCACAGACATAATACTGATGAAGGAAGGTAAGGTAGCATCAGAACAAGGTGTCACAGTTCTAAGGGTGTACGTAACTCCTCGTCCATGACTGCAAGAATTCAGTACTGTTTCTTCATGCAGTAAGTGGTTGCGACAGCACTTCAGCCTTGTTTGGGAAAGGAAAGCCCAACTTCAGATCATTCCACTTTTAATTCAACGATCCTGCTTCCTTTTCTGATACCATGGCAAAAGTAGGAGAGAAATTTATGCTCTCTCTCTACATAAAAGCGGTAGAGTCCTGATGATAACTTAAATGCCATTCGATTTAAATGTTTTAATGTACTTTTGTGTCAGGCAAACAGTGCTGCCATACTCTCGTTTGCCATCTACTAGTGATGCCGGACACCTCCACTCTTTCCGAGTTTACCTACAAGCCTACCTGTGGCTGGGGAACAACTTGGATCCCAGAAACTGGGGCTGGAAAGAAGCAAATCATCCCTCTCGCGGTTCACATGAAACGACTACCTGCTCCAGAGAAAATACTGCTACTGATTCCATGCGGCTGCCCTCAAGGCTACGGAAGAAAGTGCGGGTGTGTGAAGGCTGACCTACACTTTGCACAACAATATGCAAAAACTGTCGTGGACATAGCTGCACTAATGTGCCTCGCAGTGATTTGAAAGAAGATTTGGATGATGTTTTTAGGTAAAAAAAAAATTCACAAGAATTTATTTGCTTGATATTGCGGTATTTTCATTGTATACATGTTGTACATATGATTGTACACATATTACAACAAAAGTAGTTGTTGATTAGTTTTACAGTAGTTCTTAATTTTCATGAAAAATATTTTCATTCCAATAATGGCATAAATCTAAAGTAAAAGACTATAAAGCCAAGTTGTCCCATATAAATAAAAGTCTGTTTTAAAAGGAATTTCACTTTTTTTATCTACAAATTTTAGCACTCATAAACTAATTACCTTGCTTAAACATGCATTTGATCTTCTCTGAGTAGAATTTCACCAGAAATATTTTGTGTCCTATAGATAACTTCGTTAAATGAACCGATTTTCGTAAAGTTTGGAAAAAGGAAAATAAATTACATTAAGGGATGGTGGAGGGGGAAGCTCCCCCGATAGAGGAGGGAACTTTTCTATTTTTTACTTCGTCATATCCTAATAGCGTTTTCCCAAGGTTTCAAAACTTTATAATTTTTTTCCGCCATTTTCCCTAATTTGCCTGGACTACTAGTTACACATGTTGTTACGCAGCCATCGCAACTGGGCTGCAGAATAACTCAATGATTGCATGTTTACAGGGTGACTCAGTTGCCAATGCCTACAGGTTTCATGCAACGCACAACACCTTCAAGTACCACGTGCAAGAATTTCGTATTCACAAGCTTTGCTATGCACGAACTATTAGTCCTGCACTAGAAAAAGTGAACAGGACAGTTTCGAAAGAAAATTAATGTAGTAAATTTTGTACTAGGATGCTTTGTCGCTAGAGGCCGTAGTTTTAGAATTATTCAAGAAAAACATACGAAAGTGACCTTCAAACGTGTTTTTCTTGATTAACTCGAAAACTGTGGCCACCATCGAAAACTTATCCTAGTACGAAATTTAACTGCATTAAATTTCTTACAAAAGTTCTGTTCATTTTTTCTATAGGACAAATAATTTGTGCGTAACAGGCGAGAGAATAAGAAAGTGTCACATGTGGTTTTTCAAGATGTTGCAGGTTGCATAAAACCCATAGGTAGGGGCAACTAGATGTTGCACATTACGCACGTGAATGGGACATCTTGAAATTTCACAATTTTTCCTTCTAATCTAGAGCTCAAAACGGTATTTCTTTTTTATGACTAATACTTCTGTGTCTATAGATAAAGTATATAACAACACAACTAAAGATAGCATGAGCGTCTTCTTCAGGGTCCACTATTATAGTTCTGTGATATAAAACTAACGATTTCATTTTTGCGTTACTTACAGCTTTATATGTCACGCTCGTGATGATGTACCCATCATTTCGTTAACGTTCATAGTGATTGTGATATTTACAAGGATATAAGACACTGCGCGAAATTCGAAAACGTTTGTAGTGAGAGTAGGGATCGCTATGATTTTGCGTTTGGTGCATACTGCATAATATATTGCTGCATATGAAATTTATGTGAGATACTGAATCTTTCATTAGACTTGGGTGGTGGCCTCTATCTGCCACCAATCTCGAGAAAATTGGTCTGATATATCATACTAATTTGCGATCGCTTCGTAGCACACTCATTCGCGATCGCGCCGGGCCAGCAATTAGGCCAGAGTGAAATATCCACAACATTCCTTATATTCCATAAATGGTTTGAGATGACGAAACGAGATTTTACAAAGGATAGCACACAAATGGGAGAGTATTTTACCATATCGTTACTATGCAAAACTTCATTTTCTACTGTGTTATTCCACTAGCTACAGACCTTTTCGATAGCTGGTGAAACGAGAAATACTACGGATTTTGGAACAACATGATGAAGACGTTAAAGTTTTTTTTACTGACGATGTACTTTTTCATAAGCTACTCTCCGCTGTGTTTTGGCAAAAGAAGCAAATTTTAACATGGTGAGTAGAGAAATGTGTAGGTTTTGTTCAAAATTCGCCACTCATGACGGTTCTCTGAAAGTTACAAATGGTTAACAAGCCAAACGAAAATAAGTCGCTACATTTTTAGCGGAATTCTTTTTAGACACTAACGAAAGCGGAGATAACAATACACCTTTCTGCATGGTCACCAAAGGCCACCAGGCAAGTGTCGGCTTGGAAGCGCTTATTTTGACATTTACAAAAAACATGAGTATAGGCTTCAGTTTAGTTCCTTTCCAGCGCTCCTTTCCAGCGCTCGGTATTTCACCTAAAACGTTTGCCCATAACCGCCACCACTACCAATCTCCCCACGCGTACCCTGCCGACAGTGAATTTACCGGGAACGGTGTTTTGCGCGGACACTACCTGGGATAGTAACCTACATCACCGTACACAAGTTTTAAAAATTCTGTCCCACCGCTAGGGACCCCTCATTCTGAGTGTGGTCTCTGCCTAACTCATTTCAGCAACGTTATGTAAAAGCTTGCATCAGCCGAGAGTACATAACAACACCAAAACCACATTCGCCCCAGGGAAACGGTAGAGTATACAATGAACAGCAGACGAGCAAACAAACCAATGTTATGTACAGGGTGACGACTTGTCTGGGAAACACGGAAAACTGGGAATGCTCAGGGAAACTTGAATTTACTGGAAAAATAAGGGAAATTTCAGGGATTTGTTAAACACTCACGGGAGGCAGAGAGAATTTAGGGGGGAGATGAATTGTTCGTAGGACAGAAGTGTTCTGTTTCATTTTTTACAATTTGCTATAAGATTCTGCTTTGTAAATAATGGGTTGTAGAATCGCGTACGAAAAGGTGAAGGTTAAGGAGGGCGTTGAATTATTGTAAACTTTGTTGACTGATCGCACGCATGACGAACTCGGGGACCTTCGTTATTGTTCACGGATTCTCTGTATCCAACTTCGTTTACCAATCCATGACTGAGTGCAACATTTTTTCCTACGAAATTTGAGTGTGACAGAGTGCAACGTGCACGAGAGGATGCATTACATAGCTGTGAATTCGTCATTCACGCAAAAGGCATGGTTCTTTTTTTTTAATTAAATAGAAAAACTGGCTGAAAAATCTGGAGTCCCCAGTTTACTTACTTCTTCCAATCTTCCGTTAATCCATCTCCGCCTCCCTCCTCTCTTTGTCCATCTCCTCCTTTCTCTTTTCTCTGCACACCCCCTCTCTCTTTATCCAACTCTCCTTCCTCATCTCTAGTAGTTCTAAGTTCTAGGGGACTGATGACCTCAGAAGTTAAGTCCCATAGTGCTCAGAGCCATTTGAACCCATTTTTTTTGTATCTCCAGCACCCGCTCTCTCTCTCTACCTCCAAGAACCGCCACTCTGTCTGTCTCCTCCTACCCCTCCCTCTGTCCATCTTCTCCTTCCCCCCTGTCAATATACTCCCCTCTCTCTCTCCATCTCCTCCTCTCTCATCTCTCTGTCCATCTCCTCCTCAACCCTAATAACATCTCCTCTTCCTTCTCTCTATTTCAGTTCCTTCCTGCCACCTCTCTGTTCATTTAATCTCCCCTCCTCTCTGTCTATCTCCTCTTCTCCGTTACTTGTTCATCTCCTCCTCCATATCGCTGCCTGCCTCTTCCTCCCCTGTCTTTGTCCATTTCCTCCTCTCCCCTCTCTCTGACCATTTCTCCATTCTCTATCTCTAACCATTTGTTCTCCTCCTCCCCTCCTCCTGTCTGGGCCTCTTTGCCCCCTCGTTGCCTGTCCATCTCCTCACTTCCCATCTCTCTCCTCGTTATCACACTCATATCAATAGGCTAGTAGTTCTTCCCCCTATGTGTTTCTTCCCGCATTGTAATCAGTATGTATACCAAATCTGGCACATGTAATTCGTCAATGATTTGTTTTACTACTTTGTCAGACCTCGTTTCCCTTATGGCTGTGACCGAGCGAGGTGGCGCAGTGGTTAGCACACTGAACTTGCATTCGGGATGACCATGGTTCAATCTCGCGTCCGGTCATCCTGATTTAGATTTTCCGTGATTTCCATAAATCGCTCCTGGCAAATGCTGGGATGATTCCTCTGAAAATGCACGGCCGACTTCCTTCCCCGTCCTTCCCTAATCCAATGAGACCAATGACCTCACTGTTTGGTCTCTTCCCTCAACCAACCCAACCCAACCCAACCTTGTGGCTGTTGGCTGATTGCCGAAAGTTTCTGTCTAGGTTCCCACAGTTCCTTTTAGTTATTCAGACTACCGAAAATTCAACCAGACCGTTTTATGGGTGGCTGACGTAGAGCTTTAGTAGCCGGTGAAATGAATGATATTTGACAGTTTTACATCAGTGTTGTTTGCGGTTTTAATTAAATTTTTGGCACAGCTTAGAACCATGCCTTATGATGTTTATAGGATAGCTATTTAATTGACCTCTTTTTCCTTTTAGATAATTTGATGATGGCTAAACACGGCAAAACGCGTCATTTTTGTATAAAAATAACTTGACACTGTGACTGTTCTATTTTTATTGTAATCCTTTGTCATATTGTTCTGTACATAGTTCCGCGTAGTCAGCGCGTGCACAACTTTCCCACTAGAGCGCGCCCCGCTAAGCACAACAGCGCAGGCGCAGCGCTCGTCCATCTCAGCGCTACGAGATGGCGCTGCCATAGAGACGGACCAAATTCTGCTTCCGCCAATCCGTGTATTAATACGCAATGCAGCCAATGAGATTGCTGCTAACGTAGAACCTTTTCTCCTCGCGGATCAAACTCACGCAGTGATACATGAACGCGCGAGGTATTATAACGAGTGTATAGACCTCCGATTAGTCAGTCTGCCTTTGTCATCACCAGTCTGTACGAGTTCTACATTTGTCTGTACCAGTCTATAGTCAAGTTTCAGTCTGCGCCTAATAAGATTACCATATTCCTGTACATAGCTATGAAGGTAAATGTATAGACACTTTTGTCAAGTATCAGAGATATATGTGAGAATAAGATTAACGTACCAAGACGAAAGGAACTTCAGATTGTCAATTGTAAATAGCATCCAGAACCAAGTTAAGTAATTTTTATGCTTGTTAATATTTTAATAAATGTGTGTGAAAATTAATGAAGTTCTGTTTAATGTTGGTCATCGTCAATCTACTACTCTAAGTGTGCAAGTGGCATTTCTATCGTCTGACCTAACGGCAGAAGATAAACACGCCACGATAAGACCACGAGACATATTGCTGACACTCGCCTACTTCGTTAGAGCGACAAGTCAAATAATCTGATGGTGTGTGTACTGAAGGTCTTACAGTACGCTCACCACACATATGTTATCCGATTTCGGACACACTCGAAAGTTTTGGAATTTCTGGGAACGATATCTTTCCAATATCAATGTCGATAAGAGACAAAAATTGCCAATACCCTCGATCCTAGGAATGGATAAACTGTTTATGTACTAACTGTTTATGTACTAACCTACTCACACCTGGAAAATTTTTTTAGATCTCTTTTTTGATGAGTATGAATTTAATGTGACAAACTGATTTGGTCACGAGCTAATGTCGTGTGCTACTAGCCTCAGTAGCAAGATTAACGTACATTTGAATGCAAACGTTTCGTAAATGCGCAGGGTCCCGAACGAGTAGAAGGAGGAGGGCTGCTCGAGCGACCACCACCCGACGTCGCGGCGAGCGTCGGCACTCGGGCTCTAGGAGGCGCAGGTACGAAGACCACAGCGAGGAGACGTCGCGACGCCGGGGCCACCGCAGCAGCAACCGGGGGAGGTCCCGCCACAGCAGGTCCAGGGAGTACAGGGAGGACAGGCGCTTCTCTCGCGAGGGCAGGGGCAGGTCCAGGGAGAGGGCTAGCCCCCGGGAGAGCAGGTCCAGGGAGCCGCGGGGCGAGCGGCCCGGCGAGGGCCGGCCCTCCAGCCAGCAGCAGCCGCAGCAGCAGCAGCAGCCGCCGCCGCCGCAGCAGCAGCAACAACAGCAGCCCAGCAGCGGCCGTCAGAGGTCCTCCGGGGCCTACGGCTACACCGACTCTGACTGACTTGTCTTGTCGCTCGAATTATTCGCTTCGTGCTGCTGAAGCGAAACAAAATTTTAGGAGTGTTCTGCTACTGCGTTTTTGATGTATTTTAAGCGTGGAAATGTCCTGTTTAGTGCCAATTACTACTCTCGTGCCTTTTCACCTTTTTAAAACGACCCTTTTCCTTACCTCTAATTGTTAATAAATTTCTTTAAATATTTAAGAATATTATTGCGCATAATACGGAGACACCCCTCACTGTTATCACAATAGCTATGTTACCGAGAAAAGTGGATAAATGTAACGTAATGTACACTACTGGCCATTAAAATTGCTACACTACGAAGATGACGTGCTACAGACGCGAAATTTAACCGACAGGAAGAAGATGCTGTGATATGTTAATGATTAGCTTTTCAGGGCATTCACACAAGGTAGGCGCCGGTGGCGACATCTACAACGTGCTTACATGAGGAAAGTTTCCAACCGATTTCTCATACACAAAAAGCAGTTGACCGGCGTTACCTGCTGAAACATTGTTGTAATGCCTCATGTAAGGAGGAGAAATGCGTACCATCACGTTTCAGACTTTGGTAAAGATCGGATTGTAGCCTATCGCGATTGCGACATTGCTGCTCTCGTTGGTCGAGATCCAATGACTGTTAGCAGAATATGGAATTGGTGGGTTCAGGAGGGTAATACGGAACGCCGTGCTGGATCCCAACGGCCTCGTATCACTAGCAGTGGAGATGACAGGCATCTTATCCACATGGCTGTAACGGATCGTGCAGCCACGTCTCGATCCCTGAGTCAACGGTTGGGGAAGCTTGCAAGACAACAACCATCTGCACAAACAGTTCGGAGACTAAGGCTGCGCTTACCCTTGACACTGCATCACAGACAGGAGCGCCTGCGATGGTGTACTCAACGACGAACCTCTGTACACGAACGGCAAAACGTCATTTTTTCGGATGAATTGAGGTTCTGTTTACAGCATCATGATGGTCGCATCCGTGTTTGGCGACATCGCGGTGAACGCACATTGGAAGCGTGTATTCGTCATCGCCATACTGGCGTATCACCCAGCGTGATGGTAAGGGGTGCCATTGGTTACACGTCTCGGTCACCTCTTGTTCACATTGACGGCACTTTGAACAGTGGGCATTACATTTCAGATGTGTTACGACCCGTGGCTCTACCCTTCATTCGATCCCTGCGAAACCTTACATTTCAGCAGGATAATGCACCACCGCATGATCCAGGTCCTTACAGGCCTTTCTGGATACAAAAAATGTTCGACTGCTGCTCTGGCCAGCGCATTCTCCAGATCTCTCACCAATTGAAAACGTCTGGTCAGTGGTGGTCGAGCAACTGGCTCGTCACAATACTCCAGTCACTACTCTTGATGAACTGTGGTATCGTGTTAAAGCTGCATGGGCAGCTGTACCTCTACACGCCATCCAAGCTCTGTTTGACTCAATGCCCAGGCGTATCAAGGCTGTTATTAAGGCCACAGGTGGTTGTTGTGGGTACTGATTTCTCAGGATCTATGCACCCAAATTGCGTGAAAATGTAATCACATGTCAGTTCTAATAGTACCTAATTATACTATTAGCGATAAACCTATTGAGAACATGACACTGTGTAAGAGTTTGGCGTATCATTAAGAAGCTATATGATACGTGATATCCACGTAAAATGATGAAGGCGAGTGGAAGATTTAGACTTGCAGGAAGGTTTGTGGGGCGGCGGTTAACTCGTGAAAATAAATTTTTGCTGTATACATGCTTGCAATTCATAATGTTTGAATGTTGAATCAGTTTCAGGCTTTTAGAATGTTGTTAATGCTGTCTTTCGCCGTTCTCAACACTGGCTCTCTATTTACTTTTTTGGCTCCCAGAAAGTGATTTAACCAAACGTGAAGCCAGTATTTAGAGATCCTAGTGCCCACTTCATCTGAGAATACCATTATAGCTGCAGCTTATAGCTCTGAGGAATTAGGAGATTGTCCGGGATTTCTAATCAAAAACGATTTTCCAAAATAGTTGAGTATATTCTGAAATTCACTGATAAAAAACACAAGTATCCCTACAACCTAACTAACAGAGCAGTTCAGAGTCTAATGCGCTGATGCAACTATAAATGTCCGAATTAAATGTTAAAAAGAATGCTCGCCAAAATTTGATGAGAATATTTCATCAAACGCCACGCTAAAATAATTGGTAGAATGTCTGTCCCGCGACGGCACGTGAAAATACGACAATACGCAAACTGACGCTAGATAATGAAAATCATCCCAGAATTAACCCTTCACTTGAAATGATTTCATGGTTCCGCGTATCTCTAGTAACTTAATACGACACCCGAGGCTGTTTGTAGCAGTGCTACCGAAGCGACGTGACTCCCGACACAGCTGACGTGCTATTCAGCGTCTGGAGAGAACTGGGGCCTTCCTTCCTTGCGCAGCGCTCTTATATATATAGCCGCGGTGCGGACGGCTAAGGGAACGCCTGATCAAATCGGCTCTCCCGACTAGCCGCTGGGCTAGTAACGCACCACTTCAAGTTACATAATAATTTATAGCTTCTTTTGCTGATGGCCGATGAAGCTCTTAATTTAAACGTGCATTCAGCACGCAGGTAAGTATTGATAATAAAATTTGGACGTGGCTAAGTTAAATATTTTGGGCGAGAGAATTAATTAAATTACACTGCACGCAGCAGATGAGCTCTGAACTGGCCCTTTTGAGATCCGCTGTCGCTATAATTTTATAGGTATTCAAAAGAAACTTTTCACATCTCCACAGTCATAGCGGACCTCCAACCTATTTAAATCTAAACATCCTATACTTATTTCTTAGCCTACTTAATCTATCTTGCTTCCTTCAGTTTTGAGACGAAAACCAGAAAATAATGAATTTCCACTAAAGTCTTAATCTGTGAAATCCAAAGTACTGTTTTTATTAAATCATTATGAAAGATGAATCTAAATATAAATTTTGAAGTCTCTAGCTCTTTTCTGTTGCGCCAATGATTTTTTCAGAAAAACGTCCAAATTTCAAAAATGGCTGAAGTTATCGAACTGATATTTAACACACATTAATTTAGTATTATTCCTGACATGCTAGAAAAGTTTTAGGTCATTTGCTTGATTTTTAAGGTATTGCGCAACATTTATGACGTCAGAGCTAGTTACAGCAGACTGGCTGGCACACAATGGAAACTGATGTGAATTTACTACAGTGTGAGTAGGCTGCTTCCCTACATCACCCTCTACTTAAATTTTTTTTTGTTTATGAATGTTAATGAATGAAAAAAAATTTAATTACAAAAAGGGAAGCAAGAGTACAGTTTAACTCCCTATAAAAAATCAAAAGTGAAATATAAACATGTAGAAACATTAAAGAAAACTGATTACCTACATTAATTATTTAAATTGTGGGCATGTTCACTGCCTTTTTAAACAATGTCATTACTCAAAATTTTAAGCAAAGTCAATGAAATATTTTGACATACATATTGCCTTAGACAAACAAACACATACGAATTGAAAAATTATGAAAATCTTAGATCCATTAAATACATTAAATACATTTTTACATACACAAATTCAAAGAAAATAACATGATACATAAACAGATGATTATCTCTTAGCAGTCTTTTCTTAACCTGAAAGAAAAGTTCACAAATAATTTTTACACACGTGGTTGTAGCCGCTTTGGCTGGCGTCCTACACTTCCATTCACAAGGGTAGAGGAGGGGAAGTTGCTATGGTGTGCGTCCTTTACGTTCTCTCTAAATTACATGGGGGAAAGGGGAGGGGTCACTGTGAGTTGTGTCCAAGTCTCTCCACGCTTTCACGCAGCTACCAGGCTGCCATTATCTGGTTTGTCCTGTAGAACAAACAAAAAGAGTGCCTCAGACTCTGTTCACTTAATATCTAAGGGTGGGTCACAATGAAATGGGTATATATACATTTTATCCTTCAATATTTTGCTGGAACAAAGTTAACAGAACTTTTTCAATTTTACTCTCGTGGTTACTTAATTGTCATAAAATCGGTAAACAAATGGCTCAAAACGCCGTTAGTCACGTACTAGAGAAAATCTATGCTCAAGGCATACAATCATGAATCCTATTTAACATCAATTTATTATTTCTGGGCCGGAACACTGAACCAATGCTCGGTACATTCCTAACACATTTGTATATTAAGCACTTAACTGACTCATCTTTGATTACCTTATTCTTAGAGATAGTATGAGTATAATTAGTGGTTGTTTTCTCAGCTTCTTTGTACATGTGAGTAACTTTTGGTAATAGTACCGTTCTGAGTGTTCAAAACACACTACGTTTAGTTGACTACAAAATCCACTTATTGGTCCTCTGCTGTTGTCAAGTTCCACATCTGCAATTAGGTACTTACTTACTTTGAAGTGTATTTATGCTGAGCTAAAATTAATGTTTCACGTCTGTCAGTATGTTACTTATTTATTTTGCTAGTGTATGTACTTATTTAACACTCACTCTATTAATATTTAAAGCATAGGATAGCACATTTATTTCATATTCATAGTGTATTGCAGCTGATCAGTTTGCTCACGTGGCAAACCATTTTCACTCGATCGGACGCTGAAACCTCAGGTAGTCTCTCTCAGACCTACCACTAAAGTGCATCAAGTAATTATGGACGAGCGTAATGCTAAATTCCTTAAACCTATAGGACACCATGAGCTGCTCTGTCTCATCTAACATAAGGGTACCTATGGTCGCATTCACGCCTCCAACTCATAACCTCAATACGTGTAGGTGTATCCTGTCACACACTACACTAAAATAATGGCCAGCTCCAACCTTATAAATACTTCAGGGACGTGTCCTTCACGTCTCAACCACAAACACTGCTCAATTCTATTACACTGCCTTTCCTTGCTACACCAGATGAGTTTAATCTTACAACTTATCTGCATATTTTTCCTAACACTAAGCAATCTCTTTTACTATTTCTTAGTTAGCTCTAATGCATACACTAGGTTTCACTACCACTTCAGATCCTGCTTGTATATGAATTCATATATCTTTTTAAATTACTGTTGGTGGACCATTTTCAATAAAACAATACTTTGTACTTACCATATTACCAGGGTTCTATACATACTTGTTACTCAAATACATCGTATCTTAATTACATCATACTTCTCTATTGTTTGTCACTATTAGGTATTTTTCTTCACTAATCGGTGGATAGAATGGTTACAGAACTCATGGCTTGATAGCCATGACAGAAAAATTTCATGTCTGGAAAGAAGAGGTCGAAATTTTTGTGGATAGGAAAGATGAAGAATGAGTGAGACCTGAAAGGGAAAGAAGATCTCACACAGCTGGGACTGCACAGCTGCCACACTGTGTAGAGGTTATAGAACAACCTCCTCCCTACAGCATTCATTGGCTTAATGCTGTATTGATAACCATACCGGAAAATTTAATGTATGAAAGAAGAGGTCGAAATTTTTGACGACAGGAAAGAGGAAGAATGAGTGAGACCTGAAAGGGAAAGAAGATCTCACACAGCTGGGACTGCACAGCTACCACACTGTGTAGAGGTTACAGAACAACCTCCTCCCTACAGCATTCATTGGCTTAATGCTGGCTTGATAGTCATAACGGAAAATTTTAGTATTTGGAAAGAAAAGGTCGAAATTTTTGAGGACAGGAAAGAGGAAGAATGAGTGAGACCTGAAAGGGAAAGAAGATCTCACACAGCTGGGACTCCACAGCTGCCACACTGTGTAGAGGTTACAGAACAACCTCCTCCCTACAGCATTCATTCATAGCCTTTGACCACGCCACTTCGATCTGAAAATACCCTATGATGCCTCTTTAGAACCTGTCTCAGTTCTTCCTTCTGATTGGCGGAAATTTTATCGATTTCCTGCAATTTAGCTTCTATTTTGTCTAAAATAATTGCTTCTTCTTCTTCTTCTTCTGTGTTCAGCTTACTGTTACTAAGATTAACACCTTCATCCCAATACCTCCTATTTTTCAGAACTCGTATAGGCAGCTCCCAAGTTTCATCATCAGTTACTACATGTTTATCACTAAAAGGGACTGTAATTATTCCGGTTATTGGCAAGACCATTTTTAACTGGCTTCTTTCAAAGACAACAACACTCTGATATTTTGACAAGAAATCTATGCCAATTAAAACCTCAATACTGAGATTGTTTACAA
Organism: Schistocerca cancellata; assembly: GCF_023864275.1. Classification (NCBI taxonomy): domain Eukaryota; kingdom Metazoa; phylum Arthropoda; class Insecta; order Orthoptera; family Acrididae; genus Schistocerca; species Schistocerca cancellata. The sequence continues at coordinate 190,664,370 of NC_064626.1, read as the reverse complement.
TTAAACATGGATGATCATTAAATTACCATTAATGTTAAAGGGTAGTAAAGTTTCTTGCTTTACCGTTTTTGAAACCTTGCCAGTAGCACCAATTATTCTTAGTCCTGATACCCTCATTACTGTAAGCTTGTCTTTACCAGGTAATGCATCAAAGAAGGACTGAGATATTGCACTCACCTCACTTCCACTGTCTAAGAGACAACGTACATTGATACCCAACATATTCACTATTATTATAGGGTGGCTTATTCTAGGTTGTACAGGTGGTTCCTCAAATTCATCTAGTAGTTCCTTTTGGATTTGTCTCCAACTAAAGTGATCGACATCTGTCTTCATTACATTTAGGTCACAGTGTGTAGGGGTTTCCTGAATTACATTTTCAGCTGCCTTTTCCAGTCGGTCTATTAATTTTAAATCGAAACACCGCACGACTTCATTACATTTAGTTTGCTGAACATAACCCAAATTACTATAGTCTGAGCGATTCTGCGCCTCCAGACCGGGCATAACACTAGTTACAGCTAAACCACTTTCACCATTATCGTCGGTTTCCTTCTCAAGTGACAACTGGTCACAGCTACTGGGTTCATCGACCCTCAACAGCCTACCCTCTACATTCTCACTTATCTCCCGTCCTAAATCTATTAGTACATTATCAACATCCTGCACAGGCACTTTAGATAAGAGCACATCATCTTCATCATAAATATAAGCATGAATTTCTTCTGCTTCTTCACCTGTCAATTCAGTATTTTGTAGCTCCTCCCTATCGTTACACTGCTGCGCCTTCTCTTTCTCTTCCCACTTAGAAAGCGTCTCTAACACGGTATCTATCAAATACTGTGAGTGATCTAATATTTCTGTTGTATCCTTAGGTGCTACCGACTCTTCATCCACATGTTCAGTCTGAGTATTCTGATCTGTCTTACCAATTCCCGTAACTACTGGCTTAGGAAAAGTAACCGCCTGGTGAGCGCCAGTGTCCTCATAGACGGGAACTAGTTTTCCTGCCTCGACCTACTGCTGTTTCCTTTAGTTTCATTATAGTTGACTGGCACAGCATTACTTTCCGTACTGTTGTTTACATGCATATTTCTGTTTGGAACAAAATTATTATCCCTTGGACTCCATTGTTGGTTCTGATAATTATTTCCCCAATTCCTACCTCTCTTAGGATGGCGAATACCTACTGTTCTGATGTTTACATTGCCATTTTGCTCATTCCTAAAATTACTATTATTGTTATTGGCATTTCTGTTATTACTTGCCTGCTCCTCATTGGCTGCAACACGTTCTACACGTTCCAGATACTCAATGAAACGATCCAGATTGTCTCTAGGGGCAGATATAATTCTAGTTTGCCAATACCATGGCAGTTTGGCTTCAAGACCCAGTATTATCATTTCAGGTTTCAGTTTTTCCGACAAATGTGACAAACGTGAAATCCATGACCTAGCAAACTCTTTAATTGATTCCTTGCCTGCATTGAAGCGTTTTCCACTCCAAAATTCTCTCAACACTTCATTTTGCTTATTACTAGACCAATATTCATTAATGAAAGCTGTTTTAAACTCCGCTAATGTCTTACACTTCAACATAACATCAGCTGACCAACGCATGGCGTCACCTGCTAAATGGCTTCTAATAAATGAGATTTTCTCTCGTTCAGACCAAGTTGGTGGAATCACATCTTCAAAATCGTTCCAGAAATCTAGCGGGTGGATATTTTTATCTGGATCAAACCGCAAGAACTGCCGACACCCGATAAAAGCGGCGTTTGCAGCTACAACTTGTTGTATATTACCATTACCAGAAGTTACTGAAGCTACTTTACTTTCAATGTTAGCAATGTTAGTACTGATATTTTCTACTTTCATTTCAACATTATCTACTCTTTGTACAATATGAGTAGTATCAGTTTTGATTGCATCTACGTCTGCTTGACATATGTTTACCATTATATTAACATCTTTAAATCTATCTGAGCACAGTTCAGATTCCGCCTCGATCTTTTCTGTTAACTTGTGCTCCAGCTTCGCATCTTCCATTTGGAAGTCCTTGCGAACCTCAGCAACTTCGGATTTTACTGTTTTATACATTTCAGAAAATTGTTGAGCAACCTTTTTCTTAATATCCTCATGGTTGTAGCCAATTTTATAATTCAAACTGTCTAGATCCTCTTTCAACTTATTGCAACCAGCCTTGAAGGTATCGTCCATTACCTCCAATCGTTTATTAAAATTAGTTTGACTGGCCACAATCCGGTTATTTACCTCACTTATATTAGATTTTAATTCAGCATTACTGTTTTTGACCTGTTCACTTATTTCAGATTTTAATTCAGTATTATTGGATCCTAATTTATTGTCCATTGCCTCAAACCGCATATTAAAATTTGTTTGACTGGCCACCATTTCAGACTTTAATTCAGCTGTCATTTGTGCATTACTGGCAGCTATTGCTTGTAATATAACATTTAAATCAATACCCCCAACATCTTTGGGTTGCTCACTAGCTGGCTTTTTATCACACTCAGGTGACAAAAAACTAGCTCCAATACCAGAATCATCAAAACTAAATGAAACTTCTGATTGATTAGTCATATTTAACTTCTCCTTCTTAAACTCTACCATCTCTGAAGGCTGTTTCATTTTTAATTCATCAGAGAAACTATCATCCAATAAATTTACAATTTCTACTTTCTGCTTTACTACAGGGGTCTCTACTATTGAATCATTACCCCTTCCCACACTACTGCCAGGAGACAATACTTCATATTTCACTTTAACATTACTACTTTCATGCATATTTACACTTGAAACATTGTCTGAATTTACAGTTCCCTCAACAGACATAGGTTCTAATTTAAGTTTAAACTCAGTTTCTTTTGGCGGTTCCATCGCCGACAGTCTTTTAGTGCAGGTTAGTAAAATTTTTAACAGTTTTTCACTTAACTTAGTTCCTTCTGCAAGACGTTGTCGGTGCGGCGTACCAGGATTACTGATGCGACGTGGCACGTTGAACTGCAGACGGCACTCCGACGGCTGTTGTGTGTTTGCGTGGCCCGTAACTGCAGGCGCGGCTCCGGCTGCTGCGGCGGACGGCTGCGGTACGGCGAAACTGGCTTCTCACGATGCCGGCAGCACCGCTAGACTCAGTGCCAGCTCCGTCAATCCAGATGCGTTGTTAATCCAACTGCGTTGTCCACATGCCCACGTAACACTTTCACTGTTCTATTACTCAGCTGCATGTCGCATTCCACTTGCGAATCCGAATAGTTAAAAATCACTTTCACTTAGTTGAGTTTCCCGGCCGATGCACCATATGTGGGGCGGTGGTTAACTCGTGAAAATAAATTTTTGCTGTATACATGCTTGCAATTCAAAATGTTTGAATGTTGAATCAGTTTCAGATTTTTAGAATGTTGTTAATGCTGTCTTTCGCCGTTCTCAACACTGGCTCTCTATTTACTTTTTTGGCTCCCAGAAAGTGATTTAACCAAACGTGAAGCTAGTATTTAGAGATCCTAGTGCCCACTTCATCTGAGAATACCATTATAGCTGCAGCTTATAGCTCTGAGGAATTAGGAGATTGTCTGGGATTTCTAATCAAAAACGATTTTCCAAAATAGTTGAGTATATTCTGAAATTCACTGATAAAAAACACAAGTATCCCTACAACCTAACTAACAGAGCAGTTCAGAGTCTAATGCGCTGATGCAACTATAAATGTTAAAAAGAATGCTCGCCAAAATTTGATGAGAATATTTCATCAAACGCCACGCTAAAATAATTGATAGAATGTCTGTCCCGCGACGGCACGTGAAAATACGACAATACGCAAACTGACGCTAGATAATAAAAATCATCCCAGAATTAATCCTTCACTTGAAATGATTTCACGGTTCCGCATATCTCTAGTAACTTAATACGGCACCCGAGGCTGTTTGTAGCAGTGCTACCGAAGCGACGCGACTCCCGACACAGCTGACGTGCTATTCAGCGTCTGGAGAGAACTGGGCCCTTCCTTCCTCACGCAGCGCTCTTATATATATAGCCGCGGTGCGGACGGCTAAGGGAACGCCTGATCAAATCGGCTCTCCCGACTAGCCGCTGGGCTAGTAACGCACCACTTCAAGTTACATAGTAATTTATAGCTTCTTTTGCTGATGGCCGATGAAGCTCTTAATTTAAACGTGCATTCAGCACGCAGGTAAGTATTGATAATAAAATTTTGACGTGGCTAAGTTAAATATTTTGGGCGAGAGAATTAATTAAATTACACTGCACGCAGCAGATGAGCTCTGAACTGGCCCTTTTGAGATCCGCTGTCGCTATAATTTTATAGGTATTCAAAAGAAACTTTTCACATCTCCACAGTCATAGCGGACCTCCAACCTATTTAAATCTAAACATCCTATACTTATTTCTTAGCCTACTTAATGTATCTTGCTTCCTTCAGTTTTGAGACGAAAACCAGAAAATAATGAATTTCCACTAAAGTCTTAATCTGTGAAATCCAAAGTACTGTTTTTATTAAATCATTATGAAAGATGAATCTAAATATAAATTTTGAGGTCTCTAGCTCTTTTCTGTTGCGCCAATGATTTTTTCAGAAAAACGTCCAAATTTCAAAAATGGCTGAAGTTATCGAACTGATATTTAACACACATTAATTTAGTATTATTCCTGACATGCTAGAAAAGTTTTAGGTCATTTGCTTGATTTTTAAGGTATTGCGCAACATTTATGACGTCAGAGCTAGTTACAGCAGACTGGCTGGCACACAATGGAAACTGATGTGAGTTTACTACAGCGTGAGTAGGCTGCTTCCCTACAGGTTTCTCAAAAAATGAAATACATCTGTAAAGGAAATCACATACAAGACGCTAATGTGACCAGTTCTACAGCATCGTTTCAATGTTTACAATTCTTGTAAAATAGGAACGACTTTAGACTTCTGGTGTACGCTGGCACCATTACATATATCACATACGACTACTGAGAATAAGATAAGGGAGATTAGTGTGTGTTCAGAGACGTCTAGACAACCATTCTTACCTCAGTCTTTACAGGAATGGAACAGAAAAGAGAATCGACAATGTTTGGAATGATGCACCCACTTACGGAGTTTATGTGTGTATGTAGAAGTATCACAGTAGTTGATGCAATACGCAGGTACTTCATTGTGGTTGACAATAACGCGCTACGATCTGTTGAGAGGGCGTTTCGAATTTAAGCTTCGCCATTGAATTTGAAAGAGAAGGTAGTACACCAGGTGCCATAAAATAACGCCTTATGTATCCACACCTTCCACACCTGTTGCTGTTACGACGAAGAAGGGACACCAGCAGATGAATGACGTACGCGTTAAGCGCCGAAGAAGATAGAGCAATAGTAGACGTGGTGCCCGTGGTTATACGAGTATATCAATCACGATGGCAGACGGACCTGCAGACAACGTGGTCGCCAATGAAACTGCATGCGCTATCATCCACAATGAATGGGCATGTGCGACTAGGTTGCCCCTCATCCATGAATGCCTAAAGACTGTATATGGTGAAGAGGTAATGTCTCGTCAAATGGTTGCTCGGTGATATCGTATGTTCCGAGAAGGGAAGGTAGAGTGTGGAGGGTGAAGGTCGATGTGATTGTACCTCCACGTCCACTAATGAAATAACTTTGCTAGAGTACAGGTCCTGGTGTTAGCAGACAGCGCATGATGGTGTCAGACGTGGTGTCTATATTGCGTATTGGCCGTCCTCAGGCCCATCACATGCTCCATAAATTGTTGGGTTACCGAAACTTGTTTGCAAGATGGGTGCCCACAAACCTGACTCTGTATCAGAGGAGTGCCAGAATGGCAGTCAGTCTCCATCACTTGATGCGGTAGAGGTGAGAAGAAACTGAGTTCCTGTACAGAAGCATCACGGGCGATGAGACGTAGGGGCACCACTTTACCTCAGAATCCCAGGTCGCCTCATTGGCCTGGAAGCATTCCACTCCACCAGTACAAGATGTGCGACAGTTCCTTGTATCACAGGCCACCGAGGTTTAGTAGAGTGGTTTCTTCAAACTGATAGCACGTTATGAAAAATGTCTCAATGTCGGTGGCGACTATGTTGAGAAATAGTTCAGGGTGTTTAGTCCATGATGCTATGACGTACTTGTTTGAGGCAATGAAGTTCCCGTGTGAAGAACAATGAGGAAACGTACTTTCGGAACGTCCCTCGTACAAGGGGCCGGAAGGACAATCACTTTTAATTCATATAAGGTTGAAACTGATTCGAGTGTTCGTTTACTAATTGCGGCAGTTGTTAATCAAATGTGACTGCATATTCTTTGCATAACGTATTTTGATGCGAAAAACACCAATAAAGTGAGCTTGTTGTGACTGGAAGCTCTATGCGTCACTATCAGGAGTTGTGAGTGGTCCATACCTGTCTGCTTTAGATTAAAATTGAAAGTTGAGGTTATAATGCTAGGGACAAATGTACAGAACTTGGCTACTCGAGAATATCGGTGCTTGTAATGAAACTTTACCTATTTAACACGTTATAACACAGGAACTAATTACTGTACAAGTACCAAATTTGGTAGCATTAATGTTCAGAGTATGACTTCCATGCGTCGCAGAGCCACCGTCCATGTCCAACTGTGGCAGCCAGGACCCATGATCAGTCATAGTGATCATCGTCTCACTTACCTGACCAGTCGCAGTGCTCTTGTTGACTTGTCAAAATGAGCTTGGACAAAAGGAGCAGGACATTATTGGTGAAGCTGTATTATCAAAACGACAGTGATGCTGCAGATACACTTCGAGTACAGCGCCGGCTGAAAAATTAGGAAGGGTCTTCTTTCTACACCTGCTGTGCTGAGCATGATGAAGTTCGAATCAACAGGAGAACTGGGTATCGTTCCGGAAAGAGGCCGACGACCGGCTGCACCACATGTGGTTGACGAAATCGCTGGTGCTCCGCCCAATTCCCGATCGTCAGGCAAAGCACATGCTGTGTCACGACATTTGAACGTCCCGTGGTCGGCCGTACGCAAGGTGCTTCGAACCATTCTGAAATGGTATCCCTTCAAGATCCGTATCGTACAGCGGCTTGCACCAAAGGACGTAGAACGACGTGTTGATTTCGCTCCCCACGTTCTCGCAAGTTGACGAGGGCTGTCCCTAGGCCATCCTATAGACAGACGGAGCTCATTTTTTTTCTGACGGGTGAGGTGAACACACAGAATTGCCTAGTGTGGGGATCTTCTCCTCCAGTCACTGTGCATTAAGTTCCTCTGTATGGTTCACGGCTACATTCATCGTTGGTCCATTCTCTTTTGAACAGGTTGACGCTCAAGGGCCAAAGATGTGTAGTGTGACTAGCCAGCGTTAAGTCGATATGCTTCGCCAACTTGTAATACCCGTCCTACAGGAGTGAGACGCACTGAACTCAACAGCTTAACAGTTTTCATGCAAGATGAGACCCCACTGCACATCGCTCGTGAAGTTCACCTGCTTCTCCGAAACTCATTTGGAAATGATCGAATTATCAGCTGATCGTTTCCACATGCTTGGCCGGTACGATCAGTTGATCTAACTCCCTGTGATTTCTGGTTGTGGGGCTACCGGAAGGACAGGATTCACCAGGGAAACATTCAGAAATGTGCTGATCTGAAGCGCAACATACCTATGGACATGTTTCGACCGCTGTGCAGAACGCAATCCTGCTCTTTCAGACCCTGGACACTGATGGGAGACATACTGAGCCCCTATTGTAACACTAATGCGTGTATTGGTTTGATGTACCTGAGCAGAACATTTAAAGTGTCTGAATTGAACTGAGTCTGCATTGTTTCTCTTCCTGATGCCGTTGAAATTAATGCTACCAAGTTTGGTACTCGTATGGTAATACTGTAACGTGTTAAATAGGGATTTTAGAAAGGAAATCCTAAGGAACCAATACTGAAGTCAAGCAATTAGCTATTTACTATCATTGATTAGAGGCAACTACACAAGACGTGTGCAGCCAATGGAATAGAGCTGCTTATATTTCAAGTCCAACGGAAGTAGAGTTGGTACAACATAACTTGACCCCTGTGCAGAAATGCATTGTCGTTCTCAGCTCTCGACGAGTTCACCTCTTTGTCCTGAAGGGGCAGCCGCCGCAGTTTTCTGTTGCCTGCTCAGCTGCGCGCTTTGCCCTTCAAGCCGTGTGACAGACCGTGTCTTCGAACGTCAACGTCAACGTTGAGCGCGCCGTTCAGTGTGCTTCTGAATGCTCACAAACGATGCGACTTGAGGCTACAGTACAAATGTCTCAACGTGGTATACGCGATCGCAGAGAGCTCTAGCGACTGTTGTCGGCTGTAAATGGCTCTTAAACCATACTGTTTTACGGAATGGAGGTGCCTAAAATTCCTACGCTCTCTCTATTATTAAAACGCACATTTCCTCCCTAGTGCATATGCCAGTCATGTTGTTGTGTCTGTAGCATATATAAATAAAAATTTTAATATCCATGAACATGGTACAAGGGAAAAAGGATAGTACCATGTCCATTCACTAAGGACATCAACTTATAAAAGTTCCATTATAAACCAAGTGATGCAAATTTACAATTTTCCTCTAGATAAGATAAAAATAATTCATCAGTTCAACTTTTTAGTAAAATCGTAACGTTATTCTTACTTTATCATTGTTCCTATTCAGAAGCAGAATCTTTACAAAATGTGAAATATTCATAACTTCAAACAAGACAGTGATAATATCTCACTGTAAGTAGAAGAAACTGTCTTATAGATAAAGCCTATCGAACAAACTGAACTTTCAGAAAGAGCGCACTTATATTTGCATAACAACGAATATTACAGAATATTCTTCTATAATAAGGAAGTATCAGAATCTACTAGAAAACGTGAAGTTTAGTGAAAAAAATATTTGGATCCGGTGAGACAATAAACAAAAACACATCAGTGGCTACAATACCAATCCACATCTACTCATTATACTGGACGTACCACCCACAGTTTGCAGCTTACCATCTGCTGAAAGATTTATTCGTATATGTGTCATTAACCGACTTTTACTTATAACCAATCGTTTCAAGAACAATGCGTTTTTAATGGACCCTCAATATTGCGTTGCCTTGAAATGGTATGCTTTATAATATGCAAGCTACAATTACTGTTCAACCACAATATGATGTTTCCATCGTTTCATTACAACAAATCGTACTGGTTTTCGAGAAATTCGCGAATTTCTGTCCTTAAAAACGGGATATATACATATGCGCTTCGACTGATAGCCAAAATGGCGTCTCACGACTCTGTACTGAAGATAAATTGCGCCATTTGACGTATGTGGCGTTCTTCCATCTCACTGGTCTACGTTCAAACACTTGTTCAGAATATCTAAAATGCTAGATATAGTCCTGCACGTTCGGAAAGACTCGTCAACTTGCTTTCTCCGGGCTTTGACGTCAGCAATTCGGCACGTTCAACGTCCAGCGTTCGAATGTACTGTCTGTGTGCCGACGGTTTTAGGAGCAGCTGTCTCAGCTGATTGCGTGCTGATTTTCGTATTCGGTACTGCAGTCAGAGACTACTGTCTTATCCAATTACTGGACTTTACTAACTAACCTGTTAATATGATCGTTTTCAGGCTCAGTAGCTGTAGCTTAAAAGTTCCGCTTCTGAACAGGCTTTACCTGCTGAACTGCATCTCCACTCCAATGCCGTGTCCGCATACAACACAACCCCCAACACTGTCTTTGTCCTCTCCCCTATTACACCGTCTGCGCAAGTGCGGGCCAAATTATTCTGTCTGCGTTCTACAACACTAAATGAGGAGACGCGAAGTGCAAAGTCATGCATAGTGTAATCAGTAGTTCAAAAATGTTAAAATGTGAGTGAAATCTTATGGGATTTAACTGCTAAGGTTATCAGGCCCTAAGCTTACACACTACTTAACCTAAAATAGCTTTAGGACAAACACACACACACCCATACCCGAGGGAGGACTCGAACCTTCGCCGGGATCGGCCGCACAGTCCATGACTGCAGCGCCTCAGACCGCTCGGCTAATCAGTAGTGAACACTACGGTCGGCTGTCGAATTCACGGCAGGTCACTTGTCTTACAGCATGAAGTATGGCACTATGATGTGTTTTGGAAATGTGTGCAAACATTGGATCTAATGGTATATCAGAAATGTAATATATAGGAACTTCGACAGGAAGACTTGTGCTCATCGAAACTTTGTACAGTGAAGCTACACTCCTGGAAATTGAAATAAGAACACCGTGAATTCATTGTCCCAGGAAGGGAAAACTTTATTGACACATTCCTGGGGTCAGATACATCACATGATCACACTGACAGAACCACAGGCACATAGACACAGGCAACAGAGCATGCACAATGTCGGCACTAGTACAGTGTATATCCACCTTTCGCACCAATGCAGGCTGCTATTCTCCCATGGAGACGATCGTAGAGATGCTGGATGTAGTCCTGTGGAACGGCTTGCCATGCCATTTCCACCTGGCGCCTCAGTTGGACCAGCGTTCGTGCTGGACGTGCAGACCGCGTGAGACGACGCTTCATCCAGTCCCAAACATGCTCAATGGGGGACAGATCCGGAGATCTTGCTGGCCAGGGTAGTTGACTTACACCTTCTAGAGCACGTTGGGTGGCACGGGATACATGCGGACGTGCATTGTCCTGTTGGAACAGCAAGTTCCCTTGCCGGTCTAGGAATGGTAGAACGATGGGTTCGATGACGGTTTGGATGTACCGTGCACTATTCAGTGTCCCCTCGACGATCACCAGTGGTGTACGGCCAGTGTAGGAGATCGCTCCCCACACCATGATGCCGGGTGTTGGCCCTGTGTGCCTCGGTCGTATGCAGTCCTGATTGTGGCGCTCACCTGCACGGCGCCAAACACGCATACGACCATCATTGGCACCAAGGCAGAAGCGACTCTCATCGCTGAAGACGACACGTCTCCATTCGTCCCTCCATTCACGCCTGTCGCGACACCACTGGAGGCGGGCTGCACGATGTTGGGGCGTGAGCGGAAGACGGCCTAACGGTGTGCGGGACCGTAGCCCAGCTTCATGGAGACGGTTGCGAATGGTCCTCGCCGATACCCCAGGAGCAACAGTGTCCCTAATTTGCTGGGAAGTGGCGGTGCGGTCCCCTACGGCACTGCGTAGGATCCTACGGTCTTGGCGTGCATCCGTGCGTCGCTGCGGTCCGGTCCCAGGTCGACGGGCACGTGCACCTTCCGCCGACCACTGGCGACAACATCGATGTACTGTGGAGACCTCACGCCCCACGTGTTGAGCAATTCGGCGGTACGTCCACCCGGCCTCCCGCATGCCCACTATACGCCCTCGCTCAAAGTCCGTCAACTGCACATACGGTTCACGTCCACGCTGTCGCGGCATGCTACCAGTGTTAAAGACTGCGATGGAGCTCCGTATGCCACGGCAAACTGGCTGACACTGACGGCGGCGGTGCACAAATACTGCGCAGCTAGCGCCATTCGGCGGCCAACACCGCGGTTCCTGGTGTGTCCGCTGTGCCGTGCGTGTGATCACTGCTTGTACAGCCCTCTCGCAGTGTCCGGAACAAGTATGGTGGGTCTGACACACCGGTGTCAATGTGTTCTTTTTTCCATTTCCAGGAGTGTATTTTGTCCGCAGCTCGTGGTCGTGCGGTAGCGTTCTCGATTCCCGGCGGGGTCAGGGATTTTCTCTGCCTCGTGATGACTGGGAGTTGTGTGATGTCCTTAGGTTAGTTAGTTTTAAGTAGTTCTAAGTTCTAGGGGACTGATGACCATAGCTGTTAAGTCCCATAGTGTCAGAGCCATTCGAACCTTTTTTTGAAGCTATTTTAAACCAGAGAGCTTTCGAACATTATACCGAGGTTTGCTACAGCACTAATGGAAAACTGTGCACAGCTCCCATTTGTCAAAGAACAGTTGCAACTCCTGGATTGATGCTGCAATACGTATACAGTTCTGAATATTTAAGGAAGTGTTCCATGGCCATGACTCATAGGCACAAGAGTTCACTGGAATACGGGTAAACAGGTAAACAGAATTACTGATGTGAGGCAATATGCCCCCCCATGAACCATGGACCTTGCCGTTGGTGGGGAGGCTTGCGTGCCTCAGCGATACAGATAGCCGTACCGTAGGTACAACCACAACGGAGGGGTATCTGTTGAGAGGCCAGACAAACGTGTGGTTCCTGAAGAGGGGCAGCAGCCTTTTCAGTAGTTGCAAGGGCAACAGTCTGGATAATTGACTGATCTGGCCTTTTAACAATAACCAAAACGGCCTTGCTGTACTGACTCTGCGAACGGCTGAAAGCAAGGGGAAACTACGGCCGTAATTTTTCCCGAGGGCATGCAGCTTTACTGTATGATTAAATGATGATGGCCTCCTCTTGGGTAAAATATTCCGGAGGTAAGATAGTCCCCCATTCGGATCTCCGGGCGGGGACTACTCAAGAGGATGTCGTTATCAGGAGAAAGAAAACTGGCGTTCTACGGATCGGAGCGTGGAATGTCAGATCCCTTAATCGGGCAGGTAGGTTAGAAAATTTAAAAAGGGAAATGGATAGGTTAAAGTTAGATATAGTGGGAATTAGTGAAGTTCGGTGGCAGGAGGAACAAGACTTCTGGTCAGGTGACTACAGGGTTATAAACACAAAGTCAAATAGGGGTAATGCAGGAGTAGGTTTAATAATGAATAGGAAAATAGGAATGCGGGTAAGCTACTACAAACAGCATAGTGAACGCATTATTACGGCCAAGATAGATACGACGCCCACACCTACTACAGTAGTACAAGTTTATATGCCAACTAGCTCTGCAGATGACGAAGAAATTGAAGAAATGTATGATGAAATAAAAGAAGTTATTCAGATAGTGAAGGGAGACGAAAATTTAATAGTCATGGGTGACTGGAATTCGAGTGTAGGAAAAGGGAGAGAAGGAAACGTAGTAGGTGAATATGGATTGGGGCTAAGAAATGAAAGAGGAAGCCGCCTCGTAGAATTTTGCACAGAGCACAACTTAATCATAGCTAACACTTGGTTTAAGAATCATGATAGAAGGTTGTATACATGGAAGAACCCTGGAGATACTAAAAGGTATCAGATAGATTATATAATGGTAAGACAGAGATTTAGGAACCAGGTTTTAAATTGTAAGACATTTCCAGGGGCAGATGTGGACTCTGACCACAATCTATTGGTTATGACCTGTAGATTAAAACTGAAGAAACTGCAAAAAGTTGGGAATTTAAGGAGATGGGACCTGGATAACCTGAAAGAACCAGAGGTTGTACAGAGTTTCAGGGAGAGCATAAGGGAACAATTGACAGGAATGGGGGAAATAAATACAGTAGAAGAAGAATGGGTAGCTTTGAGGGATGAAGTAGTGAAGGCAGCAGAGGATCAAGTAGGTAAAAAGACGAGGGCTAGTAGATATCCTTGGGTAACAGAAGAAATATTGAATTTAATTGATGAACGGAGAAAATATAAAAATGCAGTAAATGAAGCAGGCAAAAAGGAATACAAACGTCTAAAAAATGAGATCGACAGGAAGTGCAAAATGGCTAAGCAGGGATGGCTAGAGGACAAATGTAAGGATGTAGAGGCGTATCTCACTAGGGGTAAGATAGATACTGCCTACTGGAAAATTCAAGAGATCATTGGAGAAAAGAGAACCACTTGTATGAATATCAAGAGCTCAGATGGAAACCCAGTTCTAAGCAAAGAAGGGAAAGCAGAAAGGTAGGAGGAGTATATAGAGGATCTATACAAGGGCGATGCACTTGAGGACAATATTATGGAAATGGAAGGGGATGTAGATGAAGATGAAATGGGAGATACGATACTGCGTGAAGAGTTTGACAGAGCACTGAAAGACCTGAGTCGAAACAAGGCCCCCGGAGTAGACAACATTCCATTGGAACTACTGACGGCCTTGGGAGAGCCAGTCCTGACAAAACTCTACCATCTGGTGAGCAAGATATATGAAACAGGCGAAATACCCTCAGACTTCAAGAAGAATATAATAATTCCAATCCCAAAGAAAGCAGGTGTTGACACATGTGAAAATTACCGAACTATCAGTTTAATAAGCCACAGCTGCAAAATACTAACACGAATTCTTTACAGACGAATGGAAAAACTAGTAGAAGCCAACCTCGGGGAAGATCAGTTTGGATTCCGTAGAAACACTGGAACACGTGAGGCAATACTGACCTTACGACTTATCTTAGAAGAAAGATTAAGGAAAGGCAAACCTACGTTTCTAGCATTTGTAGACATAGAGAAAGCTTTTGACAATGTTGACTGGAATACTCTCTTTCAAATTCTAAAGGTGGCAGGGGTACAATACAGGGAGCGAAAGGCTATTTACAATTTGCACAGAAACCAGACGGCAGTTATAAGAGTCGAGGGACATGAAAGGAAAGCAGTGGTTGGGAAGGGAGTAAGACAGGGTTGTAGCCTCTCCCCGATGTTATTCAATCTGTATATTGAGCAAGCAGTAAAGGAAACAAAGGAAAAATTCGGAGTAGGTATTAAAATCCATGGAGAAGAAATAAAATCTCTGAGGTTCGCCGATGACATTGTAATTCTGTCAGAGACAGCAAAGGATTTGGAAGAGCAGTTGAACGGAATGGATGGTGTCTTGAAGGGAGGATATAAGATGAACATTAACAAAAACAAAAGTAGGATAATGGAATTTAGTCGAATTAAGTCGGGTGATGTTGAGGGTATTAGGTTAGGAAATGAGATACTTAAAGGAGTAAAGGAGTTCTGCCATTTGGGGAGCAAAATAACTGATGATGGTCGAAGTAGAGAGGATATCAAATGTAGACTGGCAATGGCAAGGAAAGCTTTTCTGAAGAAGAGAAATTTGTTAACATCGAGTATAGATTTAAGTGTCAGGAAGTCATTTCTGAAGGTATTTGTATGGAGTGTAGCCATGTATGGAAGTGAAACATGGACGGTAAATAGTTTGGACAAGAAGAGAATAGAAGCTTTCGAAATGTGGTGCTACAGAAGAATGCTGAAGATTAGATGGGTAGATCACATAACTAATGAGGAAGTATTGAATAGGGTTGGGGAGAAGAGAAGTTTGTGGCACAACTTGACCAGAAGAAGGGATCGGTTGGTATGGCATGTTCTGAGGCATCAAGGGATCACCAGTTTAGTATTGGAGGGCAGCGTGGAGGGTAAAAATCGTAGGGGGAGACCAAGAGATGAATACACTAAGCAGATTCAGAAGGTTGTAGGCTGCAGTAGGTACTGGGAGATGAAGAAGCTTGCACAGGATAGAGTAGCATGGAGAGCTGCATCAAACCAGTCTCAGGACTGAAGACCACAACAACAACATAGGCAGTATGATGGGCGACCTTGTTTCTTTTTTCAAATTGCCGATAAGTAAACACATAATGTCACTATTTTTGTTTTTCGACGAAAGAACAACACGAAAACAATCGCAGGTTTCTAGAAAACAGCATAAAAATTTTCAAGGATTCAACTATTTATTTCTGATTTATAACACATCATTTCATCCCCATCGACGCGCAAGTCGCCGAAAAGGCGTCAAATCGAAAGACTTGCACCCGGCAAACGGTCTACCCGACGGGAGGCCCTAGTCACACGACATTATTATTATTATAATTATGAAATAACATGATATGCAGAACTCAAACTTTCGCGATATTAACATGAATAACAAAAATGGACACGAGTGTTACACAGCACATCTCCACTGAATCAGAGTTCTAACCTTTCCGTATTGCTAATATCATTTTTCTAAACAGGTGGGGCTAAATCACCTACTACGCAGCTGTTCCTGATATGCCAATCTGCAGGCCCAATTCTGAAGGCAACAGTAAATGTTGTAATTTCATTACTCACAAGTGTCGCGAACCTACTCCAACTGAAAATCCATGTTCAATATTGTAAGATTTTTTCAAAAAACATGCGTTTATACCTAAATTACAAGACGGCAAGACACCGAACCACAACAACTGCATTACACGATTGACTTCACAGGTGCAAGAAACGGATGTTCATCCCCCAATGACAAGACGCCCAGACACTAAATCACAGCAATTGAGTTGCATGGTTGAGTTTATAGGTGCACTCCGGTCACTTAATGCCAGAAAAAAACCTGGTGCATTTGTTTATTAACTGGTTATTTACCCACAGTTAATCTCTCAATGATGAATCCCGTAAAAATCACGACGACTATACTAGACTGCAGTTACACCACTCGTTAAAGAAGAATGCGGATGTTTGTATGTTTGCGTTATTTGGAGTGACAATCTGCAATTAAAAACGGCGAGAATATGAATTCAAGTCTCACTGCAAATATATAAAAAAATGGTTCAAATGGCTCTGTGCACTATGGGACTTAACTTCTAAGGCCATCAGTCCCCTAGAACTTAGAACTACTTAAACCTAACTAACCTAAGGACATAACACACATCCATGCCCGAGGCAGGATTCGGACCTGCGACCGTAGCGGTCACCCGGTTCCAGACTTTAGTGCCTAGAACCGCTCGGCCACTCGGGCCGGCGCAAATATATCAGATACGTAGTTTGTAACCATATCATACATAGCTCGCTAAACACCTGGGAACCAAGAGCCCATGGAAACAAAAATAAGAGAAGAGCACTGTGGTGGTAGTTCACTCTCTCAAATTGGATATACGAGAAAATCTATGTCGACAGTGTAGTAAGTAGAGATGTGGAGAAGCTTGCGTTTATAACTCACTGGAATGAGGCTGTCTAATTACTGAGGGACGTTCACAACATAATGCAACATTTTTTTCTGAAAGCAGGCTGATTTTGTTCAGAACTCTAGTACTTCGGATTATTCCTCACTCTTTTGGCTACAAAACCCTATTTTTCAACATAATCTCCGTTCAATGCGACAGCCTTACACCACCTTCCTAAGAGGGTGTATATGCCCACCTGGTACAATTCTACTGGTCGGCGTTGGAGCCAACGTCTTGCTGCATCAATAATCTCCCCACACCCACATACTGCTCCCCACAGAGTGCATCTTTCATTGGGCCAAATAGAAGTTGGAAGATGGGAGATACGAGCTGTAGCGTGGATGAAGAAGAAGACATAACTTTTGTGATATCCTCTCGCGTGGCAGATTTGTGTGAGGCCTTGCGCTGTCACGGAGAAGGATAAGTTCGTTTGCATTTTCGCTGCGAAGAATATGCTGATGTCATTTCTTCAATTTCCTGAGGCTTTGTGCGACCCACCAGCATGCAGGAATTCGGGCAGGGTTGTGCGACCTAGTTGCGATGATGACAGACGCCTCACCCAACGACTCACTTTGCTTTTGTTCACTGCCAGGTCCCCTCATAAATTCTGCAAGCGCCAGTGATCATCTGTGATGCCCTGGTTTTCCGTCAAATGAAACTCAGTGACAGCTCTCTGTTTGTAATAAATCTCCCTGACAGACGGTATTGTAGGCTACGTATAGTGCTGGCACATGTCGGAATTATAGGGGCTGAAGTGGGAATATTCCACCACGTACCTCAACCAACACCATGTTTTCAATCAAAATCGTCCGAGAAAAGAGAAGTGTTGTATTACTTACTGAACGCCCCTCTTACCTGTATACTGTGTGACCACGGTCTCACGTGTGCGTAAAATATGGGACCACAACCTATGAGGTGCATTCAAGTTCTAAGGCCTCCGATTTTTTTCCTCCAGACTGGAAAGAGATAGAAACATGTGCATTGTTTTAAAATGAGGCCGCGTTCATTGTCAATACATCCCAGAGACGGCAGCACCGTATGGCAGATGGAATTTTACCACCAGCGGCGAGAATGAGAACTGTTTTAAATACTTAAAATGGCGACGTTTTCCTTACTTGAACAGCGTGCAATCATTCGTTTTCTGAATTTGTGTGGTGTGAAACCAATCGAAATTCATCGTCAGTTGAAGGAGACATGTGGTGATTGAGTTATGGATGTGTCGAAAGTGCGTTCGTGGGTGCAACAGTTTAATGAAGGCGGAAGATTGTGTGACAACAAACCGAAACAACATTGGGCTCGCACAAGCCGGTCTGACGACATGATCGAGAAAGTGGAGAGAATTGTTTTGGGGGACCGCCGAATGACTGTTGAACAGATCGCCTCCAGAGTTGGCATTTCTGTGGGTTCTGTGCACACAATCCTGCATGATGATCTGAAAATGCGAAAAGTGTCATCCAGGTGGGTGCAACGAATGCTGACGGACGACCACATGGCTGCCCGTGTGGCATGTAGCCAAGCAATGTTGACGCGCAACGACAGCATGAATGGGACTTTCTTTTCGTCGGTTGTGACAATGGATGAGACGTGGATGCCATTTTTCAATCCAGAAACAAAGCGCCAGTCAGCTCAATGGAAGCACACAGATTCACCGCCACCAAAAAAATTTCGGGTAACCGCCAGTGCTGAAAAAATGATGGTGTCCATGTTCTGGGACAGCGAGGGCGTAATCCTTACCCATTGCGTTCCAAAGGGCACTACGGTAACAGGTGCATCCTACGAAAATGTTTTGAAGAACAAATTCCTTCCTGCACTGCAACGAAAACGTCCGGGAAGGGCTGCGCGTGTGCTGTTTCACCAAGACAACGCACCCGCACATCGAGCTAACGTTACGCAACAGTTTCTTCGTGATAACTTTGAAGTGATTCCTCATGTTCCCTACTCACCTGACCTGGCTCCTAGTGACATTTGGCATTTTACATCAATGAAAGACACTCTCGGTGGCCGCACATTCACCAGCCGTGCTGCTATTGCCTCAGCCTTCGCCGCTGCCATGGAATCATGGGGTCAGCGTTGTGAAAAATGTGTACGTCTGCAGGGCGATTACGTCGAGAAGTAACGCCAGTTTCATCGATTTCGGGTGAGTAGTTAATTAGAAAAAAAATCGGAGGCCTTAGAACTTGTATGCACCTCGTACTCTAGCAACACAGCACATAAAACATCTAGTTACTGGAAAGTATAACAATCCGGAAGCATATGTAAAAATTACAACTAAACATCACGTGACAAAAAAATACCAAAAATAACAATACTACTGTAAATACTTACCGTATTTGTAAAAATGCTACGCAATAATTTCGCGCTGTCTCTTTGACTTGCGCAATACAATAAACTTCATTCTTGACCCTTTGATTCTTGGAATATTGAACTTCCTAACAACTTTGGAACTATTTTGTCCTGTGCGTCAAGCTCCAACTACCACTCCGCGTTCAAAGTCTGTTAATTCCCGTCGTGCGGCCATAATCACATCGGAAACCTTTTCATATGAATCACGTAAATAACCAATGACGGGCGCGCCAATGAAGAGTCCTCCTAAACATTGTGTACGCAGTACGCCGCCATAAGTATATGTGCATTCGCTGCCCATGATTTTTGCCACCTCATTGTTATGACTTTCGTTTGCTACAGAGTATAACCAGTGTACTGATACGTACTCATTCTCTTCCAAAAAGATGTGTTTTTTCTGTAATTGTTTGTTTCGGGCAACCTGTTCCAGATAACTAGGGCTAAAAGAAAGTAATCTCACATGACTTGGGAATGGCATTTAACTGTTTACAAGTTACAGCCGCCAGCATCTAGCCAGTCTCATTTTTTGTCGCACTTTTGAAGGACTAATTCCGTAGTTTGGCACAGCTGTCTCTGTAGTGGTGCAGAAGCTGATGCTCCCCTGTTTATCACAGGACCTTCTATGGTTATTTATCATGCATTTGCCAAACGTCTCTGCTAACCGCCGAATTTCGTTCTCCAGCGCCTAAATAATCTTGAGGATCATTGATGATTTGAAATTATGGCGTTATGGAACATACTGTAACCTGAGGGCTTACGTCACTGTGAAACAAGACTGTAGGCTTATTATGACGAAGTGTCTCGTCTTCCTTTTCCCTTCCAACCAGAGCTCGATGTTCGCCGCTGTAGTTGCTTCTTCTCGTCCTGGGGTAGAGCCAAGTGTCCTAAAGGATAAGCAAATCCTGTTCTTAGTTTATTATCCTTCCTCATGATATAAGCGTTTAGTGACGTGTCAGGGTAACTGCAGAACTCCGTTGCTTTTCTCTTCTAACCTTTCGCATCTTTCCCTTTTTCTCAGATCCTTTCTTATCCTCACTTAGAACGACGAATACGACTGAAGTGAACGACAGTAGGGCCAGTTGTAATCTGATGTTAATTGATGCCCGCATCTCGTGGTCGTGCGGTAGCGTTCTCGCTTCCCACGCCCGGGTTCCCGGGTTCGATTCCCGGCGGGGGCAGGGATTTTCTCTGCCTCGTGATGGCTGGGTGTTGTGTGCTGTCCTTAGGTTAGTTAGGTTTAAGTAGTTCTAAGTTCTAGGGGACTGATGACCGTAGATGTTAAGTCCCATAGTGCTCAGAGCCATTTTTTGTTAATTGATGACGCCATTTATGCCAGGTGAAAGGATCCTGCTAAGGTGTCATAAACGTTTTTGTCTTTCGATATCAGTTGGTCATCACAACCAGTTGGCCCACGTCATACTTAGGCAACACCGCTTTCGTATTATGGGATCTGTCTTGCCGTTCCAAAGGTTTGATGTGTATCTTTTCCATCCGTCGCCAAAAAGTTTTTAAACTTTTAGACAAAGTCTTCGCTGCAGAAACTTAACACTCAAAAGGGGAAGGCATCTTGTGACCAAAAACTATTTCGTAAGACGATAGCCCTGTGCTATTGCGGACTTTCGAATTATATGCTCCTGTGACGTATGGAAGTAGAGTCACAGTCATTGTGATGAGAGTTAACGTAGCAGCTTAGCATTTTTACAATCGTATGACGGACCTTCTCCGTTCGTTCGTTTGGCTATGTGTATAAACAACTGGTCCAAAGTTTCTTAACGTGCCATAACTGCTTCATTAAATCTGGCATAAGATTTATTTCTCAGTCAGTTATTGTTTCAGGCATTCCGAATTTTAGTGTCTACTGGTTCACCTATGGAAAGGAAACATAAAACAATTTTAGGCGCCTGACTATATATACTATTTGTCTATGACGCACACTGCTGCCGTAAGTACACAATGCACAAACAGACTACGTCATGGGAGTACAACGTTAGGGCCCAGTCACCCCTGTCCTCTCCAGCGTATCAACAGAAGACGTCTGCACTATGGTCACTACAGCGTGACGCAACCTGACGTCACAGCAACCCCAGTGGGACAGAATCCGGCGTCGCAGCTGCAGCAGCGGCGGCAGGGGTGCACAGTCAGAAGCCATGATATTTACATTGTCCACAATCGTTATTTACAGTTCCAAGTCAACGATTATAAACAAGCTGCAATAAAGAAGATCGAACCTTCCTCCGATGCGCACCTCATCCTCCTCCAGCAGAGAACCACAGCACACACCAAGACAGTGCGTTATACCGGGTGATCAAAAAGTCAGTATAAATTTGAACACTTAATAAACACATGCTTGGAATCACATGGGGTTTTATTAGAACCAAAAAAAAAAATCAAAGTTCACAAAATTTCCGACAGATGGCGCTGGACAGCAAAACGTCCGTGACTGCTACCGTGACGGGTGAGAGGTACGCCGATATGTTACTGAATTGCATCATCCCCAGCCTGGCTGATAAACACTTGCTGGAACGTACGATGTTTATGCAGAATGGCGCTCCACCCCATATTGCTAGACGCATGAAAGATCTCTTGCGCGCGTCGTTTAGTGATGATCGTGTGCTCAGCCGCCACTTTCGTCATGCTTGGCCTCCCAGGTCCCTAGACCTCAGTCCGTGCGATTATTGGCTTTGGGGTTACCTGAAGTCGCAAGTGTATCGTGATCGACCGACATCTCTAGGGATCCTGAAAGACAACATCCGAAGCCAATGCCTCACCATAGCTCCGGACATGCTTTACAGTGCTGTTCACAACATTATTCCTCGACTACAGCTATTGTTGAGGAATGATGGACATATTGAGCATTTCCTGTAAAGAACAGCATCTTTGCTTTGTCTTACTTTGTTATGCTAATCATTGCTATTCAGATCATATGAAGCGCAATCTGTCGGACATTTTTTGAACTTTTGTATTTTTTTTTTGTTCTAATAAACCCCATGTCATTCCAAGCATGGGTGTCAATTTGTACCTCTCTAACTACATTATTCCGTGATTTATTCAGTTTTCAAATTTATACTGACTATTTGATCACTCGGTATTTTAGATATGTAGATAACACCATTATCTTATACCATGACGAAGGCGACATATTTGATAAAGTTCTCTGCATTTTTACCAACGTGCACGAGAGTATACACTTCAATTTTGAGAAGAAGAATAGAAAATGATAAATTTTCTAAACATTACCATGTATAAGGATGATGAGAAACACAGGTTCATCATACACGTGATCAGATTTGGTATAATGTTCTTGTCAGATAAAATCATGAATGATCTAGATCCATTTTCTGTTTGGAGCTATTTTCTTCTTCCTTTATGTTTCGTCTTATAACGTTGTAGCTTCATGTTACTGGTTTTCCAATAATACGTGCCAGTCACTCACACATTGCAAACTAAGTTCGAATTGTTACATCGTGTAGCAATAAAGCAAAAATGAGTATGAAATTGAGCCACATTGTGTATCTAAAGTACGCTGGAAAAGGAGATTTTCTCGGTAAGGTAAGCAGAAGGACCCATCTTACTGTCATCGACATCGTGCATTAAATTATTTCTTAAGTGAAATAAAGTGAACAGGAATGTCGGAGAATGAAGACGAACATTCCAGGTATGTGCAGAATACGAGGACAAAAAAAGAATATTTAAGCGTATTCCTGATTCTTCAAAAAGATTAGGGGCCGCGAGTCACGTTGTAGATAACAGTGTAGGTGCTTACAACTGAGATGTTCTCAGCATATTCCATTTATAGAAAGGAGTAGATTAACGAAGGAAATAAATCAAACGACTTGCTATGATACACAAAACTTACCTGACTGTACTCATCGTGTAAATCCTGCGAAGTGGTTTAGGCTAAATAAAAGCCCAGATGAAGCCGCCTGTCATGATTTTTTCTATATCTGTAAGGTACATATTCACAAAGATGGAAGAATACAGGATGTTCAGGTATGTCAACCAGCATTATTGGCATTGCCTTACACCATCAAGAGACTTTCTGTAACTCTTGAAAAGGCATTTGCTACTACAGGAAAAGCACATAAGGAGCTCAGAGGTAAACAACACTAGACCAAACATACACGAGAAACCGTACCTAAAGTCCATCAACATGTACAGTCATCGAGAGACCGCGGATAATGTTTTAGCATTCATAACAGCAAACGATTAGATTTACCAAATGAACTTAATATTTGAAAGTTAAAGCTGTTACACATACATAGGGAAAAATCCTCTAAACCCTATGCCATACGAACAATATCGAATGATTTTTATGACTAATTATAACACTAATTTTGGGGACCGCAGAATTGATACTTGTTCAGTGTGTGCCAGATTTGGACCTGACTGTTCTCAACTTGATTTACAGATAAACAACGAGAAATATGCAACTCAGATACAAACTCTGAATGAGCAAAACCAACATCCAACGACTTAAAATGAACTAGGGCCTACATAACAGGAAAGCAGAAGAAGATATTCGAGATTATGCATTCCGAACGTTTGAAGCCCAGAAAATCTGCGAATAAGAAGCAGTCTGTATGGATTACCAGAAGAATCTTCCATATCATTTTACGCGTTTGGTATTCATTTGCTTTCTTCTGGGTAATTTGTATTTATACATATAACGAAACAATTTTCAATAAAGGACATGATGAAATGTAATTCGTTTACACTTTAGACTACGATCTGATTCAATGGATCACCTGTAAACAACGCAAGGTGGTATTTTTGTTCAAACAGCTTTAATGACTAGAAACAATCTAAACACCGGATGGTAATGTTTCGGGGAACTAAGATGGCGAAGGTTGACGTCAAGCGTTTTACGTCATGACTACCCCTTACTTTTACCTCCATGCGCGTATCGTTTTCGCATACAGCCGTTTGCGCTTCGCAGTTGAAAGCTGTCAAAAGCGCTACCATGTGTCAGGGATTTCCTTGCACTGACTCGACTGTATGTGTGTCGTAGTAGTAAAGAATGTTGTTTTTGTGGTCTTCAGTCCAGAGACTGGTTTGATGCACCTCTCCATGCTACTCTATCCTGTGCAAGCTTCTTCATCTCCCAGTACCTACTGCAACCTACATCCTTCTGAATCTGTTTAGTGTACTCATCCCTTGGTCTCCCTCTACGATTTTTACCCTCCACGCTACCCTCCAATATTAAATTGGTCATCCCTTGATGCCTCAGAATATGCCCTACCAACCGATCCCTTCTTCTTGTCAAGTTGTGCCACAAATTTCTCTTCTCTCCAATTCTATTCAATACCTCCTCGTTAGTTATGTGATCTACCCATGTAATCTTCAGCATTCTTCTGTAGCACCAGATTTCGAAAGCTTCTATACACACTTGTCTGAACTGGTTCATTATATTTACACACTTCGGCGACAAAATTCATCGGTTAACGATATGTACGTATACAGATGGCGGTGGTACCGTGTTTACAAGATATAAAAGGGCAGTGCATTGAAGGAACCATCACTTGTACTCAGGTGATTCATGTTAAACCGGTTTTAGAGGCGATTATGATCTCACAACGGGAATTAACAGACTTTGGAAGCGGAATGGTAATTGGAGACAGACATATTGGACATTTCATTTTGGAAATAATTGGGGAATTCATTATTACGAGATCCACAATGTCAAGTAATTTGCCGAGAATACAAAATTTCAGGCGTTACCCCTCACCACTGACAACGTAGTGGCCGACGGCCAAGTTTTAACGACAGAAAGCAGCGGCATTTACATAGAATTGTCAGTGCTAACAGACAAGCAACACTGATGGAAATAGCCGCAGAAATCAATGTGGGACGTACGATGAACGCATCCGTTCGGACAGTGTGGCAAATCTGACTTTATGGGCTATGGCAGCAGACGACCAACGCGAGTGCCTTTGCTAACAGCACGACATCGCCTGCAGCGCCTCTCCTGCGCTCGTGACCATATCGGTTGGACACTAGACGGCTGGAAAACATGTCCTGGACAGACGAGTCCCGATTTCAGTTGGTAAAAGCTGATGGTAGGGTTCGAGAGTGGTGTAGACACCAAGAAGCAAAGAACCCTAGTAGTCAACAAGACACTGTGAATGATGCTGGTGGCTCCATAACTGTATGGCGTGGTTTACATGGGATGGACTGGGTCCGGCTTATGTTTGGTTGAGGCCATTTTCAGCCATTCATGCCTTCATGTTCCCAAACAACGATGGAATTTGTGTGGATGAGAATGCGCCATGTCAATGCGCCACCATTGTTTGCTACTGATTTGATGAACGTTCTGAACAGTTGGGGACAATGATTTGGCCACACAGATCATCTGCATGAATCCAACCGAGCATTTATGAGACTCAATCTAGAGGTCTGTTTGTGCACAAAATCCCGCACCGGCAACACTTTAGCAATTATAAGCGGCTATAGAGGCAGCATGGCTCAATATTTCTACTAGGGACTTCCAACAACTTGTGTCCACACCACGTCGAGTTACTGCGCTACGCCGGGCAAAGGACGTCGGACACGATTTTAGGAGGATTCCGTGATTTTTGTCACATCAGTGCACACCTCCCAGAGCTCTCCGTTCTTTCTTCTGGCTTTCTCTTCACTCTCAAATTTTTTCCAATACCTTTTGCAGGATTTTATTTTCAAAAACCTTCATCCTTCTTTTTGCAGACTTATATATAGGGTGAGTCACCTAACATTACCGCTGGATATATTTCGTAAACCACATCAAATACTGACGAATCGATTACACAGACCGAACGTGAGGAGAGGGGCTAGTGTAATTGATTAATACAAATCATAAAAAAATGCACGGAAGTGTGTTTTTTAACACAAACCTATGTTTTTTTAAAAGGAATCCCGTTAGTTTTGTTAGCACATCTGAACATATAAACAAATACGTAATCAGTGCCGTTTGTTGCATTGTAAAATGTTAATTACATCCGGAGATATTGTAACCTAAAGTTGACGCTTGAGTACCACTCCACCGCTGTTCGATCGTGTGTATCGGGGAGCACCGAATTACGTAGGGATCCAAAGGGAACGGTGATGGACCTTAGGTACAGAAGAGACTGGAACAGCACATTACGTCCACATGCTAACACCTTTTTATTGGTCTTTTTCACTGACGCACATGTACATTACCATGAGGGGTGAGGTACACGTACACACGTGGTTTCCGTTTTCAAAGTACGGAGTGGAATAGAGTGTGTCCCGACATGTCAGGCCAATAGATGTTCAATGTGGTGGCC
Source organism: Schistocerca cancellata (assembly GCF_023864275.1). NCBI lineage: Eukaryota > Metazoa > Arthropoda > Insecta > Orthoptera > Acrididae > Schistocerca > Schistocerca cancellata. The sequence continues at coordinate 190,637,935 of NC_064626.1, read as the reverse complement.
ATCATTTACTACACACAATTGAAATCTCTGTCGTAATGAATGTCGTACACGCCGCAGTACATCTGGTGTAATGTCGCCGCAGGCTGCCACAATACGTTGTTTCATATCCTCTGGGGTTGTAGGCACATCACGGTACACATCCTCCTTTAACGTACCCCACAGAAAGAAGTCCAGAGGTATAGGATCAGGAGAACGGGCTGGCCAATTTATGCGTCCTCCACGTCCTATGAAACGCCCGTCGAACATCCTGTCAAGGGTCAGCCTAGTGTTAATTGCGGAATGTGCAGGTGCACCATCATGCTGATACCTCATACGTCGACGCGTTTCCAGTGGGACATTTTCGAGCAACGTTGGCAGATCATTCTGTAGAAACGCGATGCATGTTGCAGTGCTCTCCGATACACACGATCGAACAGTGGAGGAGTGGTACTCAAGCGTCAACTTTAGGTTACAATATCTCAGGATGTAATTAACATTTTACAATGCAACAAACGACACTGATTACGTATTTGTTTATATGTTCAGATGTGCTAACAAAACTAACGTGGTTCCATTTAAAAAAAACGTAGGTTTGTGTTAAAAAACATACTTCCGTGCATTTTTGAATGGTTTGTATTAAACAATTTCACTAGCCCCTCTCCTCACGTTCGGTCTGTGGAATCGGTTCGTCAGTATTTGATGTGGTTTACGAAATATATCCAGCGGTAACGTTAGGTGACTCACCCTGTATTCTCCATATTTGTGACCCATCTAGTGATACTGATATTTCTACAGTTTTATCTACTGTTATTTTGGTTCCTATTGATAAAATTTTGGATGACAGTAATTTGTTGGGTGAATATGATGCCGTGGATGCCGCTTTTATACTCTGTTTCCTATTTTTTGACTCTTATAACTGCGCGTGATTTTTCTATGAGTCACAGGTCAGCGTTCTTTAGATGTAAAAAGACTGATTACCTAAAACTTGTACAAAAACCAGACTGCAGTTATGTCAAAAGACGGGAAAAGGAAGCAATAATTGCCTATCAACCATTTTATTCGATTTGTGCACAGGGAAAGCAACAAGCAAGCAGAATTTTAGAGAATGAATTAAAGTTAAACGAGAAGAAATAAAACTTTATAGTTTACCTATGACGCTGTATTTGTGTCAGAGACGGTAATGGATTTACATGATTGATAGTGTATTGCAAACAGGCTATAAAATGAACATCAATATATGAAAAATAATGGTACTGGGGTACTGGAGTACAGCCAAATTGAGTCAGATAATATTGAGCGAATTACTTTAGGATATGAGTCTCCAAAAAGAGAAACACGTGTTGTGTTCACCGAAGCATGTGTGGCGCTCATCATTCAAGGTAGCAGGAAGCGAGCCCAATACAAGAAAACAGCAGTTACTGCGGCATATAAGTAGGCAACTGATATGGTCACACGGCAAAGTGAAACAAGTAATAAGCATTTATTAAAATGAGTTACGCTTAAATATCTAGCTTTGAGTGACGAATGGTGCCTGGCACTGTAGCTGAAGCCCTACACACGAATATAACTCAACACAGTGAAGGAGAAATATCTAATCTAAAGAAGTTCGATCTGGATTGCTGTAATTAATTATTTAGTCCCGGCTCAAGTTTGAATAATACTTTGACATTAGACGGTCCAACGATCACTCTTTAATAGCTGATCATCCGCAACTGCTGCCGGCGATGAACTGGCCAACTGTGACTGTGGCGTCTGCATTAATCTACGATGGTTGGAAGGATGTCTACCTGCGATGTATTTTGTGGACGCAGGATGTAGTTCCTGGTGTCAGTCCCCTGTGCGACGACTGACCTACCTACCGACGGATGGAGCGCACTTTCTGTAAGTCTTATTGCGGAAGCGTAAATAGGTTCTTGCTTACCAACGACCTCTATGTTGCGACGTACAGGATATGATGCCACAACTGGAGACTACCTGGCCGGTGGCGTCTCTCTGTTGATGTTTTTTAAAATAATGCGAATCCTATATATCGATATTTGGAAAATAATGCTATAGTCCCTCGATATATCGAGCAAAAGTATCGATATACCGACGGAAAAATATCGACGTACCGGCCCTTAAAAATATCGGCTCCACATTGTAAAAATAGCGCCAGTTTTAGAACCATATATTTAAGTATTGATTTACTATTAGACTTTTGTGCATCAACAAACTCTTAGCCTGCTTTTCCCCTTAAAGCAAGAACTGAAAGAAAGACGACACATGTTCACGCTTGGTGATAACCACTTTGCTAACAATGACAACTGCCTGTAAGTGGCACAATAGAAGGTGTCTGATGGGTTCGTCGTTAGGTTTCATCACATATCGCATTTGCCTTGAACAATTCATGGCCGCGCGGGATTGGCCAAGCGGTCTCAGGCGCTGCAGTCATGGGCTGTGGCCGGCCAGTGTGGCCGAGCGGTTCTAGGCGCTACAGTCTGGAACCGCGCAAACCGCTACGGTCGCAGGTTCGAATCATGCCTCGGGCATGGATGTGTGTGATGTCCTTAGGTTAGTTAGGTTTAAGTAGTTCTAAGTTCTAGGGGACTGATGACCTCAAAAGTTAAGTCCCATAGTGCTCAGAGCCATTTGAATCATTTGAACCATGGACTGTGCGGCTGGTCCCGGCAGAGGGTCGAGTCCTCCCACGGGCATGGGTGTGTGTGTGTTTGTCCTTAGGATAATTTAGGGACTGACGACCTTAGCAGTTAAGTCACATCAGATTTCACACATATTTGAACATTTTTTGAACAATTCATGTCAACTTACCTGTTTTTCATTTCTGCAAACGCCAACGACCTAGCAGTTGTAGTGTGAAAATTGCATTTTTGTTCATCATTTTCACCAACTGTTTTCGAAGAATGATGACGTGAAGAAATATCAAACTAGCAGCGTAGCCGTGGTCTAGGGGTAGCGTCTTTGATTCATAATCAAAACGTCTTCGGTCCCGAGTTCGATCCCCGCCACTAGCTAAATTTTGATAAATAATCAGCATTGGCGGCCGAAGACTTCCGGCATAAGAAGTCAGCCTCATTCTGCCAACGGCCTTGTCAAAGAGGGTGGAGGAGCGGACAGAGGTTCAGGGCACTCTCTTGTCCTAGGAGTGGGAAATTGCCCCTAAAGGCGGAAGAATCAGCAATGATCAACGACATGAGGATGCAGAAGGCAATGGAATCCACTGCATTGAAGACACGTTACGTGTATCCACAGGACATGTGGCCTGTATTTGAAGAAGTGTCATGACGATCTCTCCATTGGCAAAAGATTCCGGAATAGTCCCCCATTCGGATCTCCGGGAGGGGACTGCCAAGGGGGAGGTTACCATGAGAAAAAGATTGAATAATCAACGAAATGATAACGTTCTACGAGCCGGGGCGTGGAATGTCAGAAGCTTGAACGTGGTAGGGAAACTAGAAAATCTGTTAAGGGAAATGCAAAGGCTCAATCTAGATATAGTAGGGGTCAGTGAAGTGAAGTGGAAGGAAGACAAGGATTTCTGGTCAGATGAGTATCGGGTAATATCAACAGCAGCAAAAAATGTATAACAGGTGTAGGATTCGTTAAGAATAGGGAGGTAGGGCAGAGGGTGTGTTACAGTGAACTGCTCAGTGACTGGGATGTTCTAATCAGAATCGATAGCAGACCAACACCGACAACGATAGTTCAGGTATACAAGCCGACGTCACAAGCTGAACTGATAGAGAAAGTGTATGAGGATATTGAAAGGGTAATGCAGTATGTAAAGGGGAACGAAAATCTAATAGTCATGGGCGACTGGAATGCAGTTGTAGGGGAAGGAGTAGAAGAAAAGGTTACAGGAGAATATGGGCTTGGGACAAGGAATGAAAGAGGAGAAAGACTAATTGAGTTCTGTAACAAGTTTCAGCTACTAATAGCGAATACCCTGTTCAAGAATCACAAGAGGAGGAGGTATACTTGGAAAAGGCCGGGAGATACGGGAAGATTTCAATTAGATTACATCATGGTCAGACAGAGATTACGAAATCAGATACTGGATTGTAAGGCGTACCCAGGAGCAGATATAGACTCAGATCACAATATAGTAGTGATGAAGAGTAGGCTGAAGTTCAAGACATTAGTCAGGAAGAATCAATACGCAAAGGAGTGGGACACGGAAGTACTAAGGAATGACGAGATACGTTTGAAGTTCTCTAACGCTATAGATACAGCAATAAGGAATAGCGCAGTAGGCAGTACAGTTGAAGAGGAATGGACATCTCTAAAAAGGACCATCACAGAAGTTGGGAAGGAAAACATAGGTACAAAGAAGGTAGCTGCGAAGAAACCATGGGTAACAGAAGAAATATTTCAGTTGATTGATGAAAGGAGGAAGTACAAACATGTTCCGGGAAAATCAGGAATACAGAAATAGAAGTCGCTGAGGAATTAAATAAATAGGAAGTGCAGGGAAGCTAAGACGAAATGGCTGCAGGAAAAATTTGAAGACATTGAAAAAGATATGATTGTCTGAAGGACAGACTCAGCATACAGGAAAGTCGAAACACCCTTTGGTGACATTAAAAAAAGCAACGGTGGTAACATTAAGAGTGCAACGGGAATTCCACTGTCAAATGCAGAGGAGAGAGGAGATAGGTGGAAAGAATACATTGAAAGCCTCTTTGAGGGTGAAGATTTGTCTGATGCGATAGAAGAAGATACAGGAATTGATTTAGAAGGGATAGGGGATCCAGTATTAGAATCGGAATTTAAAAGAGCTTTGGAGGACTTACGGTCAAATAAGGCAGAAGGGATAAACATTCCATCAGAATTTCTAAAATCATTGGGGGAAGTGGCAACAAAACGACTATTCACGTTGGTGTGTAGAATATATGAGTCTGGCGATATACTATCTGACTTTCGGAAAAGCATCATCCACATAATTCCGAAGACGGTAAAAGCCGACAAGTGCGAGAATTATCGCATAATCAGCTTAACAGCTCATGCATCGAAGCTGCTTACAAGAATAATATACAGAAGAATGGAAAACAAAATTGAGAATGCGCTAGGTGACGATCAGTTTGGCTTTAGGAAAAGTAAAGGGACGAGAGAGGCAATTCTGACGTTAAGGCTAATAATGGAAGCAAGGCTAAAGAAACATCAAGACACTTTCATAGGATTTGACGACCTGGAAAAAGCGGTCAACAATATAAAATGGTGCAAGCTGTTCGAGATTCTGAAAAACGTAGGGGTAAGCTATAGTGAGAGACGGGTCATATACAATATGTACAACAACCAAGAGTGAATAATAAGAGTGGACGATCAAGAACGAAGTGCTCGTATTAAGAAGGGTGTAAGACAAGGCTGTAGCCTTTCGCCCCTACTCTTCAATCTGTACATCGAGGAAGCAATGATGGAAATAAAAGAAAGGTTCGTGAGTGGAATTAAAATGCAAGGTGAAAGGATATCAATGATATGATTCGCTGATGACATTGCTATCCTGAGTGAAAGTGAAGAAGAATTAAAAGATCTGCTGAACGGAATGAACAGTCTAATGAGTACACAGTATGGCTTGAGAGTAAATTGGAGAAAGACGAAGGTAATGAGAAGTAGTAGAAATGAGAACAGCGAGAAACTTAACATCAGGATTGATAGTCACGAAGTCAATGAAGTTAAGGAATTCTACTACCTAGGCAGTAAAATAACCAATGACGGACGGAGCAAGGAGGACATCAAAAGCAAACTCGCTATGGCAAAAAAGGCATTTCTGGCCAAGAGAAGTCTACTAATATCAAATACCGGCCTTAATTTTAGGAAGAAATTTCTGAGGATGTACGTCTGGAGTACAGCATTGTATGGTAGTGAAACATGGAATGTGGGAAAACCAGAACAGAAGAGAATCGAAGCATTTGAGATGTGATGCTATAGACGAATGTTGAAAATTAGGTGGGCTGATAAGGTAAGGAATGAGGAGGTTCTACGCAGAATCGGAGAGGAAAGGAATATTTGGAAAACACTGATAAGGAGAAGGGACAGGATGATAGGGCATCTGCTAAGACATTAGGGAATGACTTCCATGGTACTAGAGGGAGCTGTAGAGGGCAAAAGCTGTAGAGGAAGACAGAGATTGGAATACGTCAAGCAAATAATTGAGGACGTAGGTTGCAAGTGCTACTCTGAGATGAAGAGGTTAGCACAGGAAAGGAATTCGTGGTGGGCCGCATCAAACCAGTCAGAAGACTGATGGCCAAAAAAAGCATTAAAGATTGTTTTTAACGTCACTGGTACGATATTTCTTGACATCGGAAATCTAGTTATTCCTTTCACAACGCCACCACTCACTGCAATCGAATTTCTTCTTTTGTGCCACCTATAGACCCTACTTGGTTCACACAGTAAAAGGGAAAGACTGGACGTGATGAAAACTCAAAAAGTAGTAAGACCCCTTCACACAGAGAAAGTAATATTATGTTCTATTACAATTTCAAAAGAACAGTTTCAAATATTTGCCGAAAATTGCAAAAATAAATAAATAAGTAAAATAAAAATATCGGCACTCGATATTGCCATTTCGATGTCTATATTTAGCGCGTGGGGAAATATCGCCGTTATGTATCGATATTTACTGGCTAAATATCGATATATCAATATTTTATTAACAGCCTTACTTTGTACCGTGAGTGATGGCGTACGCAGTATCCCTTTCGTGGGCGGATAGAAAAGGAGAAGGATGGGTGGAGCTGATGAAACCTGTCCTAGTAGCTGTATGCTTCCTTATTTGCCGACGTGCGAATATGGTGGATGTTCCAGGGTGTTCCAAAAAGAATTCCAGGATTTTGAACACACCGTGTGTTGTGCGTTACTTTGTGATCAAGTTACAGGCCCTTTCTCTTTCACCGAAAGAACAATTACAGGCATAATTCATCTGAATATACTTCAACTGTTTGTGTTTCCTCAAATCGCAATAAAGGGAACAACAAATTAGTCATTGTGTTCATTTGCGTTCAGTATGACACCCCGATTGATCACCATCTTAAAGTGTGCTACAAACTGAACTGTAGATCTTCAAATAATTGGATAGGTGGGGATGCAGCTACTCCTTTGCCTAGCAGAAGTTGTCGTCTTACCCCTTTGACTTCTTTTTCAGGGACTGCGAAAAGAACATTGTCAGTTCAGGAAAAATTCGGAACTTGAGGTATCTGTGGGAGCGAATTTCGACACACATCACGACTGTAACACCAGAGATGCTACAAAACACAAGGCATGAAATCGAGTATCGTTATGATGCCAGCACAGCGACAAATGGAGCTCACGTCGTAACTTACTGAGACATTAAGAAATCTTTACTTTTTTCTCTTCAGTTTGACGTTTAAATAGTTTTATTATCTTCTGTAGCGCCTGTTGAAAATACCGGCATTCTTTTTGAAACAACCTGCATTGCTTCCTGTGAGATTTGCCCATGGCACCGGAGGAAACCACATCAAAAAGCTTGGAGAAGGGGCGATCGGTCTGGCATTCGTGACATTAATCTCTAAAGGCTTGCGGCACTCTCGATTTGGGCGTAACTGTTTGGCTGCAGCAGTACCTCGTGTCGGAGGCAAACTCAGGGATGACTGCCGGCTGCATCGGTAGGTTCCAAAGATTGCCGGCTGCACTGAAGTCGAGCGAGCCTGGAAAAAGAGAACAGCCTAGGAGTTTTTCCTGTATGTGCATCAGTGCATTGTTGCCTCGTTTGATTGCTGAGGTGCATTGTAACACTTTAGGAGTGTTGACTTTATACGTAATATTGCAGAGCTATTGTATACGTTTGCCTAGTACCCAAGATTTGTTTCCATATTTCCAGACTGCAATGAGTAACGGATCATGTAAGTTAAAAGACTATTGCTTCGAGTGTCGTCAAAGTTCGAGCTGTGGATGCATTGAGTGGCTTTAAAATTGCCATTAAACTACAGCGTAATCTCACGTCCATTTTTTCAGTTGGATATGGTGTATCATGTGGAATGGCTCTATACTGACAAAGAAATATTAGCAGCGAATTATTCTTATAACTGTAATCACGAACGATGGCGGTCGAGTTTAGAATTGGCCTACGCACATACGTCACGCATTCTCCGCCAGCCAATAAGAGTTCTGTAGTGTTCTGAGCGCTCTGCTGTGATCGTCGTAGCACATACGAGCATTAAACATAATCGCAGCGAGTTATTTAATGAATTGTTATGTCATTCGCTGTGAGTTGTATTAGCTGATTGTAGTGGTAAGCGACCAATTTTTCATAAGGAAGTACGAGACGTAATGCGCAGGGTGCACGGTTTCTTCTAGCGCAAAGTGCGCTTACACGCGTTCCGCAATGTCGCCTTTAACTAGCAACACTCCAGTCCTTACCCATGGCTATACATGCGTGAATCGTCCATGGATTGGCCTATATTGCACTGATGAGCGAACTCTTCCACGTGGAACCATGAGACGTCCCCTTACAAAAATTTATGAATGACTGTGCTGATAAACCTCTTACATTACTTGCTTTTCAAACACCTGAGCAAAACTCGAACTCTGCCCTGTATTTTGAGAACTGTTCATATTATGCCCAAACGATAGCTAAAGCTTCTGTTGTGAATTGGCAGGAGCCAATTCACGGAGTTTGGAGGAAGCCGAAAGGCACGTGATTAAGCTCACGCAGGCTGGCGTGAGGTCTGGAACGGGTCAGAGAAATAAGACCAGCAAAACAAGAGTAACTGGTAGAATACTTAACTTTAATCCATAATTGGAGAACATCGGTCTGAAGGTACAGGCATCACTAGTTAAATATCTATTGATGATGGCGCCTTGCTAGGTCGTAGCAAATGACGTAGCTGAAGGCTATGCTAACTATCGTCTCGGCAAATGAGAGCGTATTTGTCAGTGTAGCTTCGCTAGCAAAGTCGTCCGTACAACTGGGGCGAGTGCTAGTACGTCTCACTAGACCTGCCGTGTGGCGGCGCTCGGTCTGCCATCACTGACAGTGGCGACACGCGGGTCCGATGTATACTAGCGGACCGCGGCCGATTTAAAAGCTACCACCTAGCAAGTGTGGTGTCTGGCGGTGACACCACAGCTTCTAATTCAGTAACGGAATCTTTTTTTTCCAGATTTTGTTAGCACTCGGCTAGCAAAAGCAATGGATTTCTTAACAGTAGTGTCATTTTCTATGGCTTCTTGAAATAAATGGGACCGACTTTAGAAGAATCCGTGCTAAGGCAGAAATCTTGTGACAGATCTGGATGAGCTAGTATTGGTGCGTTAAGTAGCTCTTCTTTCAAAGAATTGAATTCCAACTGTGCTTCTTCGTCCCAGTTCCAAATAGTATTTTTTCCAGTGAGAGAACAAAGTTTTGGTGTAACTAGAATTTTCTTATTCAGAAAACGACGGTAAAAATTTACGAGACACAGAAAACTGCGGACTTGTTTTCTTGTGGATGGAACCGGAATGGCTCTGATTGCTTCTAACTTTCCAGGATCCGGCTGAATGCCTTCAGAAGAAATAATATGTCCCAAAAACCTCACCTTTGACCTATCGAATTCAAACTTTTCCAAGTTAACTGTAATTTCAGATTCTGCAAAAATACGGAACAAACTGTTGAGGATGCCATTATGTTGTTCCCATGAGGCTTCTGCTATTACAATATCATCCACATATAAGGTGTTGTGACGTTTTAAGAAATCAGGTAATATGGAATTTAGCCCGCGAATGAATGCTATCGAAGAAATGTTCAAACCAAAAGGAAGTTTCTGAAATTGATAACAAACGCCGAAACAAAGAAAAGCTGTGTATTTTCTACATTCTGGATGAAGTCCGATCTGATAAAAGCTGGATCTTAGATCAATAGAAGACAACACCTTTACACCATTAAAATTTTGAAGAAGTTCTTCCAACGTTTGGGGCCTGTCTGTTTCAGGAGTGATGATACTATTGGTTTGTCTCGAATTTAAGACAAGCCTGATCGATCCATTTTTCTTCTCAACAACATGTAATGGATTGTTGTATGAGCTAACTGCAGGCTCAATAAAGCCCTCGTCAAGCATAGATTGTATTTCTGTTCTAACACAGTCCCTATAATGTTCCGGAATTACATATGGTCTAACACAAAATTTAGTGTGCTCACGAACACGAAATTGGTATTGAAATCCCTTGATTGTTCCTGTTTTGTGAGTAAAAACTGTGGAATGTGATTGTAAAATCTCATAAGGTCCTGCCTATCAGTGTCATTACAATTCTCAATTGTTTGAATTTTATTCTGAATTAACTCATTAGTATCAAATACGCCGTCGATATCATACCTGTCAGTACTTGCAGAGTGATTGTTAGTGTCAAGTTCCGTCGAAAATTCCGAACTGTTGTCTAACAGGAGGTAAAGCCGATTAATTTCCTCGTCATGGTTTGAGAGCCAATCTTCAAATTTCAAAGCTATTGACTTACCTTCTTTCTCTAAACTTATTTCAGCATTGTGAAAGTTTAAGATTGCTTTGTATTCATTCAAAAAGTCTACTCTCAATATAATTTACGTCGACAATAATGGAACAATAAGAAAGTTCATAGATAAGCTGTGGCTTTGACAATATAGTTCTAAGTTGCTTTGTTGGCGTACATCTACACTTTTTCCAACGACTGCACCTTGTAATTTAATCTTACGTAACGGAAGTGTGGGGCAATCGTTCGATTTGTTGCATTTGCTAAAGGCTGTTTCACTAATTACTGAAATGGGACTGCCAGAGTCAAGTACTGCCGTAAATTTTACGTCATTTACTGTAATGTGAATTACAGGATATGCAATGTTGTTATGTTTTACGTCGTGTTCCTGGAGTAGGATGTCTCTAATGTCTTCCATTTTTATGTAATTACTAGCCATGGCAGCTACGTCGTCAGCTTCATAAGTACGTTTTGTGACTGCCAGTGGTGTGAGTCTCTGCCTATTGTCTCTTTGTTGGTACGTGTCGATATTGAGATTTGGAGATCTAACTTCTACAAATTCACCTTGTCGAGAGGGCCCTGCCCTATTTGTATCCCGCCTTTTCTGATGAAATTCAGGTCTGTCGTTTTGTCGGTAGTTTACATAGTTTCTTTTTTGTCGGTCATGTGGTGGAGAATTTCTCCCGGAATCGTAACGGCACGGTGGACCATTGCGTCTGAAGTTTTTCTGTCTCCCTTGATAACAATTATTTTGGTACCCATATTTTCTGTTTCTATGATTATCTCTGTCATATTCATTACTACGGAAATGCGATCTTTCTCTATAACTATTATTCTGCCAACAGTTGTCATACGGGTGGTGTCTGTTTTGGTCACGATTTGCGTTGTAAGAACAGACTTGTCGTTTCCAGTTATTATTTCTGTCATCGCGGAATTGTGACGGATGTGACCTGTAATTGTTGTGTTCATGTTTTCGCATTCCGCGATTGTCAGTGTCAATTTCCATTTCTTGTAACACTCCCTGAAAAGTTTCATTGTCGTCTTTGCAACGCCCTGACAAAATAATATGTCGTAAATGTTCAGGCAATTTGATTAAGCAAATGCGGATGAGTTCTCAGGGGCTGTATGGGTTTGAAAGATACTGATTCTTATGCAACACGTCTTCAAAATATTTGACAAGACTGGAAAATTCAGATTGTTCGAAATGTTTCATCATCATGATGCTATGTTTTACTCGGTCTTGTGTAGCTTGAGACCAATATGCTGATGTGGATGAATGTTGTTGCCAGAATTCTTAAATGTTTTGAATTTACGTGTAGTAATGAACAGCTTATAGTCAAAATCATCATGTCAGCGATTCGCATATCGGTCATTGTTACTTCTTTTCGGCGGTTCCATCTCAAAATTCGGTGTACCTTGCCAATTTCTTTCATTATTTCCGAAGTGCCCTGTGTTATTATTTTGTGGCTGTTCGGTATTTCTATGTCCCTTTTCCCGTACTGGAGCGCGAGTGTTCTCTGAAATATGTAATTCTTGTATTACTTGTGCCAACTGATCTTGTACTTCCTGGATTTCTCTTTTGTACTGTGTATTGATTTGATTTTGATTTTGTTTGAATTTTCTAATTTGTTCATACTCTTCTGTGTCAGTGAAGCCTATGGGTCGTGTGTCATTCAGATCATCATCTACCTTTGTAGATAAGTTAGTGAACTGATCCGAAAGTTCGGCTACTTTCTCCGATAGTGAACTGATTTCCTCAGTGTGTTTTTCTGAACCAAGTTTCAGAGTGTCCATTTGTGTTGAAATCATATCTATTGTGTCCTTTAAGTTTCCCTGAGTTTTTGCAAGTTGCTTTACCGAATCGGTAGATGCAACTGAGTCAATTTTAGCTTGCAAGGTGTCGTGATTTTCATGAACAATAGTCTGTAGTTCTTTTATGGTTGCTTCGTGATTTTGTAATGCATTTTCATGACGCGAAAAAATAGGTTGAAAATGCTCACAAATTTGTGTTTTTACGTCATTACAGACTTTTTGACATTTATATTCGATTTTAAGTAACTCTGCAGTTAAATCTTCACGTGCTTGTTCAAGCGTTTGTTCCATTGAGTCTAACTTTTGAAGCTGTTGCTGTATTTGTCTCTGGTGTTGTTCCACTGTGTCTAACTTTTGAAGATTTTGTTCCATTGCGTCTAACTTTTGCTGTGTTTGTCTCTGATTTTGTTTCATTTGTTGCATTAATTGCAATAATAATGTATTAGTGTCTGGAATCTGTTCCTCTATGCTTTTTGGCAGTGCATTTTCACCGGCAACATTCACATTTTGACAAGCAGAAGATGTGTCTTGACTCGTTTGAGAAAACGGCGAGGACCCAAAACCTGAATCTGCAGTATTTGCAAGATTGTGTCCTGTCATTTCGGATTCCTGAGGCGAGCTGTTGCCGACCGATCGAGCGATATTGCTTCCCTGTTCACTAATTGTTTCACTGTCTACACAATTATTTGCCGCCCGCTCCATTTCCCTATGCACAATTACCAAATTACTACTTTGAATGTCTGTTAATTCATTAGACGGTGGTGCTGATAAGCTACGCTCGTCGTCACTATAATTTCTCAATTTACTTTGGAAACCTAGTGTTACGTTTTTCACACGCCATGATTATCACGTATTTCACACGATAACCAGAAAAGCACAATTTGAATAGCACAAATAAGAAAACACATTAACATAGCACTGAAAATAATATCTATTTAATTGCAAGCGCAGCTGCGAAATACTTGGTGTAAATCTACATGCATGCCACAACTGTTTTACTGTACAACAATGAAAAACTGCTGCAACTACAAAGGAGATTCTCTCTACAATTACGCGCTAGCAATAAACAAAAGCTATACTAATTACACAAACTACAAGAAAAAAATCAGAAGATTCCAGTGAGGTATCCTCGGCTAAGGGTCGACATATGAAACGTCCCCTTAGAAAAATTTATGAATGACAGTGCTGATAAACCTCTTACATTATTTGCTTTTCAAACAGCTGAGCAAAACTGAACGTACTCAGACATTACTCATTTTACTTATTCTGATCAACACTAAACTGAGACACAATATTTTTAGCGCAACGCAATCTGACTTTTAATAATCCCTACAAAAGAATGTCCCTGACTAACAATAACCTATACCTTTCATGAATCACTTACCTCACAAAAATCTTCGTTACTCGAACTACTGCAACACAGCGAGCGCCACTACTGCCAGCTAAATAAACGATTCAAACTACTGAAGGCGCTAACTACTGATAGGCATAGTTAGCAAATAAAAGATTTTGATAGAGAACAAACAATGTATTTACCTTAATAGTGTTCAAAAGTCATAATATATATATTAGTTCATGATATCCAGTCTTACAAATTTACTCTCCCTGATGGACACACGTCCAGATCATCCGCTCTCAAAACTCCGCCACTCACTCCCCACATCCACCACTGCTGGCGGCTCACCTCCAACTGCACAACGCTACGCACTGTTCATATCCAACTGCCCAACACTACAATAGTGAATATTACAACAATGCTAACCAGCCACAGACTGCACACAGCACAGCCAGTGATTTTCATACAGAGCGCTACGTGGCGTTACCAATATAAAAACCTAAACAACCTACTTACAGTACTGATGAGCGAACTCTGCCACGTGAAACTTGGATATCTGTACAAATCATTCAGCAGGTTCATTGACTTCAGGATGAAATGATGCAGTTTTGAAGTGTGAAATGCCATTTCTTTCACAAAAAGATTAGAACTCCTGAGATTCATAGGAAGCATCTTAAGGAAATGTAACAGACCCACAGGGAAGTGGCTTGTAATGCGCTTCTTCGACCGATTCTTGAGTATCGTTCACCAATGTGGGATGTTTACCAGGTAGGACTCATGAGCCGGCCGAAGTGGCCGTGTTGTTAAAGGCGCTGCAGTCTGGAACCACAAGACCGCTACGGTCGCAGGTTCGAATCCTGCCTCGGGGATGGATGTTTGTGATGTCCTTAGGTTAGTTAGGTTTAACTAGTTCTAAGTTCTAGGGGACTAATGAGCTCAGAAGTTGAGTCCCATAGTGCTCAGAGACATTTGAACCATTTTTTTAGGACTCATGAAGGAGATGGAGAAGATACAAAAAAGAGCGCCGCGTTTCGTCGCGGGATCGTTTAGTCGGCGCGGACTACATATTACTCTCTCCCCCCCCCCCTCCAACATATGTCTCACATAATGACCACGAGGAGAAAATTCAAGAAATTAGAGTTAATACACAAGCTTACCGATAATCATTCTTCCCACGCGCCACTCGCGAGTGGAACCGGGTAGAGGTGATCGGTTATTGGTGTCAGAAGTATCCTGTGCCACACACCATTAGGTGGGTTGCGGCATACGATGTAGTTGTAGATGTAGCAGGAAACTGAGTATCGTTGTTTGTAACTATTGACTTTGGGACTCATTCAATGGAAAAAATACTTCACAATGCGTGAGCGTGAATTGTTTTCACAGAAGTTATCTATGACATTTGTATCATGTATGGGAATTTTGAAAATGCGTAGATAACGATGGGCCAGGAGCTTCCTAAGAAAAGTCAACATGTTGACGTGACCAGGATTCTGAAGCCTGTGGCCACGAAAAATAATGTACGGGAGAAGCTGACGTATTTTTGGCGTAAGCCGGAGGTTACAAATCTGGGGGTAATTACCTTCTGAGGGGTAAAACTAAATTTTATTCGGGTGAAATGAAATTTTCTGAGGTGTAAGAACTAAGAGATTCGATAATGTTTATCAGGTTATCCTCCATTCAGAGGCTGTTGCACTCAGCGACTGTTATTGACTTGTAAATAATAGTTTTCAGCTATCAGTCGAACTTTTGAAATTTTATTGGCAGATCTAGATTTCAGCTAGAAACCCGCCATCCTCAGTGCACTATAATTTTTTATCAATGCATGTAATGCCTATTGGTTGGGCTTCATTCACAGTTCATTGAGTACTCAATGAACTGTGAAATGAAGCTCCCCAACAGGCATTACACGCATTGATCAAAAATTATAGTGCATTGAGGATGGCTAGTTTCTAGCTGAAATCTAGATCTGCCAATGAAATTTCAAAAGGACGACTGATAGCTGAAATCTATTATTTACAAGTCGATAATGTTTGTTAGTTATTTTCAAAAGATCAGTACTGTTATCACAGTTTTGTAAGACTCTAACACTGATCATACAAGTTATCAGGAATTACTTTTTCTCAGTTACTAGCATTAATGAAGTCCACTCACTAGATACATATCTTGTGCTTTGTCCCATGCATCACTGATGATACATATACGTAACAAATGCTAAATATCTCAAAGAAAGTTGTAGATGGTACCTGTAGTAGTCCAGAAATTGCTTCATTCCTGGCTTCGAAGCAGATAAATGAATTAATTGACTGCACGACACATCAGTAATTACTATGGTGTTGTACACAGTGTTATTGTTGTTATTGTTAGAGTGGTTCAACACAAAGCTTTAACAGTCTGCAGTCGTCCAATTTCTGCCAGTTCAGGTGTAAGGAACGCAGCAATCCAGTGATTTATAAACAGCCAGTACAGTTCACACAATTGAACTTGTTTGATTTTAAATATGGTTGCAGTGTGCAGGTCAAGCAGGTGCCGCAATAGAGAGGAATAATAAAGGATAAGTATGTCTTGTAATAAGTGTCTAGCCTCGTTGTGGATAGTTAGCTTTCTTATCTGAGAAGGAATTGTGTGTAGCACTTGTGATGCACCATAAATTCCTTCGTCATTCATTCTTACACACACACACACACACACACACACACACTCAAACGTAAACTAAATATAATTTATCTTTCAGCATTTTAAAAATAAAATTGTTCCAATAAAAGCCTTACACTTTAGTTAGGTGCTAAAGTTGGTGATATGTGGGGAGCGGTGGGGTGGGGGGTGGGGGCAACATACGGCAGGTGTTGCTTGGGGATACTAATACTCTATACTGTCTGGTTGCACTCAGGAGTAATGGTCCATGAAAGGGAGGGAACCACTGGCATAAGCGGAATTTAGCCACCGTCGCTTCTATGTTTATCCATATTTTTCCAGGAGCAATGATCCCTGGAAATGCATTTGGTACATACGATGCCACCGTGGCACTGGTGTAGCATTTCTAACATTTTGGATTTCAGCCCCTGGGAATAAACAGTTGTGTCTTTCCTGAATTTTAGTGTATCAGAATGGTACCTTTGCAGACAATGAAAAAAATAAGTCTCTTGTGCCAGTATGATTTAATTTTCAGTTCGTTTATCAAATTTTTATCTATAGGCCACTCCGACTGAGTGCTTTGTTTAATCTGTATGTATCTTCGGTATATAAAAGTCTTGTATGTGAACGTATTGACAGACTTTTCTCCTTGACCACCCATGCCCCCCCCCCACCCTCCCCTCACGGCCACCCCCCCCCCCCCAAATCAATGTTGTGGTGGTAGACAGGTCTTGGTCTCATGCATTAGTAAGGAAGTTTAGTCGCAGTACGTTGCAGTAGATGAGTGTAGAGAGCAAAAATGCCCAAAATACGGACTAATAAATATTCTCAGGAAAAGCTATATATTCTGTGAATAACGGAATTTACGGTTAGTGCTCGTCATTTTGACGTCACCTGCAATATCGACGACAGCAAGATCAGTTACCGACTTTGTGACAAGGAAGAATACGAATATTATTGCTCCTCCACTCACTCGCAGCAATTTAAGCAGTCCTCTAGGCTCCTGCCCGTCCACACAGTAGGAAGTCGCTATATACTGGGAAATAAGAGACAAATATTTGTGAGAAGAAAAAATACAAATTTTATTGCAGCTCGTTTAAGTCGCAGCAGTTAAATCTGTGCTCTTAAGTTCCTGCGTAATCACGCCCTCGGAAAACGCCACATATTCGTAAATAAACAGCGAAATATTTGTGGCAAGGAAGAATCCGAAAGTTAATTCTCCTCGTTTCACTCGCAGCAATTTAAACTGTCCTCTCAGGTTACTGCCTCACCACACTCGAAAGGTGGCACGTATTCGGAAATAAAGAGCAAAATATTTGTGAGAAGGAAGAATATGAATTTTATTGTTGTTTGTTTCAGTCGCAGCAATTTATATTGTCCTCTTAGGTTACTGCCTAGCCACATACGCGGACGTCGCTAAATATTTATTTCATCCTTCCTTCCCAGGTCACACTGAATGTAAATAACAGAACGTGTTAACAATGCTAACATGAAAAACTAAAATTGCATGTAACGGGATGCGAACGAACAACTTTTGACTCCAAAAACCACGGCACTCTTCATTACGGTAACACTTAGCCACGTTTAGCTCCGGTCCTGGTTATCATATTCTGTCTTGAAGGCTTGTATTTAATGATAACAGTGAATTCTTTGTCATAAATATTCAATGCTCCGTTACAGTGAAACAGCATACTGCAAATTAGAAAAAAGTGTGTTCAATTATTAATTTGTAAATTATTGACGATAATAACTCACTCTTAAGAGAGAACCCCTCTATATATATATAGTAATCCAACCATTACCAGTTCCTTGTACAGTCATGGCCAAAGAAAATCTGGCAACAAAACCCATCCATCTGTGCGCTCCTTGAAATATAGAAGCCTCGTCAGTTGACTTTGGTGATAGATTAACACTCTTACAAACCTTAAAAACAGATGGCCTAAATCTCCTCCTCCTAACATAACGTCAACTCGGCATCGTGTGGCTACTCGTGCGGCTGCTCGTGCGGCTGCACTGACGTCATACGGCGCGCGCAGGCTATTTATAGCACGTCAAGGCCGAGCCACGCCCCGATGGGCATTAAAGTGACATTTTATTATAGCAATAATTATAACAGACCGTTTTTGTAAATCTCTGGTACGCGCGCATGAAATCTTGTGAGAAGCCTGTATCTAATCCTAACGCGAGTCGATAGCCAATCATGCGGTCCTCGATAATGTGTGTGACGTCAAAATGACGTCAAGTTTGCGGGAACTGTTGTGAAACGAGAGTTACCCGTACTTTACCGTACAATTGAAAATGCGTTTATTGTTTCCTTCGTCCGACATAATAAACGTTTTCGCCATTTCCTCATTCAAACGTTAATAACCACTTGTAACAACAAATAGACAAGTTTTTAAGCTCTCAGCGCTCTGTCGTCAATCGCACTTCGCCGACGATCAACAGAGACACAAAGGAACACATCCTGATATATTCAAAGATAAAAAACTTTTAACTAATAAATTAATAATCCAAGGGTTCAATACATTGAAACACAGACACGTTTTCACATATACAGTAAAGTTCGTGAGTCATATATTATTTAGCTTTACCTAAGAGTATTTATTGCTCCATGTTTCACAGATTTTTGCCCACCAACGTCACACACTGTCACGCACCAGACTGCCTAAATAACACTTAACTGCAAACATAATATCCTTGACGAGATATACCTCTGCATGCATCTGATATCCAAAATGGTACTCATGCCATATGTTTTGACCTGGGCAACAACGGGTTTCTCAGCTAATCTTTGGTAACACTGGATACTTTGGCACAAGCTTTGCAATAAAATTAGAATTCTAAGGGAAATTATCTAAATGTCTTGACTGATTAAATCTGATGCAAAATATACGTGAGCAGAATAATCAAAATTTTTATTCTGCTGTATAGGCAATCGTGGTAGTAAATCATTGTTCGCATTTTCGTCTATGGACCTGACATTTATTTCATAGGCGTACTTTGATAAAAGTAGTGCTGAACACTACAATCGTCAAGCTGCTTATTTGGTCCAAATATAGTCACGAAAATTTTGTGGTTTGTAGCGAAAGTTTTCAAGAGCGGAGATAAATTTCAGGAATTTCGTTCTCAGTCTGAGTGTCAGGGTTTTTATGTGAAAACTGCTGGCCATTAAAAACCTTGTTGTCTATGTGGCAAAACAACGCCAATCGTTAATATTTTATTTAGGTCATATGTCGTGAGACATTTAGTGTCCAGCATACTTTGTTTTAATTTGTCGAATGCATGTTGACATTCACTGCGCCAAATCTACCTTGTGCCATTGTGTTACAGTTTGTTATCCGGTGCACTTATAGGTGCTCCAGTATTAAATTTCTTAACTTCTAAAAATAATGAATACATACTAAGTGAGGATTTTAATTTTAATTTTCCGGATCCATACTAGAGTCTCTTAGCACTTCTTATAATCTCATTCCCTTAGTACAGTTTCCAACTAGGGTTATGGGTACCAGCAGCACTGCTATTGATAACGTTTTCATCCCTACCACACTAGCAAATCATAGTATAAATCCAATATTTAATGGCCTTTCAGATCATGATGCCCAGTTGCTTACATTTAGTATAGTGGGGTCTGATTCAACTAATAACACGAAGTGGAAAACTATACGAATAATAAATGATACAGGAATTGAAGGTATAAAAAACTGTTTGAGGAATACAGACAGGAAAGATGTATACAATTCACCTGGGATAAATGAAAAATTTAACTGTTTCTCTAATACAGTCATAGGTCACATTGCTGCCTTAGAAAGTAACCTAAGCAAATAGATAAAATGTTTCAAAACCTTGGATTGCAAATGGAATAAAAGTATCTTGCAAAACAAAAAGAAGGCTGTACTTAACATCAAGGGAGAACGATGACTACACAGCAAAATTTCAAATTATATTCTAAAATTCTACACAAGGTAATCAGAACCTCAAAATGTATTTATTTTCAAGAAAAAATACAGACAGTAGCAGAAAACTTAGGTTTGCGTAGTTCCTCAGAAGACAGCTTAAAATATTTAAAAAATGCATTTCCGCAGAAGTTTGACAAAATTTACTATATCCTACCTCACCGAGAGAGATTTCTAATATTATTAGCTCTCTTAAAATCAAGTGTTCCAGTGGTTATGATGAAATCAGCACTACCATAATTAAATGCTGCTGCTCCTCAGAACTTTGTGACATACTGAATTACTTACCTAATGAATCCCTCCACAGAGGTACTTTTCCAGATAGGCTTAAATATGCTATTGTCAAACTATTAAACAAAAAAGGAGACAAATCATCAGTGGAAAACTTCTGTCCCATTCCATTATTGGCAATATTTTCAAAAGTGTTTGAAAGGGTTATGTACAATAGACTTTATAAACACTTAGTACAGCAAAATATTCTTATTCATAATCAGTTTGGATTTCGGAAATGTTGTCAACTGATCAAGCTATATTCACTTTTACAGATGATATATTAGAATCAATAAATCAAAAGTTACTACCACTTGGAATATTCTGTGATCTGGCTGAAGCTTTTGATTGTGTTAAGCATGAAATCCTTATACAAAAGTTAAAATATTATGGGATAACATGAGTAGCAGGCTCATGGTTCTCATCCTATCTTTTTAATAGAAAACAGTGTGTGTCTGTATTAGGCTTACCACATAACAGAAGTCATTCAAAATATGAAACCATCAGACAAGGGGTGCCCCAGGGAATTCTTGTCAAGTCCCTGTCGTCTTCGTAGAAGATAAACTGCAGAAGCTCTTGCGTAATATCGCTAATAATAGCCACAGAGTGTATTTGGAACCGTATCGGAAAAGCTGATATTTATGGCAGATTCGGTTCCACCTCTGAAGTATTGTGCAGGGAGGGTACGCTGATCTCGTGAGAGAAGTTTCTCCTTCCTGACTGCGTGTTGTGGAAGGTAAAATAGGGTGTTACATATTTCTATAGGACGAGCGAGTTATACATGGTAACGTACTCCAGCACAAGAATTCCTTTAAGGAAGCGTTGCTAAGAAGTCTTTCATGTAAGCTTCGAAATCTACTTTCTGTGTTCAACATTTAGTAGAATATAAAAGAATATTTTGTTTCTTACGAACACGAACGACTCTTTGATGATCCTGCACAAGATAAGAGGCCCGAAATTCTTGAAGGAGGCAGAATCTTTATTAGTCTTTGCCGCATCATGATTAACAGTTATGCCAATAGTATCCAGATCCCAGAATCGACTCAGTTGGTCATCTCTGGTTTTGCAGCCACTGAGGACCCAACCAAATATGGTGGGAGACAGATCAATGGATTTAGAAATACGGATCCGTAAATCATAGGTAGCTGGCCGCTTTGGCCGAGCGGTTCTAGGCACTTCAGTCCTGAACCACGCTGCTGCTACGGTCGCAGTTTCGAATCCTGCCTAGGCTAGGGCTGTGCCCGTGGTCTAGGGGTAGCGTCTTTGATTCAAAACGTCGTCGGTCCCGGGTTCGATCCCCGCCACTGGCTAAATTTTGATAAATAATCAGCATTAGCGGCCGAAGACTTCCGGCATAAGAAGTCACCCTCATTCTGCCAACGGCCTTGTCAAAGAGGGCGGAGGAGTGGATAGAGGTTCAGGGCACTCTCTTGTCCTAGGGGTGGGAAAAGTGCCCCTAAAGGCGGAGAATCAGCAATGACCGACGACATGAGGATGCAGAAGGCAATGGAAACCACTGCATTAAAGACACGTAACGTGTATCCACAGGACATGTGGCCTGTGATTGAAGAAGTGTCATGATGATCTCTCCATTAGCAAAAGATTCCGGAATAGTCCCCCATTCGGATCTCCGGGAGGGGACTGCCAAGGGGGAGGTTACCATGAGAAAAAGATTGAATAATCTACGAAAGGACAACGTTCTACGAGCCGGGGCGTGGAATGTCAGAAGCTTGAACGTGGTAGGAAAGCTAGAAAATCTGTAAAGGGAAATGCAAAGGCTCAATCTAGATATAGTAGGGGTCAGTGAAGTGAAGTGGAAGGAAGACAAGGATTTCTGGTCAGATGAGTATCGAGTAATATCAACAGCAGCAGAAAATGGTATAACAGGTGTAGGATTCGTTATGAATAGGAAGGTAGGGCAGAGGGTGTGTTACTGTGAACAGTTCGGTGACCGGGTTGTTCTAATCAGAATCGACAGCAGACCAACACCGACAACGATAGTTCAGGTATACATGCCGACGTCGCAAGCTGAAGATGAACAGATAGAGAAAGTGTATGAGGATATTGAAAGGGTAATGCAGTATGTAAAGGGGGACGAAAATCTAATAGTCATGGGCGACTAGAATGCAGTTGTAGGGAAAGGAGTAGAAGAAAAGGTTACAGGAGAATATGGGCTTGGGACAAGGAACGAAAGAGGAGAACGACTAATCGAGTTCTGTAACAAGTTTCAGCTAGTAATAGCGAATACCCTGTTCAAGAATCACAAGAGGAGGAGGTATACTAGGAAAAGGCCGGGAGATAAGGGAAGATTTCAATTAGATTACATCATGGTCAGACAGAGATTCCGAAATCAGATACTGGATTGTAAGGTGTACCCAGGAGCAGATATAGACTCAGATCACAATATAGTAGTGATGAAGAGTAGGCTGAAGTTCAAGACATTAGTCAGAAAGGATCAATACGCAAAGAAGTGGGATACGGAAGTACTAAGGAATGAAAAGATACGTTTGAAGTTCTCTAACGCTATAGATACAACAATAAGGAATAGCGCAGTAGGCAGTACAGTTGAACAGGAATGGAAATCTCTAAAAAGGGCCATCACAGAAGTTGGGAAGGAAAACATAGGTACAAAGAAGGTAGCTGCGAAGAAACCATGGGTAACAGAAGAAATACTTCAATTGATTGATGAAAGGAGGAAGTACAAACATGTTCCGGGAAAATCAGGAATACAGAAATAGAAGTAGCTGAGGAATTAAATAAATAGGAAGCGCAGGGAAGCTAAGACGAAATGGCTGTAGGAAAAATTTGAAGACATCGAAAAAGATATGATTGTCGGAAGGACACACTCAGCATACAGGAAAGCAAAACAACCTTTGGTGACATTAAAAAAAGCAACGGTGGTAACATTAAGAGTGCAACGGGAATTCCACTGTTAAATGCAGAGTAGAGAGCAGATAGGTGGAAAGAATACATTGAAAGCCTCTATGAGGGTGAAGATTTGTCTGATGTGATAGAAGAAGAAACAGGAGCCGATTTAGAAGAGCTAGGGGATCCAGTATTAGAAACGGAATTTAAAAGAGCTTTGGAGGACTTACGGTCAAATAAGGCAAAAGGGACAGATAAATTCCATCAGAATTTCTAAAATCATTGGGGGAAGTGGCAACAAAACGACTATTCACGTTGGTGTGTAGACTATATGAGCCTGGCGATACACCATCTGACTTTCGGAAAAGCATCATCCACACAATTCCGAAGACGGCAAGAGCTGACAAGTGCGAGAATTATCGCACAATCAGCTTAACAGTTCATGCAGCGAAGCTGCTTACAAGAATAATATACAGAAGAATGGAAAACAAAATTGAGAATGCGCTAGGTTACGATCAGTTTGGCTTTAGGAAAAGTAAAGGGACGAGAGAGGCAATTCTGACGTTAAGGCTAATAATGGAAGCAAGGCTAAAGAAACATCAAGACACTTTCATAGGATTTGTCGACCTGGAAAAAGCGTTCGACAATATAAAATGGTGCAAGCTGTTCGAGATTCTGAAAAACGTAGGGGTGAGCTATAGTGAGAGACGGGTCATATACAATATGTACAACAACCAAGAGGGAATAATAAGAGTGGACGATCAAGAACGAAGTGCTCGTATTAAGAAGGGTGTAAGACAAGGCTGTAGCCTTTCGCCCCTACTCTTCAATCTGTACATCGAGGAAGCAATGATGGAAATAAAAGAAAGGTTCGTGAGTGGAATTAAAATGCAAGGTGAAAGGATATCAATGATATGATTCGCTGATGACATTGCTATCCTGAGTGAAAGTGAAGAAGAATTAAATGATCTGCTGAACGGAATGAACAGTCTAATGAGTACACAGTATGGCTTGAGAGTAAATCGGAGAAAGACGAAGGTAATGAGAAGTAGTAGAAATGAGAACAGCGAGAAACTTAACATCAGGATTGATAGTCACGAAGTCAATGAAGTTAAGGAATTCTGCTACCTAGGCAGTAAAATAACCAATGACGGACGGAGCAAGGAGGACATCAAAAGCAAACTCGCTATGGCAAAAAAGGCATTTCTGGCCAAGAGAAGTCTACTAATATCAAATCCCGGCCTTAATTTGAGGAAGAAATTTCTGAGGATGTACGTCTGGAGTACAGCATTGTATGGTAGTGAAACGTGGACTGTGGGAAAACCGGAACAAAAGAGAATCGAAGCGTTTGAGATGTGGTGCTATAGACGAATGTTGAAAATTAGGTGGACTGATAAGGTAAGGAATGAGGAGGTTCTACGCAGAATCGGAGAGGAAAGGAATATGTGGAAAACACTGATAAGGAGAAGGGACAGGATGATAGGACATCTGCTAAGACATGAGGGAATGACTTCCATGGTACTAGAGGGAGCTGTAGAGGGCAAAAACTGTAGAGGAGGACAGAGATTGGAATATGTCAAGCAAATAATTGAGGACGTAGGTTGCAAGTGCTACTCTGAGATGATGAGGTTAGCACAGGAAAGGAATTCGTGACGGGCCGCATCAAACCAGTCAGTAGACTGATGACAAAAAAAAAAAAAAAGAAAAGTCTAGGAGGGACCGGTGACCTCAGATGTTAAATCGCGTAGTGCTTGGAGCCATTTGAACGATTTCTGAAATATTCGGTCACAATCTTTCAGTTACGATCACTATCAGTTAAAAGCTCGTTGGGCATATCTTCTTGCGAATCTGCCTGTAGGTAAGATAACTGTAGTGTGCAAGAATGTGTAACATTCTTAATAGACTACTGGCCATTAAAATTCCTACAAGAAGAAGAAATGCAGATGATAAACGGGTATTCATTGGAAAAATATATTATACTAGAACTGACAGGTGACTACATTTTCACGCAATTTTGGTGCATAGATCCTGAGAAATCAGTTCCCAGAACAACCACCTCTGGTCATAATAACGGCCTTGATACGCTTGGGCATTGAGTCAAACAGAGATTGGATGTCGTGTACAGGTACAGCCGTCCATGCAGCTTTCACACGATACCACAGTTCTTCAAGAGTAGTGACTGGAGTATTGTGACGAGCCAGTTGCTCGACCACCACTGACCAGACGTTTTCAATTAGTGAGAGATCTGGAAACTGCGCTGGCCAGAGCAGCAGTCGAACATTTTCTGTATTCAGAAAGTCCCGTACACGACCTGCATCATTCGGTCGTGCATTATCCTGCTGAAAGGTAGGGTTTCGCAGGGATCGAATGAAGGATAGATCCACGGGTCGTAACATATCTGAAATGTAACGTCCACTGTTCAAAGTGCCGTCAATGCGAACAAGAGGTGACCGAGACGTGCAACCAATGGCACCCCATACCATCACACCGGGTGATACGCCAATACGGCGATGACGAATACACGATTCCAATGTGCGTTCACCGCGATGTCACCAAACACGGATGCGACCATCATGATGTTAAAAACAGGACCTGGATTCATCCGAAAAAATGAAGTTTTGCCATTCGTGCACCCAGGTTCGTCGTTGAGTACACCATCACAGGCGCTGCTGTCTGTGATGCAGTGTCAAGGGTAACCGCAGCCATGGCCTCCGAGCTGATAGTCCATGATGCTGCAAACGTCGTCGAAGTGTTCGTGCAGATGGTTGTTGTCTTGCAAACCTCCCCATCTGTTGACTCAGGCATCCAGACGTGGTGGCAAGATCCGTTACAGCCATGCGGATAAGATGCCTGTCATCTCGACTGCTAGTGATACGAGGCCGTTGGGATCCAGCACGGCGTTCCGTATTACCCTCCTGAACCCACCGATTCCATATTCTACTAACAGTCATTGAGTCTCGACCAGCGAGAGCAGCAATGTCGCGATACGATAAACCGCAATCGCGATAGGCTACAATCCGACCTTTATCAAAGTCAGAAAGGTGATGGTACGTATTTCTCCTCCTTACACGAGTCATCACAACAACATTGCACCAGGCAACGCCGGACAACTGCTGTTTGTGTATGAGAAATCGGTTGGAAACTTTCCTCATGTCAGCACGTTGTAGGTGTCACCACCGGCGCCAACCTTGTGTGAATGCTCTGAAAAGCTAATCATTTGCATATCACAGCATTCTTCTTCCTCTCTGTAAAATTTCTCGTTTGTAGCACGTCATCTTCGTGGTGTAGCAATTTTAATGGCCAGTAGTGTATTTTGTGGAAATCTGGAATGAGGCGTGAAGTAGTGGTGACTTTCATATGCGTCGATGTAAGCCGTAGAATTAGTCGACACTCATCTGATTTCGAAATTGACAAGGCTACGCCGTCGTGAGCAGCCTGTATGAAATTTGAACGTGTGAACATCAAGTTGCCGTTGGTCCATAGCAGGTAGTTACAATTCTTCTATTAATGACTTTGCTACGAAGGATGCGTGGCTTCCGTTGTCTAACACAGATTGAGTGAGTTGACTTAGCCCTGTTGGTCGTACGATGCGCACCTGCAAGAAGGTAAAGGTGGGTGAAATTGTGTCTATTTTACTAATAGAAGTGACGTTGCTCTGTGTTGCTTTCTTACACGAAGCACCTTTGATGTGATTTTTACAGTTAGCACAAAATGCCCTACACTTCTTCCCGTGATCTGACATTTTATGTCCTCTGTTTAGGCACAGAAAACATCGGTTAGTAATTTTAAATTTCTGTTTGCTACCAGTGAGGTCAGTAACATTATTACATTCTTGGTCCAATGACCACGTTCTTCGCAAAAAACGCAAAATGGATCGTAGTTTCTATTTCTCTTGGGTAATGTTAGTTTCTGATTAGAGCGGACATGAAGGGCTGCAGCTGTTGGAGTGTTGTCAATGTATTATTGTCACAGCGGATCTTCTGCGAAGCAGGCGCTGCGTCTATTTCCGTTCCTATAGATTCCATCAACTGATGTATGCCTACTTCTGAAAGACCGGTTTGCTTGACATGGATGAACGAGCGTCGGCAGATACCACCAGGAAAAGTTCTGAGAAATTTTGGTGCTAGCACGCGACCATACGCATGTACGTCTTCGCCGTGGGTGCGCAAAACTTGGATGTGACGGTTGCACCCGATAAATGTAGAATTACGGGATTCTGGATTCGGAAATTGAATGGGTTTAATAGATTCTAAATAATCCAGGTGAGCTTGTATAAGTCTACTATTATCGCCATAGCGTGCTGTGCTGTGAGGATTCTCAAGGTTTCTTCATATGTGTCAGAGATCACAGCAATACCATCAACTAAATACTTTGGTTCCGCTTCTAAGCAGCCACAGACAGAAATTTGTTTATGAATGGTGGACATCGTGAGATCTTTATCAATCGATTGTTGGAATTGTTCCCAAAAACGAGCGCAGTTCTCAACATTTTCAGGAAACTTATAGTGGGTAGTCTAATATTAGGCGGTGGAACAATTGAGGTGACTGTAGGTAGTCTGAGCCATGGAATTCACCTTTCCCCTCTGTTCCTCGTGATGTGCGTACAATAGCGCGCTTGGTTACGTCTATGTATTTGTCACATTTGGACACATCAGCAACGTAGTCAGCGTCATGGAGAAGATCGTGTATTTTGTCATCAAGATCTGTTAGTGTACACAATAGTCCCTACAGTCGATCTCTGTAATATTCATACTCTTCAATGGAATTTTCGTCATTTAAGTTGTATACTTCCTTCAAAATAAGTGTAATATTTGGTCTTGATCTCTCCCGTACTGTTTTCAAGCGTTGTAACTGATAGTTGCCATCAGCGTTTTCCTGTCAGACATCGCGAAGTGATTGAAATCGTCTAAGCGGTTCAAAAGAGTATGTAGTTTGGTAAACAACTGACAGACTGCAGAACCAGTCTTAAACACACTACAGGCGCAGCGTAAGATCTGACAATCCGTTAAAGCAACAATCGAACAGCTACAATATCAGTATAGACGAGCAATAATGTAATCAGATGCCTTTACAAATGGCACAACAGTAGTCGTGGGGACATTCTGGATTTCAGCACCATTTTCTTACGTCGTAAATCACAGTAGTAAGCAGCGATTTGTAGTTTTGGCACAGCACTTTGTTTACAAGCCACAGCCTTCGACCATAAATATAATAGACTGGCCCTGGCGTCATTTTCGTGGCTCCAACATCTCTGGGCTAAAGTCACGTGAATGTTGGCAAAACATGGTTGTTTCGTGTTGCGCTTATGGCTGTACTCAGCGTTTTGTCGGGGAAAATGGCATTACATTTCACTTGTGTTTCTATGACAGTGCAGATGCGTTTATTGAAATTTGCTGAAGTGACTTTTATATGTTTTTTTTTTTACACTTGAAATAGAGTATCACGTAAATTAAAGTGTTGAAAGTGATGCATGTAAAGTCAGACTCATATTAAATTTTGGAAACTATCTGTGATAATTCGGTTACAGAAGTAAATATAACTGTTTCTCGTTCCTACTCATAGGTTCCCTAGGGATGAAAATCGAAGGCAGCTTTGTATACAAGCCCTGAAACGGAAAAACTTTACGCCATCGGCACATACGCGCCTTTTTGTATATACAACTGAGATTATAATAAGGTAAGAGCACCTATAGTCGACACTTGAAGAGAATTTTTTTCTACCTTCTAATACTATTAGATAACTGTAGGCTCCAAAATTATTTTCTGAAACTTCAAAGTCTCACCTTTCATCTAAAATATCATTTTTTGTAAACTATAGTTTAAACTTTTGTAAAAATAGTAGGAACTGAACCTTTGAAGTGCACCTAAAATTGATACTCTAAATTGGGACTGCTCCTAAAGTCGACAATTTTGGCACCTATAGTTGGCATAATTCCCATATCCCATTTTCTTTTATAAAGTGACTAGAGCTCAAAACGCGGCTAATCCAATATTTAAAGTTTTGACACGAGCCTACTCTTAGTGTTTAAAAGAATTTTTACGACATTTTACTTTAATTGATAGTTTATAGTAATTTCGCCCCGCTGCCCACCAGAGGGGCGTTCGATGTATTTGTTAGATTTTATAAATGATACTGTGGGCAAATCCAGGTCAAATGTAGTTCTGCCATAATTTTTCGCAAATCAAAAAGGAAGCGTTTGACAGTCAATTGAGAAATTTGGGTAAAATACGATACAAACATAGGATGGCAGACCGCTGATTTGAAATCCCGCCACGTTTTGCCAACAGTCACGTGGTTTATGTTGGAGCCACACCAGCCCTATAGCTTCTGCACAGCGAGGCCAGTCTACTAGTATCTATGGTCGAAGACCACAGCTCATACCTATATCGCAGAGTTTACATGTTACGTATTACAAAGAGTATCATTATTCAGAGATATAAATGTCCTGATGACTTATTCTCAACGCGGGCGTATACGGACAGCCTGATATCGGCGGCGCGAGGTTGTGCGCATGCGCGGGCAGACACCGACGGTGATGGCTGCCGCGTAGTACACGCTATGTCGCAGCTCCACAGGATCGCGCTGTTACTGATAGCCACCAGTCTGGTGTTGTATCTGTCGATTCTGCTGCTTGGGCATTATCCTCTACACGATCGCCATACGTGAGTACTCATCTAGTTTTCTCTGGTGCTCATATTACACAAACTTTAACATTCGTCAACCATAAACGGTTGTTAGTCTTTTCCTTTCTGTCCATTTCAAGAGTGGATACAAGCAGAATGACAGTTTGAATACCTCTGCATGTCTTGCTACCGTGGTTCCCCTTGTATGGCTCTACATAAGTTTTGCAACAGAAACATTCACAGTCTTTCATAGACTGTCTCTCGAAATGTTGTAGTTGTCACATTGAGGGTTATCAGCATTTCCTTATTTACTTTTGTTAATGAATCATTTTCTTGGTAACTAATATGAACGCTCTGAGACAATCTGCGCAATGTACATACACATTTTATTGTTTTTCTTTTCTTAAAGAAGTATACAAGAGTTGAGCAAAAATACGGAAACATAGCGAGAAATATATACGTGAACCTAAGTAGAGATGCTTGCCAAGTCTGCAGGTTGCGTTGTTGTATTAGAGTACAAATAGCATCTTTGCATTGTCCTCAATACGTTACAAGTGTCAGTACATTATGTTGGAGATAAGTGAATTCGAATGTGGGCAAATTGTTGGCTGTCTTATGATGGTTGCTTCCGAAACGAAAGGAGACGAAGTGTTTGGTATTTCAAAAGGCACCATGTCGAAGATTTATATCGCATACAGGGAAAGCAGAAGATCACCCGTTACGTTCAAAAATGGTTCAAATGGCTCTGAGCACTATGGGACTTAACTTCTGAGGTCATCAGTCCCCTAGAACGTAGAACTACTTAAACCTATCTAACCTAAGGACATTACACACATCCATGCCCGAGACAGGATTCGAAACTGCGTCAATGTTTTTCTTCTGGTATTGTAATCATCTACATCATTGTTCCTACTGAAATGCAGTGGATTATTTACAGCAAACTTCATGAGAGAATAACTATGATGTGAAGAGTATACAGCCGCGTGGGATTAGCCGAGCGATCTAAGGGCGCTGCAGTCATGGACTGTGCGGCTGGTCCCGGCGGAGGTTCGAGTCCTCCCTCGGGCATGGATGTGTATGTGTTTGTCATTAGGATACTTTAGGTTAAGTAGTGTGTAAGCTTAGGGACTGATGAACTTAGCAGTTAAATCCCATAAGATTTCACACACATTTTTTGAAGTGCATACACTGCTACTCATACGCCAAGTAGCAGGAAAGCACGATGAAAAGAACGTTCACATAAGTTTTCGGCCAAAGCCTTCTCCAGAAAGGAAGCAAAGCACACACCCACACACACACACACATTCATATAATGATATACACAAAAATCACTTACACATGACCGCTCACTACGGCTGTTATAGCCAGAATCTTCTTATAAAGAGGGAGGAAAAGTGGTCAGTGAATTATTATAGGCGAAAGAAATGTAGGCCATGAGAAGCTGCGCCAACAATAAGCGCGGCCAGGCTGCCCTGTGTTATGCGGGGACGAGACCGTTGATACAGTGTGGCTCGGATGTCGGAGCGTTTGGGATCTGGAAGCAAATGAAAAGTACAGGAAGGAATAAAAGTAAACAGCGCAACCATAATCATACATACAAAAGAAACTATTGCTTGGACGGCTCTAATTATGAATTAAACGTAATTCCTTAAAAGTTTATATTACGATCAGGTCGATTAGTACACTCATAGACGACGCAATCTGACATTTTTGATGAAACGACTACGTCTCCAAACAATCAAAGCACCAGATGCTATTTGGTATACGACCACAGAAGCCGAAACTGGGCACGGACGCGTTAGAGTGACATCGCGGGGAAGTATGACCGCGATGAATCATGTAGCAATTAATGCGGTGAACTTAATGCTGGCGGCTACATAACATGTCGGACGTCGGCTTCAAGTCTGTGACGTAATGAAAGCTTCCTTCCTTTTTATCTACGTAATCACGACGTGATCACATTACAATAGAAAGAAAACCGACATTTACTCCCCAACATGCCATATGGACCACGTCATTCCAGCTAAGACGTAAACATAATGTGTCATGTGTAGAACAGACCAACATACACTACTGGCCATTAAAATTGCTACGCCACAAAGATGACGTGCTTCAGACGCGAAATTTAACCGACAGGAAGAACATGCTGAGATATGAAAAGAATTAGCTATTCAGAACATTCACACAAGCTAGGCGCTGGTGGTGACACCTACAACATGCTGACATGAAGAAAGTTTCCAACCGATTTCTCATACACAAACAGCAGCTTACCGGTCTTGCCTGGTGAAACGTTGTTGTGATGCCTCGTGTAAGGAGGAGAAATGCGTACCATCACGGCCGGATTGTAGCCCATCGCGATTGCGGTTTATCGTATCGCGACATTGCTGCTCGCGTTGGTCGAGATCCAATGACTGTTAGCAGAATATGGAATCGGTGGGTTCAGGAGTGCAATACGGAACGCCGTGCTGGATCCAAACTGCTTCGTAACACTAGCAGTCGAGATGACAGGCATCTTATCCGCGTGGCTGCAACGGATCGTTCTGCCACGTCTCGATGGGGAAGTTTGCAAGACAACAACCATCTGCACGAACAGTTCAAGGACGTTTGCAGCAGCATGGACTATCAGCTTGGAGACCATGGCTGCGGTTACCCTTGACGCTGCATCACAGACAGGAGCGCCTGCGATGCTGTACTCAACGACGAGCCTGGATACACGAATAGCTAAACGTTATTTTTTCTGTTGAATCGAGGTTATGTTGACAGCATCATGATAGTCGCATCAGTGTTTGGCGACATCGCGGTGAACTCACATTGGAAGTGTGTATTCGTCATCGTCATACTGGCGTATCACACGGCGTGATGGTATGGGGTGCATTTGGTTACACGTCTCGGTCACCTCTTGTTCGCATTGACAGCAATTTGAACAGTGGACGTTACATTTCAGATGTGTTGCGACCGGTTTCTCTACCCTTCATTCGATCCCTGCGAAACCCTACATTTCAGCAGGATAATGCACGACCGCATTTTGCAGGCCCTAGACGGGCCTTTCTGGATACAGAATATGTTCGACTGCTGCCCTGGTCAGCACATTCTCCAGATCCCTCACCAACTGAAAATATCTGATCAATGGTGGCCGAGCAACTGGCTCGTCACAATACGGCAGTCACTGCTCTTGATGAAGCGTGGTATCGTGTTGAAGCTGCATGGGCAGCTGTACCTGTACACACCATCCAAGCTCTGTTTGACTCAGTGCCTTGGCGTATCAAGGCCGTTATTATGGCCAGAGTTGGTGTTCTGGGTACTGATTTCTCAGGATCTATGCACCCAAATTGCGTGAAAATGTAATCACATGTCAGTTCTAGTATAATATATTTGTCCAATGAATACCCGTTTATCATCTGCACTTCTTCTTGGTGTAGCAATTTTAATGGCCAGTAGTGTAGTTTTAAGACACTTGGCGGAACAGGGCGGTAACCATCTGCAACTTCGGTCCGCTCTTATCGCAAGCAGCAGAGTCGTGATATCTTTAAGCACTGCACGTAAAACGCTTTGTGAGGATCGTAAGTGAGAAGCTCGATAACCTGCATGTCAGCCGCTATCCTCTCGTCACAGAACAAAGCGTACTTGCAGTGGGCAGGTTAAAGCGTTTTATGATCGACCGTTCTCTTCACGGATGAGTCCAGACATAGCGAAGTGACAGTACACCCTCTTAGATTTACCGGGGGCGCTGAACCCATTATCAGTCCTTCACGGGGCACAATCTGTATTCTAGGCCTTAAATTATTAGCGTAGCTGGTAGTTCAGAGAGTAAGAACGTTGATCAGCTGATCTGAATAGACAGTGTCTTCAAAAACATTAATTCCGACACAGGTAAAGTAAGCGTAACGGAATGAATTCTAACTGAATCAGGCGATGCGGAGAGAATTAGATACAAAAAAGAGATATCAAGAATATTAGATGAATTTTGGCCAGAAAGGTAACTGATTATAATTTAAGTAGAGTGGATATAAAATGCTGACGGGCACTAGCACGTAAAGCTGGTCTGAGTAATAGAAATATGTTAACATCGAATGTAAATTTAAGAGTTAGTAAATATTTTAAGAAGGTATTGCAGTCCCGTACAGATGTGAAAGTTGGACGATAAATAGTTCAGACGAGAAGAGAACAGTAACTTTCGAAATAACTGCTACAGAAGATTGGTAAAGATTAGATGGGTAGATCGAATAATTAATGAGCAGATATTCAGTCGAACTGGGGAAGGAAGAAACTGATGGAACAACTTTATTAAAAGAATGGATCAGACAGGACACATCCTGGGGCATCAAAAAATAGCCAATTTGTTAACCGAGGGAAGTATCTGGAAGTTAAAATTTTAGAGGTAGAACAAGGCTCGAATACAGTAACCAGGCCGAAGTGAACGTTGGAAGCAATTGTTATACAGCTATGAAGAGGCTTGTTCAAAGCTCCATCAAAACTGTCTTCGGACCCACGATCGTTAACAGTAACATTTCTAGTACGATGCAGAGACCTGCAAAAAATCTTTCCTTGCAGAAGTGTAGCGGTGCACTTGCATACAATTAGTTTCTTGATGACATTTTATTTTAAGTATAAAAGTTTTTTTCTGCACTAGTTATTTACCAGTAGTGACATAAATTACACGTCGAGCTAGCGAGGGCATTTTTTCATTATCAAATGTAACTGTGAAGGTGGTATAATCGGTATAATATTGTTCCTTACATCTGCACTACTGGCCATTAAAATTGCTACACCAAGAAGAAATGCAGATGATAAACGGGTATTCATTGGACAAATATATTATACTAGAACTGACAGGTGATTAAATTTTCACGCTATTGGGTGCATAGATCCTGAGTAATCAGTACCCACAGCAACCACCTCTGGCCGTAATAACGGCCTTGATACGCCTGGGCATTGAGTCGAATAGAGCTTGGATGGCGTGTACAGGTACAGCTGCCCATTCAGCTTCAACACGATACCACGGTTCATCAAGAGTAGTGACGAGCCAGTTGCTAGGCCACCATTGATCAGATGTTTTCACTTGGTGACAGATCTGGAGAATGTGCTGGCCAGGGCAGCAGCCGAACATTTTCTATATCCATAAAGGCCCGTCTAGGGCCTGCAAAATGCGGTCGTGCATTATCCTGCTGAAATGTAGGGTTCGCAGGGATCGAATGAAGGGTAGAGCCACCGGTCGCAACACATCTGAAGTGTAACGTCCACTGTTCAAAGTGCCGTCAATGCGAACAAGAGGTGACCGAGACGTGTAACCAAATGCACCCCATACCATCACGCCGTGTGATACGCCAGTATGACGATGACGAATACAGACTTCCAATGTGCGTTCACCGAGATGTCGCCAAACACGGATGCGACTATCATGATGCTGTCAACAGAACCTCGATTCAACTGAAAAAATAACGTTTTGCCATTCGTGCACCCAGGTTCGTCGTTGAGTACAGCATCGCAGGCGCTCCTGTCTGTGATGCAGCGTCAAGGGTAACCGCAGCCATGGTCTCCGAGCTGATAATCCATGCTGCTGCAAACGTCCTTGAACTGTTCATGCAGATGGTTGTTGTCTTGCAAACTTCCCCATCTGTTGACTCAGGGTTCGAGACGTGGCAGCGCGTTTTGTTACAGCCATTTGGGAACAATTCATGAAGACATGGTGTAGCACCTCGTGCACTATGGGCTGGACAGTCATCATGTTGGTACCACAGGTTCCTCCTAGTCTACAGAGCAACGATTTATAGCATCCGTGGAAGTTGATCTGTTAGGAGACTGCGATACTTGTGCGCCTTCAGTGTTTCGCCTATGAATAAGGGCCCTATAAGCTGATGGTTCTGTATCCCACGCCACACATTTATTCCATGAACATTGATGTTTCTCCTGACGAAGGCAACAGGGAATGCCAACAGACCAATAGTGCATGTTTCGGTGGTTTAACTGGCCATGATTGGTAAATGTGGCTTCATCACTAAAAAAGGTACGTGATACATTTGGGATATCCTGTTGTAATGCCCATGTACGGAAGAAGATCTCACAATGCAGCTCTTGATGGAGAAATGTGATAGGCGTTCAACTTATCTCGATGGAGAATGCGTGGGACACTTGCGTGACTCATGCCACATTCTCGTACGACTGCGCGGGAGCTATCGTGCCAATCAAATGCAACAGCACCAAGAACATTAATGTCTTCCTTTCCTGTCGTTTCGTGTTTCCTTCCTTGTGTGGATGTTACCCTAACAATTCCACGTAGCTGCTTGAATAAGTTGGTAAATAATTGCTGACATGGTTGACATCTATTAGGATATTTTGCCGCATACGCCGTACAAGAACGAACTGCATTCTTTCTCCACTCTCCATACACCATGAGCGTGCCGGCTTTTTCTGCGGTGGTACGCATCTACTCACATGCTGCTTGACCTGACAAACACTAACTGACTAGCAAGTCACAATGCAGTGAAGGAACACGTAAGCACACAGTAAACATCACAACATCGCACCTAGCAGTTGCGCGGGTTGAATTGCACAAACAAATGTCGGTGTGGAAACTTCACAAGATACGACATCTCGTAAACGACTCGCCCTAGAATACTGCAATAAACACCACTGACATTCTAACTTACCGTACTTTTAGTTTGTTAATGTTAATAGGCATTGCTCATTTTAAAAAGTACATGTTTGCATCAAAAATACACTTTCTAAATATTATTACAAACTGTTGATTGGTTAACAATACGAGCCCTGACTACCAATCCATTCTGTGAAAACCGCACAACAATAGCACTTTCCATTTCCGCAGTATTTGCGGTGCGGGGCAAGTTTTAGGTGATTCACCTTCTGATTTATCTGACGTCCAAAGATGCGTGATCATTGGATTTCGGGCCCAGGATGGATGCATTTTCGGAATATCTAAGTTCGTAAAATGTTCATGTGCCGCTTGGTTAAAATATGGCAAAATGGCGCTATCCAAAACCGGCTGTAGATGATAAGGGTGAGCAACGGCTGGGGAGAAGTGTAAGGGCGCATAGACGTGCAATTGACCACCCAGCCGGCCGGAGTGGCCGAGCGGTTCTAGGCGCTTCAGTTTGGAACCGCGCGACCGGTACGGTCGCAGGTTCGAATCCTGCCTAGGGCATGGATGTGTGCGATGACCTTAGGTTAGTTAGGTTTAAGTAGTTCTAAGTTCTAGGGGACTGGTGACTTGAGATGTTAAGTCCCATAGTGCTCAGAGCCGTTTTAACGATTTTTTTTCTGACCGCCAAGATGAACCGCGCTGTCACCAGCAGTGCCCCCTAAACGACCGCTTAGCGAACGGCGGTGCGTATGGGCCTCCGCAGCCGACGCCTGGTTCGTGCATCCATGCTGACTGCTATTCCCAGGCAATGGAAGGTGGACTTTGACGCCTGTATTGCAAATGGGCGACCACTCAGTTGCAACAAGTGGCCTTTTCAGATGACTCACGTTTTAACCTCCATCGGCATGAAACGTCTGAAAGACAACATACTGCAACAATTGTCGGAAGGGTAGTACGTAAAGAAATATGATGTTTTAGTTGGACCACTTTTTTCGCTTTGTGATAGATGGCGCTGTAATAGTCACAAACATATGGCTCACAATTTTAGACGAACAGTTGGTAACAGGTAGGTTTTTTAAATTAAAATACAGAACTTAGGTAAGTTTGAACATTTTATTTCGGTTGTTCCAATGTGATACATGTATCTTTGTGAACTTATCATTTCTGTGCACGATGCTGTTACAGCGTGATTACTTGTAAATACCGCATTGATGCAGTTAATGCTCAAAATGATGTCCGTCAACCTCAATGCATTTCTCAACACGTGTAACGACATTGCTTTCAACCGCGAGCAGTTCGCCTTCTGTAATGTTCACACATGCATTGACAATGCGCTGACGCATGTTGTCAGCCGTTGTCTGTGCATCACGATAGCAAATATCCTTCAACTTTCCCCACAGAAAGAAATCCGGGGACGTCAGATCCGGTGAACGTGTTGACCATGGTATGATGCCTCGACGACCAATCCACTTGTCATGAAATATGCTGTTCAATACCGCTTCAACCGCATTCGAGCTATATGCCGAACATCCATCATGTTGGAAGTACATCGCCATTCCGTCATGCAGTGAAACATCTTGTAGTAACATCGGTAGAAAATTACGTAGGAAATCAGCATACATTGCACTATTTCACCATTTAGAGTTTCGATAAAATGGGGGCCAATTAGCCTTTATCCCTTAATGGCGCACCATACATTAACTCGCCAATGTCGCTGATGTTCCACTTTCGCACCTATCGTGGATTTTCCGTTGCCCAATAGTGCATATTATGTCAGTTTACGTTACCGCTATTGGTGAATGACGCTTCGTCGCTAAATAGGACGCGTGCAAAAAATCTGTCATCGTCCTGTAATTTCTCCTGTGCCCAGTGGCAGAACTGTACACGACGTTCAAAGTCGTCCGCATGCAATTCCTGGTGCATAGAAATATGGTACGGGTGCAATCGATGTTGATGTAGCATTCTCAATACCGAAGTTTTTTAGATTCCCGATTTTCGCGCAATTTGTCTGCTACTGATGTGCGGATAAGCCGCGACAGCCGCTAAAACACCTACTCGGGCATCATCATTTGTTGCAGGTCGTGGTTGACGTTTCACATGTGGCTGAACACTTCCTGTTTCCTTAAATAACGTAACTAATCGGCGAACGGTCCGGACACTTGGATGATGTCGTCCAGGATACCACGCAGCATACATAGCACACGCCCGTTGGGCATTTTGATCACAATAGCCATACGTCAACACGATATCGACCTTCTCCGCAATTGGTAAACGGTCCATTTTAACACGCGTAATGTATCACGAAGCAAATACCGTCCGCACTGGCGGAATGTTGCGTGATACTACGTACTTATACTTTTGTGACTATTACTTCGCCATCTATCACAAAGAGAAAAAAGTGGTCCTACTAAAACATTCATATTTCTTTTCGTACTACACGAATATGTAATAAAAATGGGGGTTCATATTTTAAAAAACGCAGTTGATATCCGTTTGACCTATGGCAGCGCCATCTACCGGGCCAGTCATAGCGCCATCTGGTTTCCCCCTTCAAGCTAGACGAGTTTCGTTCTTTGTAGTTTTTTCGTTTGATGCTTATTTCGTGAGATATTTGGCCCGGTCACTATCAATGGACCTCCTTCTATACCTATACGTGGTAACATTAATTGCCGCGAGTATGTTGTACTGTAAAGGAAATTGTATGTTGATAAGAATGGATAGCTGCCATTGGATAATATGGTGTTTACTCATTGTTCTATGTAAAGTAAATTAATGTTGATTCTGTAATTGTTCCTAGTGTTTTAGCACTGAAGATGGTTATTCATAGCCGAAATCTAGATTTGCAAGCATAGTAAAAACTAATGGAACTGCGACTGCCTACTGTGTGTCTCTCCTTCCTTACAATATACGGTCGCTGTGCGCTATGGTTCCTGATGGAATTAACGGTTGTTCTTTCTCTTCTTTTCCTATGCCAGAGATACTTATTACTATGTTGTCCTTATGGGAGTGTTTTCGATGGTCAAAGGACGGAATGTTTGTACGAATCTCCTGTGTGAACGATTTCTTGAACGCGAAATTTAGAACTTCGGCTTTCATGTTGCTATCGTCAGCTGCCACACCAGACTGTCAGCTAGTGACTGGGTGGAAGCCTTATACTCGCTTAGCGATTATACATAGGACCAGAATTTGGTGGGTTATTGGTAAGGTATGGCGGTGGTAGTTGTCTGCTCCACGTGTAGATATTTTCACAAACACACAGATCTCTATTAACCTCTGCCTGTCGTCATCTCCACGTTGTCTTTTGCACCGAGAATGCAACAGCCTCTGCTTCGAGAGCATTTTGCGAATTTCGTTATTAAACCATGTTGGGCTTTATCCATCCTTAATCCACTTGCTAATCATATAATTCTACAGACCACGATTTACAGTCTGCTTAAATTTGCCCATAATTCATCTACGTTTATCTCCGTGCAGCTACGTGACGTCAGTTCACTGTCTAAGTCAGATGCTAACAACTGCTTATCTGCTCTTTTTAGCACAAACACCCTCCTAGCCTTCTTGACCTATTTATTAACTTTCGTAGCCATAGTTGCTTTAATGGTATTATACCTGTTTCTGTACTAACGTTGTCGATAAGGTCCGGCCTCTTTGTAAGTACAAGGTCTAAGATATTTCCATTACCGGTAGTCCACGCTGTTACAAACGTCGTCAAACTGTTCGTGCAGATGGTTGTTGTCTTGCAAACGTCCGCATCTGTTGACTCAGAGATTGAGACGTGGCTGCACGATCCGTTACAGCCATGCGGATAAGATGCCTGTCATCTCGACTGCTAGTGATACGAGGCCGTTGGGATCCAGCACGGCGTTCCGTATTACCCTCCTGAACCCACCGATTCCATATTCTGCTAACAGTCATTGGTTCTCGACCAACGCGAGCAGCAATGTCGCGATACGATAAACCGCAATCGCGATAGGCTACAATCCGACTTTTATCAAAGTCGGAAACATGATGGTAGGCTTTTCTCCTCCTTACACGAGGCATGACAACAACGTTTCACCAGCCAACACCGGTAAACTGCTGTTTGTGTATGAGCAATCTCTTGGAAACTTTCCTCATGTCAGCACGTTGTAGGTGTTGCCACCGGCGCCAACGTTTTGTGAATGCTCTGAAAAGCTAATCATTTGCATATCTCAGCATTTTCTGCCTGTCGGTTAAATTTCGCGTCTGTAGCACGTCATCTTCGTGGTGTAGCAATTTTAATGACCAGTAGTGTATAATTTGTGCTTAATAATCACAGAAAATATGAAAATGCTCAGACCAAGACAGGAAGCTCAATGTGAGCGTGGTCCCAAGCCCCAAACAAATCTTACGTGTAACAACAAGATATTTACAATAAAATTACTAGAAGTATTCATCGGTTAATCTTACAACAAAATATTACAAGTTAATCTAACAACTAGAAGATCACGTGGCATTCAGCCATATTACTTTAAGTGGCTTTAAAGGTAACAGGCAAATCTTGAGGACTAACATTCAAGCATCTACAATTGTAATTATGATGACGATTATGATGAGGTCCCACACTCCGAGGAGCGTAGGGGACGAGATGGTTTGCCATTGCTTTCCTCCGTGCGTAATGGGTATGAATGATGATGACGAAGAAGACACAACTACACCCAGTCATCTCGAGGCAGGAAAAATTCCTGACCCCGCCGGGAATCGAAACCGGGACCCCGTGCGCGGGAAGCGAAAGCGCTGCCGCAAGACCACGAAACAATAAATATTAATTTACTTGATGGTGGAAAAATCTCACCAGAGTTATGGTACTCAGTTACCGAAATGAACCAAGATTCAATGGGCCGCTAGGGTTTGTTTGTCACAGTCGTAGACAAAATTGTAGTCGCTAGATCAGACAAAAAAATGGTTCAAATGGCTCTGAGCACTATGGGACTCAACTGCTGTGGTCATAAGTCCCCTAGAACTTAGAACTACTTAAACCTAATTAACCTAAAGACATCACACACATCCATGCCCGAGGCAGGACTCGAACCTGCGACCGTAGCGGTCGCGCGGTTCCAGACTGTAGCGCCTAG
Organism: Schistocerca cancellata; assembly: GCF_023864275.1. NCBI lineage: Eukaryota > Metazoa > Arthropoda > Insecta > Orthoptera > Acrididae > Schistocerca > Schistocerca cancellata. The sequence goes on along the minus strand of NC_064626.1, from coordinate 190,596,336 downwards.
AATCGCTCGGCCACTCCGGCCGGCCTAGATCAGACAGTGAAGCAACGATTTCCAATACAAATAAGAATCAATTTCGACCTCAGTGGTCACTAGCACATGCGGTGGCCTAGGGCATATGACGTTTAAATTCAGGTGCAACTGACAAATATGTACGCATTGAACAAGTTGTTATTAAAAGAAATTTTAAAACATAGAAACATGGCACTCAAATAATTTCAAACAGAGGCACCAAAGGGTAAATTCAACTCTTCAAACAAGGTGATGGATAACCACAGGCAATCCAGTCTAGCAGGAGCAACTTCAACATACGAGCACACGCTTCAATCAAGTAGCGAGTACCTCGCGCACAGAGGGCAAAATAGACGGCACCAGAAAATAAACAGCACTCCAACTTCCACATCGCCAACTATGCCTCCTTAAGCCACGGTAAGTCGGCTGCGTCGACATTAGGCCCAACTCTTACCGACCAACGTAACTCTAGCGACGACCGGCGGCTTAGACAACGGCGAACTCTTAAGCTCCCTGAACAGCCCACCGTACGTCACGTGTACCTCTATCTCTCTCTCGCCGGGATTGCGACCGGCTGCGTGCCGATGTCATCAACAAGATGCCCCGAGGAACTCCAACCAAAGACTCAACTAACAGGCGACCGAAGCTCCACCCGGCGACTAGACAGAGACAGATCCCGTCAGTAGACATGGATGTAAAAATACAGAACGAGCCAACAAGGATCAGGCACAAATTCCCAATCAATAACGTCTAGGAAATTCTCATATACAATGCATGCAATCGATATGTTGAGAACAGTTCTTTAAACAATGAGTCTACTAAACCAAGAAACGTTATTACTTTACTTCGTTCCAAAGTCTACATCATAATACCATCGTCACTGCTCTCTGAGCTTTTATTCTAACCATTTAATTGTAAATTCACGATGATAAGTTCAAGCCTTACGTTCATCTGCACCTTCCTACCTGCACACCGTGCACCCACGCTGAAGGGAAGATGTTGTCTGTTGCATCATGCACAAGCTATTCGGTGTCTGTTATCTTGAATGTTTCGTTCGTTTCTATCACATGGTCTTTAACCATTGCCAAAATTAATTACATCAGGCTATACAGGTTGTAACAAAAGAGCATGGCACAAATCGCAGGAGACATTCCTCACACATAGACGAATAAATTATGTTCAGTGAACAAAGGTCTGGAAACGCTATGCTTCCGCGTTACATCACATTTTGTCCAACTCATTGTTCATGGGAAACACACACGAGAAGAACGCAGCAGCATACCACTTGCAGCTCTTTATCACTATCACAGGAGATGTTTCATATGCCCTCCAATGGCATTGATACATGCAACAACCCGCCACCGTAGAGAATCTCGGAGACGCTGATTTACCACTATAAGGTTCCACAGCTTTCCGTATTACGGGTACGGACACTCTGAACATCTTGTGCCAGGGTTCCATACCCTAGAGCTTTCAAATACTCCCACAAATGAAACTCCAGTGGATTTAGACCTGGAGAGCATGGAGGCCAGGCAATTTGTCCATCTCTACCCACCCATCTGTCAGTGAATCTGTTACACTACTGGACGTTAAAATTGCCACACCAAGAAGAAATGCAGATGATAAACTGGTATTCTTTGGACAAATATATTATACTAGAACTGACATATGATTACATTTTCATGGAATTTTGGTGCATAGATCCTGAGAAATCAGTACCCAGAACACCAACTCTGGCCGTAATAACGGCCTTGATACGCCTGCGCATTGAGTCAAACAGAGCTTGGAAGACGTGTACAGGTACAGGTGCCCGTGCAACTTCAACACGATACCACAATTCAAGAGCAGTGACTGGCGTATTGTGACGACCCAGTTGCTCGGCCACCATTGACCAGACGTTTTCAGTTGGTTAGAGATCTGGACAAATTGCTGGCCATAGCAGCAGTCGAACATTTTCTGTGTCCAGAAAGGCCCGTACAGGACCTGCAACATGCGGTCGTGCTTTAACCTGCTGAAATGTACGGTTCCGCAGGGATCGAATGAAGGGTAGAGCCACGGGTCGTAACACATCTGAAATGTAACGTCCACTGTTCAAAGTGCCGTCAATGCGAACAAGAGGTGACCGAGACGTGTAATCAATGGCACCCCATACCATTACGCCGGGTGATACGCCAGTATGGCGATGACGAATACACGCTTCCAATGTGCGTTCACCGCGATGTCGCCAAACACGGATGCGACATTATGATGCTGGAAACAGAACCTGGATTCATCGGAAAAAGTAATGTTTTGCCATTCATGCACCCAGGTCTATCTGTGATGCAGCGTCAAGGGTAACCGCAGCCATGGCCTCCGAGCTGGTAGTCCCTGCTGCTGCAAACGTCGTCGAACTGTTCGTGCTGATGGTTGTCGACTTGCAAACGTCCCCATATGTTGACTCAGGGATCGAGATATGGCTCCACGATCCGTTACAGCCATGCGGATAAGATGCCTGTCATCTCGACTGCTAGTGACACGAGGCAGTTGGGATCCAGCACGGCGTTCCCTCCTGAACCCACCGATTCCAGATTCTGCTAACAGTCATTGGATCTTGACCAACGCGAGCAGCAATGTCGCGATACAATAAACCATAATCGCGATAGGCTACAATACGACCTTTATCAAAGTCGGAAACGTGATGGTACGCGCTTCTCCTGCTTACACGAGGCATGACACCAACGTTTCACCAGGCAACGCCGGTCAACTGCTGTTTGTGTATGAGAAATCGGTTGGAAACTTTTCTCATGTCAGCACGTTGTAGGTGTCGCCACCGGCGTCAACCTTCTGTGAATGCTCTGAAAAGTAATCATCAGCATATCACAGCATCTTCTTCCTGTTGGTTAAATTTGGCTTCTGTAGCACGTCATCTTTGTGGTGTAGCAATTTTAATGGGCAGTAGTATATTTAAAAGCCGATGGATATTAACACTAAAATGAGGAGGTGCTCCATCGTGCACGAAGTACACGTTTTGTCACACAGCTAAAGGCACGTCTGGTAACAGATCAAGTTGAACATTCTTTACGAAATTATGATAACTTTGTCCATTGAGCCTGGGAGGAAGACGATGAGGCCCTACCAGTCACCAACAATACCGGCCCAAACATTGACAAAAAATCATTGTTGGTGGCCTGCTTCAACAGTTGCCTGAGAACTGACGTCTGCCCATACATACCGACTGTGATAATTTACAATCTGATCCCGCTGAAACGGCGCCTCATCTGTGAACAACACCGATACATTAAAATTACAGTTGACACTTTGGTGAATAAACCATTCGCAGAATAGTATCCATGGAGCAAAATCAACTGCTGATAGCTCCTGCACACACTGTAAATGTTGTGGCTACAGTTGGTCCTCGTGTAACACTCGCCAGACAGTCATGTGATCAATATTCAGTGTGGCAGTTACATGTCTTGTACTGACACTAGGGTCGTTCTGTTTATAATACCATTACACGAGCCCAGTCTGTGATTAACTCTGCGTGGTAAGCCGTGTGCTAGCTGCAGTTGTACTGATCGCTGGAACGGTTGATGTTACCTGTAAACAAACAATAACTTACGTTGCATGGCAACAGGGACAAAACACTGGCGGTGTACAACGTAACTAGACGTTACCTAAGAGTGCATGTTCCCTATGAATTTAATGTTCTATCCTGTGTTTACCCATGATTAATGACTGGGAGAAAATGAGTTTTAACTTGGAAACAAAACGATAATAGACCGATATTCATATAATATAATTTGTTCCTCCACGTGTGAGGAACGTATCCTGCAATTTGTGCCGCACAGTTTTGTTACACCCGGTACTGTCAGTGATACGTGGCTACATGCAAAACTGTGTGACGACATTTACATGCAAGAAAGTCAAGTTCGTACGTTCTGTCGCGTGACTTGTATAAATTAACGAGCTACAGGAATTCGACACGAGTCAGGTTTATACATTGTGGAATATTTAAGCCAGAGGACAATATCCACTTTCCTGGTGTTTTTATTTGACGTCTTCTTTGTGACAGCTGAATGATAACTGTTATCATACATTAAAATGGTCGACTTGGAAGCGAGGTATGGAAAGAATTTGTTCACTGAACCACTTCTTTAAACTGACAGTGTTCATTTGCAAATGGTAGTCACTACAATTTTTTGTACACCTAAATACAAGTTTACTCTCAGAAAAAAATTCAGAAGAAGAGTTAGCATGCAGAATAATTATCCGAGTATCTTTCTCTAAGGGATCTTTAAAACCACCAGTACCATCACTAATTTCCCGACAGGTATTCCTGGAATGATTCTGATTCACCTGTGTTTCTTCAAGACTACCTTCTTCTCTTGCCATATGCATATTTATAAGGGATGAGGTTCGTGCTTGCACCTAAGTCACTTATTTCAATTAAAAATTCTCTGGGTAATATATTTGAAAGCAATGTCTTTTAAAATTCTTTGGATTGACGGAGCGATACCTTTGAAGACCATTTTCTTAAGCGTAACTGCAACAAGTTTTTGAGATGTCGGTTATTCGCCATTTCTACACATTTCAAACAATGCGCGTTTTCAAATATCATTGTCCATTTGTAATATAGGGTTCTTACGATTTCGATGCTTTCTAGGCGACAAGAAAACAACATTCCCTGCCGTTCTTCAGCTCTGACACATGCATTTACATTTCTCTTAGCGACACCATATGCTTCTGGAGTTTGTTTTTATGTCTTCATATGTCAACAGTAGGAGTCTCGCTTTCAAATTCACGTTTCAGAGAGTTACAAATGCGTTACATAATCTCTCTCGGCCGCTTGTGAAGCACTTCACGTTTATCGCCGTCACCTAACATATTTATTTGGAAATCGCACCAACACGTTTACAGATTTACATTCACAGCTATTTTGCTACAAGAAAATAACACCGACCACTGAATGAATAATTCGGTTGTTGCAAAGTATGGCAACAGTGCAGAATGCAGGAGAGAGATTCTCGCTGTCTAGCTGTAGCTCTCGGGTAGCCGCTCGGAAAGAGAATGAATCTTATTGGCTGCCATCTGTAAATGGAGGGGGAAGCACAGATGGCTGAAAACTGGGTCGCCTTCCTAAATGACGCAGACTTTAGTATTGCGTTATCTGGGTATTTACTCGTCACTGACTGTAATCTTTCTCTTAATGCCATGCTGTACTTTATCTTAAAGACGATTCATGTCTATCAGGTGCAAAACAGGAAATTCTATTGACGATGTTGACATTTCTTTCTCAACAGCACAATGAGTTTACTGTAAATTTTCGAACATATAATCCCGAGAGTCGAATTACGTAAGAAACATGGATTTTTGTTTACAGTTCCGCTAGTTAAAATATTAGAGTTGTATTTCTGCACATATATTATCTCAAATGTAAATGCAGTAAATGAAGCAGGCAAAAAGGAATACAAACGTCCCAAAAATGAGATCGACAGGAAATGCAAAATGGCTAAGCAGGGATGGCTAGAGGATAAATGTAAGGATGTAGAGGCTTATCTCACTAGGGGTAAGATAGATACTGCCTACAGGAAAATTAAAGAGACCTTTGGAGAAAGGAGAACCACTTGCATGAATATCAAGAGCTTTGATGGAAACCCAGTTCTAAGCAAAGAAGGGAAAGCAGAAAGCTGGAAGTAGTATATGGCCTATACAAGGGCTATGTACTTGAGGACAATATTATGGAAATGGAAGAGGATGTAGGTGAAGATGAAATGGGAGATATGCTACTGCGTGAAGAATTTGATAGAGCACTGAAAGACCTAAGTCGAAACAAGGCCCCCGGAGGAGACAACATTCCATTAGAAGTACTGACAGTCTTGGGAGAGCCAGTCCTGACAAAACTCTACCATCTCGTGAGCAAGATGTATGAGACAGGCGAAATACCCTCAGACTTCAAGAAGAATATAATAATTCCAATCCCAAAGTAAGCAACAACAACAACATTATCTCAAATACAAAGCGGCGCCTCTGTGTTAATGAAACTTACAACCAGTCTTTTCCCGGTATGACACTTAAAGTGTTATTAATTAATTGTTAGTTTTCTAATTTTCTCATTGTTTTTGCTGTGATGAGGTGGGCAGCATAATTCTGGGATATCAGAATACCATCTCAATATTTTGGACACAAATAACTTATGTAGAAAAGAGGTACATTGTTTTTTAATTCTCCTGAAAGATATGAGATTAGGCATTTCTTATTCATTTCTTATTCATTTCTTTTCCTTCATTTAAGGAAACAGTTACACAAGAATACAGTTACGAATTGTGCCGTCGAACACTGAACGTAGTTCTACTGCATACTGCATAAATGTCGAATAACATTGTGAATGTATATTTTGCAATTGTTTGCTTATCTTTTGGCTTCCGACAATTAGTTTGCACAGCCTAGCAGTAGCCGTCAGAGAGGCAGTCCTATGAGACTGAATGTGAACCTTTGGTGGTACTTAAACCAGAGGCCAAGGCGACATCGTATCAGCCGACTGCTTTAATGGCTCATTAAAAACAGACCCATAAAACAGAGACTGCTTTTTAGACGGCAGGAGCAATCAACGATGTGCTGTGTACCTCTGACATTTTTCTCATTCTGAGATGCACTGTGCAAGAGAATAGTTTATAATTTCTCTCTTAATTACACAAGTAATAAGCTGAACAGAACTACGCAACTCATCAGCAGGATATAATTAACGCACATGAAAAAAAAAGAATCGAGCGAAGAAGTTAGTTAAACAAAAGGAACGTTACTGAGTCAATCTGAAATTTAGTACTTTAGCCATTAGATTACTGAAAGCACTTGATCCAAGGGAGTGTCGTTATTTACTGTGTTTACAGCTGAAAGCACCACGAATGAGATATTCCGATTAAAATTACTTTGTTGTTGACAGATGCTGCTGTGAGAAGCATTGTATGCAACATTTCACGTTCTTACACGATTGATGGTTGCGCGCACATCAAAACAAGTAGTCCACTCAAAGTGTTTGTAGCAGTGGGGGACCCATTAACCCTTTTTTACCGTTGTCAGATAATTTAACGTTATTAGTGTGGTGGGGTCTGAGAAACCCCAAAATAAATATATTATTTAGAAATAAAAACATTTATTGTGCCCAATATTGGCGGAAACATGTTTACTGGGCCTTAAAAACACATAAAATGCAATATAGTTTTGATTTATTTCTAGCAACATTACTGTCTTAAAGTTTTGAAAAATTTTATTATTTTCACTCGTAATGCCCATATTTCCAAGAAGAATAGGAATAAAAAGTAGAGTCACTTGTCTTAATGTGCATTTATAGGTAATACCAGGACCAAAAAATGTTCATTCAATGTCTTCTTCTTTGATGAAACAAGTTTCATACTCTGGAACAATGTACAGGGTGGCGCACGAAATGTGTTACCATTTTGTTTTTGAATATAAACTTTATTGACAATACAATCTGAAAGGAACATATACTATAATGAAGAGCCGTCCTTGGAGATTTGTTCTAACTAAGCACAATCTCAATATGTCCACCATTTCGTTTCCTAACTTCCTTCAAACGAACACTGAAGTTAGTGATTACCCTATGGCACATGTATTCCATAATTTCATTGCAAGTTTGAAGAATAAGTCTTCTGAGCTCCATTAAATCACGTGGACGTTTCGGGAATTTTTTTTTTCCTTTAGGTACCCCCAGAGAAAAAAGTCACATGGATTGAGGTCTGGACTATTGTGGGGCAAATTTTGTCCGTCATTGAAGCGACCTTGAAACCTTAGTGAAATGATCCGCATGTCGAAATGCTCGTGTAAAAACTCCAACACAGTGTTTGCAGTATGTGGCCTTGCTCCATCTTGCATCAACCACTGCGTGTTGAAGGGCAAGGCAGTACGAAGAAGCTGTGGAATAAAGCTATTGCGAAGCATGCTCAAATAACGCTCGCTGTTCACAGTTTCTTCAAAGAAAAAGGGTCCAATAAGTCCGTGACTGGAACTTTCTGCCCACGCAGTAATCCTCTGAGCATAATGTTGTCGTTCATGAAGCACTTGTGGGTTTTCAGTTGCCAAAAAGCGTACATTTTGTTTGTTAACCACACCGTCTAAATGAAAATTCGCCTCGTCTGAAAACCAAACGTTGTTGAGAGTTTCTTCCCTATCTTCCGCCCACTGAGCAAACAGTAGTCTCTGCTGCTTGTGTTCTCCAGTGAAATTCTGTGCACAGGTCATCTTATATGGGTACATGTGGAGGTCACTTTTAAGAATGTGTTGAACGGAGCGTCTGGAAATTCCCAGTTGCACTGCTGCCTTTCTACACGATTTCCCGGGACTTCTCTGTACAGCAATTCGTACCGCTTCAATAATCTCCGACGAACAAACAGGCTTAGGCCGAGGTCGCTTCGCTTCCAATACTGTTCCTTCCTGTACAAATTTATCGCACAACCTGTGGATTATCTTCTTGCAAGGGACCCGTCGTGTGTTAAACTGTTGTCGAAAACGCCTCTGAGTCACAACAAGGGTTTTCGTTTCATGAAAAAGTAACACAATATCCCATCGTTGCTGTGTCGTCAGTCTTCCATTGTCAGCCATTGCTGCTTACTAGCCTCCTAGGGGCAGTGTCGTGAATTACACGTCATTTCGTAACTCATTTGCTTTTCAACATATTTCGTGCGCCACCCTGTATTTTGAGCACAAAAATTTATTGCACACGAGACATTGTTGTTTAGTTTTCCTGTCTTTGGATCTAGAACAAGCCCTGCACGTCCTCTGTGATGATGTTTCCTTAGGCGCAGTTTCACTGATATTTGTGTTACATTTTCTTTTCAGCCTTCGTTGAAGATCTCCGGTTAATCTACTTGATGGCTTTGTTTTGTGTTTGATATAACTTTCTACATCTGAAGTCCAAGATTCTTTAGAAAATATCTTCTCATTACGTTGGACGCAGTGTATGAAAGACTGTTAATGCCAGCACCTCTAATTCCTTGAAACATCATAAGACTTTTAATGACCATTGCCTCTAATTCCTTGGAACATCACAATTAGAACACATTTGGTGAACCACTTCGACTCCTCTTTTAGTGAGGTTATAGAAGGTTATGATTTATGTTTTTTCGTATCTCCTGTCCTTCATTAATTCTTTTGTCATGGTGCTGTGTTGATAATACGAGAACAAGTTTATCCATTTTTGGGAACGAAGGAAGATAGTGTGGTTTTGCCTTTGAATCCCAATAAAGAAGAAGTTACTTATTTCTTCGTCCGGATATCCGTTTTTTTTCAACGTTGCAACAATTGTGAACGTAAGTTGCTCTTAAAGATGAGTGGAGAGCGGAACAATGGAAAACCAATCATCCTTAGTTAAATCTTTTCCTGTTCCAGAAATTACAGAATTCATTATTTAGATTACGTCACTAGAAGAGTTGCTGGCATTGAAGCGGCTATCTGATTGTTTTCTCGCATATATTTGCTGTGTAAAATGACAGAATCTACCGGAGAAAATATTTTGTTGCATATTTCCCTGGCTTATTAGGCATATACTGTCTAAATGGACATTGACCAGGAATGTAACAAGTCCTTCATCTAATATGTTCGGACATAGAGTAATGTTTTTGATAGACACAAAATCTTGAAAATGGTGCCTTATAGGAGACAGTTTGTCGACGTCTTCTCTTTGCGTCCTAGTTTCCTTATTGTCTAAATGCAAACACTGAAGTAGAAAGCTAAAACGAAGGCTAGATATTGTCATCCCGAAAATTTCTTTGCCAGTTCCAACAGTAGCCTACAGATCTTTGAGATTCAGCTTGTTTGATTTACACACGCCAGCAATATACAGCGAACCTAGAAGAGCACATATTTCCCCATATTCAGTTTTTTTCACAGCATATTGGTGAGCTGAATCATTTATCAAAGGTTCTTTCTCTATGAATTTAATTTGTGTTTTCAGTTATATTTTTCAGCATCGGTTAGGTGATAAATAATAACAATGATTCCGAAATTTTTTTCTCGTTTTTGCATTTCCTTTGACACCAGGCAAATGAGAAATTATACAGGGTATTTCAAAAAGGACTTTACAACTTTAAAAATTCATATACATTTATTGAAAGAAGATATAGCGCTGGGTGTGGTGTTATTTTGTTGGGAAACACATGAAGGTTTTGTACCTTAAATTAAACATGGTGTATGTGGCTTCCATTGGTTATCCTGTACACATGCCTTCGAAAGTCAGTTGCTTCCCAAACTCGCTGTAGCATTGCAGGTGTAACTTGCTCAGTGGCGGCATAAATTCTTTCCCTAAGTTCAGGTAGAGAAGCTGGCACAAGAGGTACAAACACGATCTGTCGTATCCAAAATTGTTGTAACACATCCAGGTGCACTATCCCGTTGATGGCTCTCTCACGGAAAAAAGGGGCGTACACTTCGTTCTTGCTCAATGAACAAAAAACGTCCAGTTTAGGTCTATTACGAACATGTTGCAATGTTTGATGTAGATTTTCACTGCCCCAAATCCTACAGTTATGTCTGTCACCCTTGCCACTTAACTGAAAAGTCGACTTGTCATAAATGATGATTTTGTCCAAGAAATGTTCATCCTCATGTAATCGATTTAAAATATCCGCACAGAATTTCTTGTGAGCAATTTTATCAGTCTTTATTGCTTGTACGAACGTCAATCTGAACAGTTTAAAATGCAAACGGTTTCTCAATACACGTTAAAGAGTCGTGTGTGGAATGTGCAGTTCGCGAGATATACGCCGGGTCGATTTCGTAGGGCTGTTGACAAAACGTTGTCTCACTCGCTGAATGACGTAGTCAGATGTGCTTGGACGACCTGATGATTTCCTATGTCTTACCAAGCACCCTGTTTCTACAAAACATTTATGCCATTCATAAATTGTAGGAGTACTAGGAGGATCTTTAGCGGAATTGGTACGGAAATTACGCTGAAGTGTTGTCACCGACTTCGATTCTTCAAACCAAAACACACAGTTGGCACACTCGGGTCCTGTGAAGGCAGCCCTCTTTAACACAACAACCGCTAGCGCTCCTTACGGTGTGATTCGTGACCAGTGAACTACGCAAGACAAAACTTGATGTATTTCCCTACAAATTGACACTACACTCACCTCTGTAGGTACTATGAATTAATTTATATGACTTTTCAGAGTTGTAAAGTCCTTTTTGAAACACCTTGTATTATAGTCCGGAGCTCTCACAGGCATATTTCAATGTTACTTCAACCATTTAACGACGTTATCTTTTGCTAGAAAAGTTTATAATGACACTCGTTAGTCCCTCGTGATAATTTCATCTTCAGCGTCCCCTACTGTATCAGTGTCATGGCAGCTAGTGCTTGGATCATCAGGCCAGTCGCGTGCTTCATGCTCTTCTCCTAAGTCAAGTTCTTCCTCCTCCACCTCCTGCAGTAGTTTTCTGAGTCGTTCTTCGTGTTCTTCGTAAGACTTCTGTACAGTAAAATCACAGAAAATTAAAAATATTAATTTGAAAATTAGGTAAAGTTTAAGATAAAAATTGTTTACATTTGGGAAACTTCCAATCGACCTTTGCCACGACTTCATCTAAGATCTGCTTTATAGGTTGACGACTAATGGTTTAACACCTGAGGAATAAATAATTCATAGACTACATATAAAACAATTTATATTACAGTTTCAACTACCACAGTTGTGAAACCAGAGAGACTCCAGTACTGCATTGGGGTTTGAGAAACCCCAGTGGCCAGAAACGCGTGTCTTTCTCCATAAACGATGGTAAACTGTCGTGAAATGCAATAGTGCCATCTATAGATTGTAATAGTAATTTGCCGTAGCGTTCAAGGCGAAATAAAGATCCTTCTCGCTGCACCGTTAAGAAATACATTGATTGGGGTGTGTGAAACCTCAGCACAGTAACGTAGGGTTAATCACTTGTTATAGTGAATAACGGCAATAAGACGAGCATTCAGTCACACACATGCCGGAAAATAACAAGTAAACTAAACCAGCAGAGAAGCTCGTAAGTGGTGAACACAGCTGAATTATTGATGAACGCTATACCCGTAGCAGAAGCTTGCCACTTGTAACTGAATCACTTTCGCTGTCGTCTGTGTTGTCGCTAGAACTGCTGTGAGAATTTAATGAAAAAATAAGTGGTTCAGTGCCATTTTCCAGTACATACTCATTCTCCCACGGTTTCATTATTACTTCCTTCGTGTGTGTTACATCATTAGGCTAACCTGACGACTAAGTTTGGTTTATAGCTTCTTCTGTCAGTCTTCCCACTTCTGCTAACGTACATTTTTTTTTATTCCTCGCCATAAATACCTTTAATTTGAGTCTACATGAGTTCAGAGGAATTGAACTGGCAGTGTATGGTGTTCGTCTGAGGACCTGATAACCATGTTTTTCTGACAGTCCATGTGTAACATATAGAGATAAAGACAGTCTATTCTGAACCTCGAAATCCAGTATTTCATGCTTTGTACAGATGTATAGTATGGGAAAGGTTTTTCGTTGTAGCCAGTCGATAATGTCTTATTTTCTGGAAGCTACTGTAGGCGCCTTTTCGAGGCGTTGTCCGTACTTATTATGCTGTCGTGCACCAACAAAACACGGTCATCATCATGATATTACCAAAGTTTTCAAAAGAGAGTCCTTAAATCACTGCTGAAACGTATCTCGTTTCCTTTCTTCGTGGTAATCAGCGATTTTCTTAGATCTGAACCACAACATACAGTTGTTCGGGTTGCCATCCATCCCCGCATACTGGGACCGTCATCGTTAGGGCTCTCCTTCATCCGACATCCTGACAAAACCAATTTTGTCCAGATTTTGTAAAATACCGTTACGAGCTTGAGTCAAGTACGGTTGTAACGCCATCTGTAAGCGCAACACGTAAATGTAGCCTCAGATAATTTTATTTATGTCAAAAAGTTTATGTTGAAAAGATCGTCTCACAGATGGGTTGCACTTTGCATATACTATGTCGACGATGCAAGCAACTTCAGTCTTACAGTGCCGATTTAACTGCAAGTTAAGATGCATGGAGTTTTAAAGGTTTATAAATACGAAAAAGGGAAAACGAACTTCCTGAAAAACCGAAAAATAAGGTGCACCAAATACATCTGTCGCAACAAGTTCCATGTAACTGTGTTTTGAACAAAAAGTTATTATATTAAATAAAGTTTTTGCTTCATTTCTTCACCCCCCAAGTGTCCCGACGAGCTACGTATGGCAACCCCACCCATAGTTCACAGAATTTAAAATATCGAGTGACTACATTTTTCACTTCATGCTCTCCAAATTGATTACTGTAGGTTTCTCAGTTTCAAAATGTCATTATAATTATGAGCATTACAAACAAACTACTATTTGAAACTAATGCGCGAAAAAATCGACGTTTTTAAACAAATACATTGTTGTTTTCAATATTTTTGCGCAGAAAGTAAGACCCTTACCAAAGCATTACTTTCAGCTCTTCACATACTTTCATCTTATTTCCATGACAATATTGTTGTATGGTGCCGCTGAGCATGCAAAAATCACTGCGCATTGGGCACTCCCTCTGCTGAGCGATGGAGGGGAAGTGCCGTTCTAAACTGAAGCCTACACTCACATTTTTTTGTTGTTGTAAATATTAAGAGGGGACTCTCCGAGCCCACACTTGCAAAGTGACCATTCAAAAACATCTACTGTCACCTCAGCTTTGGTTAGCATCTAAAAAGAATTACGCTAAAAATGCAGTGGTTTAGTTTCGCCTGGCTTGTTAACCATTTGTAACTTACAGGAAGTGCTACAAGTGGTGAATTTTCAGTAAAACCTACACATTTGTCATGTTAAAATTTGTTTCTTTTGCCAAAACATGGCGGAGATTACACAGTCTCATGTCACTAACATGCTGTGCAGACGCAGTTGCGACAGAATTCTGAAACAGTGGTTTATTTTCATATTTCAGTCAGGCTTTATCGCTGGCGCGGCGCGATGTCAAATGAGTGTGCTACGTCAGATCAGTTTTCTCGAGATTGGTGACAGATAAAGGCCTCCACCCAACTCTAAAAAAAATTCAATATGTCAGCTAAATATCATATGTAGCAACATATTATGTAGTACCCACAAACGCAAAATCATGGCGACCCCTATTTTTCACTGCAAACTTTTTCGAAGTTCGCGCCGTGTCTTACTTCCTCGTAAATATCACTATAATTCTGACCATTAAAGAAATGATGGGGACATCATCATAATGTATAAACCTAAAAGTGAAGCGCAGATGAAATTTCTTACTGAATAATTTTTGTAAAATCGTTTGAGAAATATACTATGGTGTGCGGCTTGATTATGGCATCTATGACCGGCCGAAGGGCATCAGGCAATGTTGGTCTGCCCTTCCGAACAATCGAATCAATTCGCCCAGCGCTTTGAACATAAATTAGTCACTGCACATCAGCTACCGTATCCTGCCCTGATATCTGGCAGCAGGTAAGCTGTAACCGGTCTGGGTAACAAGTCAAACGCAGCTTAGGTAGCACATTAGGCTATGCCATTTTGTAGTGCTACAGCTCTGTGGCAGAGTTAGTCAGTCGCAGCGGCTGGCATACAAGTCTCTCGGTAACCCATGACCAGATATTTTCAGTGCGTGACAAATCTGGAGAATGTGCTGGCCAGGGAAACGATATTTTCCGTCTTCTTTCCTTTCAGTTTGTTCCTGTTTTTTCGTCAGTGGTTTTGTGAAGATGTCGCTTAAGTTCTGTAAAATTCATTTGATGAGTACCTCGGTCAATTTTTACAAGGGGCCTTCAGTAAGTAATGTAACACCTTTATTTTCTCGGTCAGTTTCGATTTAAAAAAAAGCTGAATTTCTTGTGGGATGTCGTGGAAATATTCCCACGTGGGCTCCTATAGTTTCATGAAGTTACATCTAGTGGTGGTGATGTATGTAGCCTTCAAAATGGTGTCTGTAAAGAAGGTACGTTTGAAACAAGAGAGCTATTACTGAGTTTCTTTTAGCGGACAACAAGAGCATTGTAGATATTCATAGGCGCTTACGGAATGTCTACGCAGACCGAGCGGTGAACAAAAGCACGGTGAGTCGTTGGGCGAGGCGTCTGACGTCACCGCAATAAGGTCGCGCAAACCCGTCCAGTCTCCCGCTTGCCGGCTGGCCGGACACAGGTGAGACTCCTGCAGTGTTGGAACATACGTGCACCCTCATCCGAGGTGATCGACGGATCACAGTGAAACACCTCGTTGCACAACTGGACGTCGGTAGTGCTGACTCACTTGTCTACTAGCTGGTGTGCTCAAAGGTGTGTGCGCTCTTGAGTTCCTCGCCGTGTAAAACACCATAAAGAGCAACGAAGGGCCATCTGTGTGGAGTTGATTGCTCATTTCAAGGCTGACTGTGACAATTTTTTAGCGAACATTGTCACAGGCGATGGAATATTGGTTCATCACTTCGAACCGGAAATAAAACGGCGATCGATGGTGTGGTATCATATCACCCCTGCGCGCGACGAAAAAGTTCAAAGCTGCGCTCTCAGCCAGTAAAGTCATGGCAACTGTGTTCTGGGATTCTGAAGGGGCTATTCTGTTTGATTTCGTCCATCATGCCGTAACGATCAACTCTGAAGTGTATTTGTGCTGCCCGCAGTAAATTAAAGAAACGACTTCAGAGTGTTCACCGCCTCTCCTTCCCGACGACAATGGAAGGGCTCACCCGTGTCTGCGTCACGAGGGGAGCTCACAAAACTTCATTGGACTGTTCTTCGTCATGGACCCTACAGCCCAGACCTAGAACCTTTTTGGCCCAGTGAAGGATGCGCTCTACGGGAAGCAGTATGTGGATGACAGGGAGAGTATTGATTTTGGGGAATAATATGGTGTATTGGAATCCTGAAAAAAGAAAAACAACTTGCTTTTAAAAAATGTGTTGGATTAATTATTGAACGCCCCTTGTATATTACAGACTATGGCCAGTGTTCTGACCGAACGCACTAAAGTGCTGTGCCAGTAATGGCGATAGTTGAGCACCCATTGCATCGTATTGGGTCAGGACAGCACGACACCATGAAACCTTACATTATCCTGTTGAAAGTAACGTCTCGAAGACCTCGAGGATAGGACGCAGAAACCAACTTTAATATGTAGAAATGTGACACCTGCTGCCTAAATTTATATATATCCCTACCAGAAGTAGTTGTATTGTGTAACCAGTGCCAATGCATAATATCACACCAGATGACGGTCCCATATGACGACGTCGTATGCAGTCTGAGGCCCTGTTCTGTATCGTTCATACTGATCGATGTAGTAGGTTAGTCTCGAAGTGACGTCATTTTCAGTTCTTTATCAAAGTATCCCATTCAGTAAGCTTCTGAGACCTGTTACCGAACGGTCCTCCCACCGATTTTACGACAATTGTACCGATAGATTTTGGATTTTGGTGTGGTCCTGTCGATCGGTGAGCTGTGGTTTATGTACACATATAGTTTGCTATTTTAAACATATTTAGCGGTTTTAGCTTTGGATGTAGTGATTATATTACTAAAGAATCACTAGAGGACTCATCAGGTTGGAAAGTGAGTTCATAATAGATTATTTTCCTTTGTTAGAAATATGGTTAGGATAGGTTGTTACTGTGAATGATTACATCCAAAAAAACGTTTTCGGACAATATTCTCTCAAAGTACGTGTTATTTTTATGCAAATAAGAGTTTAATGATCATTAAATATCGAGACATCGGGTCTTCTTACGTATATTACATGAGTGTGAACTGACGTTACTAGTGACTTCGTGTACTTTTTCCCACAAATGGTTTAGTTAGTAACTATCGAAACGTGTTTACAACTTCAAGTAACAATGGAAAGCAATTATGTGAATCCTGAAATCGGAAACCTTCCAAACTATCACGCATTTATGACTTACGCAGCACCGTTTGGCAACGAAGTCAGTCTACGTTTCTCGACGCCCTACAGAATAGTACAAGAATTGAACGCTATGGCTCCGTTGTTTGGCTTGGTCAAGTAGTTAGCGCGCGGGAATGAGACACGGGAGGATACAATTTTTTTTTTCCTTTTCATATATACAACACGTTCTGAGACATTGTTATCAATGTAAGTTAAGATTTTTCTGCAATATTCGTTATTACTTACATGTAAGAGCGCACTTCCTCAGTAATGATTTCGTCCTTTGCAACTGGTCGGCTGTTTTCTAATCTTATTCATTTCTGTGTGTTTAAAAAACGAAATATCAAATTGCTGGAGATGAAATTGTTGTAAGTGAAACAACCAACAGTGACCTTTATATTTTTTCTTGTCAGAAATAATTCACCACTTTTTCCGAATATGTAGCGATTTCCGAGTATGTAGTTAGACAGGAATCTAAGAGCACAACTTAAATTACTGGGGATGTAACTGGCAGCGGTCATTTTCATACTCTTGCTTGTCACAAGTATTTATCTGCAATCGAATCCTCAACAACAGTAGGCAGAGATGAAAGATCTCCGCCTTAATATTTTTAGACTGTAGCACCATATACGAAACATTGTCATTCATGATATGCTTGTTATAAACTTCGACGAACTGCAGGAGCTCTCTAAAATGTGTTCTTCCAATTTTGTTTTTAATACCCAAATCGTTGATGTATCATACCCGGATGTGGGCTACTTAATCATTTGGATCTCTAGGACCGAGTTATAACGACATTCTGGTTATCTTCTTATTCTTTGAAACTCTCTGAGTCAATTTTTCGTGTGATTTATACATGTATTAGTGCAATGTGGTACTTCACTCTATTCCTAACTCATTTTCCAAAACGTAAAATCCAAGACACCATATTAGTGTGAATGAGAATAAGATGAAGTAATGCGGCATTTACGACAATCTGCAGAATACAGTCGAATACGTTATCGTTATTATGCATGCATGGAAACATGCGGTCAAGGAAACTGTAAAAATTTCTATGCATTTCAACTGAGAATCATGGAAGTGGATATACTGCGCCTGATACTGTTAAGGAGAAGGCAAGGGGGATGAAGGCGGGCACGTCAGCTCGATGGAATGCGCCGTCGTGCGTTACGGCAACGTAAACACAATTTTCGGTACTTGGAAGAATAGCACGCCTGTGTCGTCTGCTAACCGTTTTGTGTTCGTGGCGCTGTGCGTTCTGCAGTGCTCATGCGCGGATCTGCGGCCGCTTGCATTTGATTAGCTTGAGTGACGCGAACCGACAACAGCGCTTCGGTTCTCTAGACCCGAACGGTATCGCTTCCGAAATGCATACTGAATAACGCAGGGACTCTAATTCGAGTACTCAACCGTTCGGTGCTCTTGAGTACCGAAACGATCGGCACAATGGCGAGAAGATAGAGAATAGGCACCCTGTCAACGTTCGTTCTCTCCCGAGCCTCCACTGACAGATGTGTCCACCGTGGTGCTTTACGCAGCCTCTTGTCGTGTCACTACTGTGCACAGTGTTGTCGGGGGGCGCATCGCGTCAGGCAGACCTGAGGAGGAGTCAGACAACGTATCACTTCCCCCCCCCCCCCCCCACATACATCCCACGTATCGACCATGAGGAGAAAATTCGAGAAATTAGAGCCAATACAGAGGCTTACCGACAATCATTCTTCTCACGCACTACTCGCGAGTGGAACAGGGTTGGAGGGATCAGATAGTGGTACCGAAAGTACCCTCCACCCCACACCGTTAGGTGGCTTGCAGAGTATGATGTAGATGTAGAATGGTGCTCCATACATTGTCACACTGTCTGTGCGTATACTTGTCTTACTACAGACTGATGATATTGAGCCAACAAGATGATGATGATCAACTCAGACTAGGTCTGATTTTCAAAAGAGTAAGCCGATATGCTGGCTGCATGCGTATCGTTTGCCTAGAATATAGCTATCAAGAGTGAACCCACAAATTCTGATTATGGTTTCACATCAGCTGTATTATATTTCAGAACAAATAAAAATATGCGCCGGACCAGGAATCGAACCCGGATTTCACGCTTGTCACGGGGATTGACATACCATTTTTCACAACTTTTCTATTGGTTTACAGTATTTTCTTTTTCTTCCTTTTTTTTACAAAAAAATGGAAATACACGACAACAGAACAACAAAAGAATTTTTTATGTTTTTAAAAATATTTTTTAGCAAAACTTCTCATTGTGATTAGAGTGAATGTCTTAAAGATTCATATCGATGTGCAGTTAGCATCATTCACAAACAAAATGGCATCATCACGCCACCAACTTGGGGGTAGACGCAGTCAGAATTCTATCAGAAGGCTTCTGGGCACGTCTTCCCGAAAAATATCGAAGAATATTCCAGGTTCTGGTAAACTGATCCAAGTCCTGCTATTACATACTCACTCTGAGATCACCTTCTCATACCTGGACAACCCCCGCTGCAGGGTGAGTGAGTCCAAGAAGGTACTAATCAAAAAGTTAGCATAGTGTTGATGGTATCTCGGATTGTCCTTCGTAAAGGTAATGTAGTCTTGTAGGAACGACCACAAATCAAGAAGGCTCTTATCTCCATCATGAAACAAGTAAGAGGTTAATAGGCCTTATCCAGCCGGCGGTGGTGGCCGTGCGGTTCTAGGCGCTTCAGTCCGGAACCGCGTGACTGCTACGGTCGCAGGTTCGAATCCTGCCTCGGGCATGGATGTGTGTGATGTGCTTAGGTTAGTTAGGTTTAAGTAGTTCTAAGTTCTAGGGGACTGATGACCTAAGATGTTATGTCCCATAGTGCTCAGAGCCATTTGAACCATTGGTCTTATCCACTTTACTGCATTAGCCTTCGTACGTGGGATATAGGTCTCATGTGGGAATAGAAGTGACTTCCGTGCAATAGTATGGATAGCCACATGTAGAAAAAGGCAATCGTTTTCTATATCAGCTGCCACGCCTCTACAGAAGATCTACATATCAGTGGATGTTAATCCGTGTCAAGCGTGTAACACTTGGGGGGCACAACTTCGTCTATCCGAGGACGCTTCCAGGAGCGGCCCTAATCTCTATTTATCCTGGTGTCTGCTCTCCTTTGTACTCGCGCTGCATTACCGAAATTCCTGCAGAAGGTGAGAGACAGCTTTCTCTCATCGTTGCTTTGCTGTGTCATGAATAACTGCAATACACTGCACTGCACTGCACTGCACTGCAATACAGCAATCGCAAATAACGACGTGTTGTCAGCAATTGAAAACGTCGCTCGCCTAAAGGAAGTGGCTGACAAAGTAGTTGGATAGTTTTCGTTCGACAAAACATGTGACAAACCTGAGCGATGAACCCGAGTAGATAGAAAATGACTAAAACCAATCAAGAAATTTAAAAATAACCTTAGGTGATCCGTACGAATGGGCTGCAACACAGAGGAGTCAACGTTCAGACGTTAAAATAGGATAGGGCAACCATATTTTGACTGCTTGGGTGTGCCGCGTCGTAAGTCCTTCCTCTGTGTCAACCTCTTCCTCTTGGATTCGTTCTTACAGCGAAAATGCTCAATTAGTTCTTAGATATTTCCTGATCTTTGTCTTCCCCTACAATTTTTGCACTCCGCGGATCCCTCTTGCGCCACGGAGGGTATTTCCTCATATCTTAACACAATTCCTATCAACCTGTTCTTATTCTTGTAAATGTTTTCCATAGATCCCTTTGCTCGCCGATTAATCGGAGAACCTGCCAACTTTTTATCTTATCAGATTACTTGATTTTCATCAACCTTCCGTAACGCCACATCCCAAACGCTTCATTTCCCTTCTTTTCTGTTTTTCTCCATTCGTATTCCAATAAACTCTTGAGTCTTGTGAAATTAAGGCACTATTTCCAGCTCACACACGCAAGTATACATCCATTAGCTTTTACAGATACGGGTACTCGCAACATCCAGTCCAGTTCGTTTGTTTCCACAGCATAGGTTTAGACAGGTGATTCCAAACTTTTCCTCTGACGTAACACTTTTTTGGAAAAATACTTAGTATCGTCAAAGTATCGGAAAAATTACCGCGTTAGTAATAATTTTTCGTGAAGTACTTACTCATTTTTCATGGAACACCAGACCTCTGGAGAACGCAGTTTAGGAACCGTGCTTTAGATGAACGATCAGTACTAAGCCAGTGTATAAACATTTTAGTAACGAGCGATATGGAGCCATAATTAGCATACTAGATTCGCACTTCGGGGGGATGGCGGTTCATATCGCCGTCCGGCAATCTAGATTTAGATTTTCCTTGATTTCCCTCATTCGTTCCAGGCAAATGTTTGAATGGTTCCTATGAAAAGGGCAAGGTCAATTTTCTTCCCCGTCCTTCCGTCGTGCGATCAGTGTACAGTCTAGAATAATTACGCAGTCGACAGGACTTTAACTCTAATCGTCCTTCTTTTTCCTTAACATCTTAGTAACTTACTCAAGGTGTTGATCTTATAGGATGCAGCGCTGGCCAAATCTATGAAAACAAATCATATGCGCATCGAAAATACTCGTTGAGAGAGGGGAATTCTGTCCTGTACAGGGTGTCCCTGGAGGAATTGTCCACATTTAGGGATACGACGGGAATAATTTCTAGCATAAAACTTCATATGGATATACATCCTAATTTGAAAGATAACCGAGAGAGATCACATTGAACATACATTGTCATTTATTTTCTGCTTGTTTATTACCTTGTCAAAATTATGTAGCACACATTACAGCATGCGTATTACAAACTGTCAACTGAAAAATACGTACTTTTAACATATTCAACTCTAAACATTCTCGCGCATGTCACATTACAGCTGTTGAACGTATCACAATAAATGTTCGAATGTCCCGCCGTCAGCTTCAGTACACTGCGAGAACTTGGTGTGCTGCTCGTCTGAGTGGAACAGCATCCCATGATGCGACCAAGCAGTTTCGTTTCCACACCTCACAGATCATTCGCCCCTTAAAGAAAAATCTTTTGGTATAAGGTTTGGCGACATCGATGGCCACTCAGCTGCACTACCTTGACCAATCCAGCGATTAGAGTGAGACACATATGTGTACTCCACTTACTCGGAAACAAACGTACATTAAATGTGTTCTATCTTGGGAACCATCCAGAAGGTTCATGCGTCTCTATGAAGTTCATTGCTTCAGATGAACCTTGTGTATTATATTGTGTATTAAACCAGGGACCTAGAAACGACGGAGAGGCTTTGTCCCCGCCGTAGCCCTCAGTGGTTCACAACCCTACAACCGGCTACAGCAGTCCACCCACCCCACCACCACCCCACACCGAACCGCGAACCCAGGGTTATTGTGTGTTGTGCGATTCTGCACCCAGTGAACACCCCCCCCCCCCTCTCTCTCCCGGGAACATCCCATACCAGACGAGTGTAACCCCAAATGTTAGCATGGTAGAGTAATTATGGTGCACGCGTACGTGGAGGCAATGTTTGCACAGCAATTGCCGACATAGTGTAACTGAGGCAGAATACGGGGAACCAGTCCGGCCCGCATCTCGTGGTCGTGCGGTAGCGTTCTCGTTTCCCACGCCTGGGTTCCCGGGTTCGATTCCCGGCGGGGTCAGGGATTTTATCTGGCTCGTGATGGCTGGGTGTTGTGTGCTGTCCTTACGTTAGTTAGGTTTAAGTAGTTCTAAGTTCTAGGGGACTGATGACCATAGCTGTTAAGTCCTATAGTGCTCAGAGCCATTTGAACCATATTTTTGAACCAGTCCGCAATCGCCGAGGTAGATGGAAAACCGCCTAAAAAACCGACCACAGGAAGAGCGTGTTAGACCGCGCGCCTAGCCGGGCGGCGTAGATTAACCTGTCATATCCCTGAATATTGACCATTCTTTCTGGGACGTCCTGTGTAAGCCATTTCTGTGTTGACTTTTCAGGAGGTGCTCAAATGTTGTTACCGCTCATTCTTACACGTACTGCGGACATGCTTCCCAAATAATCACGAACTCGTGAGCATACATGTGTTTTCCATCGAAATTGTTCACAAATATTAGACATACGCTCCTGTAAAATGTAAACCTTGTCGACAGGTGTGGAACACAGCTATTCTCTGTTACATGACAGTGATTCCCAAAACTGCTTCGCAACCTAGCTAAAAACCCACAGTTTAAAATAGATTACCAAGTCAATTGAAACTGCAAGTGTTGCATGGAGGTATGCACATAACCGAAAAAAACACCTGTGGTTGTGTATTTAATAAGTACTTCTTCATTTCATTTCCGTGCAGTGGTGAAAACTGTGTGTAATTTTTCTTTGAGCTGGCTGGCCAAAGTGGCCGTGCGGTTCTAGGCTCTACAGTCTGGAACCGCGCGTCCGCCACGGTCGCAGGTTCGAATCCTGCCTCGGGCATCGATGTGTATGATGTCCTTAGGTTAGTTAGGTTTCAGTAGTTAAAGTTCTAGGGGACTGATGACCACAGCAGTTGAGTCCCATAGTGCTCAGAGTCATTTTCTGTGAGCTGAGTCTGCTAGCTGGAACGTGAAGGCCACAGGAATAGAATAGCAAGCGGGTCGTAAAACTGATTTTCGCTGAAAGACAGAGTCCCTGCAAGGTACGAGTACGTGCTGGGTGACTTCTGCGGTACGGGACAATGTTCAGCACCCTGATTACCACTGACTGATGTGTAAGTTTTGTAATGGAGCCCAGGATTGGCTGACAGATACTATTTTTGTAGCAGGGAAGAGAAGCCGCGAGTGTCTACATGCAGCAGCTATCATTCGCCAAAATGCGAAACCTCTCTTATAGTGAGAGAGAGTTTCTGCTTCCTGCCCCACTATAAGAGAGAAATGCGTGTTAATGGTCAATCAAAGCCGATTCTAAAGACGATGAAGACTAATTTTTTATGAGTTTTTCATTGTATGAATTCGGAAGGTCCACAGTCATTGGCTAACAAGGATCTGGTGCTGGCAGAACCAGCAAGATTTTTGGAAGGCGAGCATATAGGGACTTAATATTAAAACTTCAGAGAGGGAGGACTTCACCTTCGTCTACACGTCCAGGAGACACTGCTTTAGCTCACTTTTAGTCAACATTTTTTTTTCACCTGCTGCCCACTTTCGTGTCTCTCTTACAAGGGAATCTCCCCATAGCAACCCCCTCAGATTTAGTTATAAGTTGGCACAGTGGATAGGCCTTGAAAAACGGAACACAGATCAATCGAGAAAACAGGAAGAAGTAGTGTGGAACTATGAAAAAAATAAGCAAAATATACAAATTGAGTAGTCCACGCGCAAGATAGGCAACTACAAGGAAGTGTGAGCTCAGGAGCGCCGTGGTCCTGTGGTTAGCGTGAGCGGGTGCGGAACGAGAGGTCCTTGGTTCAAGTCCTCCCTCGAGTGACAAGTTTACTTTCTTTATTTTCGCAAAGTTATGATCTGTCCGTTATTTCATTGTCGTCTCCGTTCACTGTAATAAATTTAGTGTCTGTGTTTTGCGACCGCACCGCAAAACCGTGCGATTAGTACACAAAAGGACGTGCCTCTCCAATGGGAACCGAAAACATTTGATCGCAAGGTCATAGGTCAACCGATTCCTCCACAGGAAAACACGTCTGATATATTCTATACGACGCTGGTGACGGCATGTGCGTCACCTGACCGGAACATGTTATCGACCCACCTAACTGGTACACTTGGCGAATGGGTAAAAAGATTCTTCTATCTTGCCCGTTTTAGGTTTTCTTATGGATGTGATAATCATGCCCAAAAAAGTGATGAAAACATAACGGACGGACAGATAACAATTGTCTGAAAATAAAAAATTAAACTTTTCACTCGAGGGTAGACTTGAACCAAGGACATCTCGTTCCGCAGCTGCTCGTGCTAACCATGGGACCACGAAGCTCCGGAGCTCACACTATCCTTGATGTTGCATATGTTTGACATGGAATACTCAGTTTGTATATTTATTTCATAGTTCCACACAACTTCTTTCTGTTTTCTCGATTGATCTGTGTTCAATTTTTCAAGGCCTATCCACTGTGCCAACTTATAATTAAATCTGAGGAGGGTGCGATGGGGAGGTTCCCTTGTTAGTAGTAAAATTTTTCGGCTGTGCACCAGATCCACAGTAGTGGTGATTTATATGGAAGGGAAGTAACTTTGCTTTATAAAATTTATGGAGCAGTGTTATACCAAGTTAAAGCATACAGTAATAATTTCTATCCAAATACTTTATGAAACCTCCTCCCGTGAACCATGGACCTTGCCATTGGTGGGGAGGCTTGCGTGCCTCAGTGATACAGATAGCCGTACCGTAGGTGCAACCGTAACGGAGTGCTATCTGTTGAGAGCCAGACAAACGCGTGGTTCCTGAAGAGGGGCAGCAGCCTTTTCAGTAGTTGCAGGGGCAACAGTCTGGATGATTGACTGACCTGGACTTGTAACACTAACCAAAACAGCCTTGCTGTGCTGGTACTGCGAACGGCTGAAAGCAAGGGGAAACTACAGCCGTAATTTTTCCCGAGGGCATGCAGCTTTACTGTATGGTTAAATGATGATGGCGTTCTCTTGGGTAAAATATTCCGGAGGTAAAATAGTCCCCCATTCGGATCTCCGGGCGGGGGCTACTCAAGAGGACGTCGTTATCAAGAGAAAGAAAACTGGCGTTCTACGGATCGGAGCGTGGAATGTCAGATCCCTTAATCGGGCAGGTAGGTTAGAAAATTTAAAAAGGGAAATGTATAGGCTAAAGTTAGATATAGTGGGAATTAGTGAAGTTCGGTGGAAGGAGGAACAAGACTTTTTGTCAGGCGAATACAGCATTATAAATACAAAATTAAATAGGGGTAACGCAGGAGTAGGTTTAATAATGAATAAAAAAAATAGGTTTGCGGGTAAGCTACTACAAACAGCATAGTGAACGCATTATTGTGGCCAAGATAGACACGAAACCCACGCCTACTACAGTAGGCGAAAACAAATCGCTACATGTTTGGTGGAATTCTTTTTAGATACTAACCAAAGCAGAGGTGATCGATCTTTCTGAATGGTCACCATGCAAGTGTGGGCGTGGAGGGGCCCCACTTAATATTTACAAAAAAAAGTGAGTGTAGGCTTCAGTTTAGAACGACACTTCCCTCCAGTGCTCCTCATTTCCGCTACAACTCCTGCAGGTAACACCCACCACTGCCGCTCTCCCCAGGCGTGCCCGCGAATGCGCATCTACAGGCCATGGAATTCTGCGCAGGCTCTACGTGAACAACGTCCGCTGGCTCTCTGCTAAAGTAACGTTCTCCGGTATCGTGGGTAATTTGCCACGCAGTAATTCGTCAAAAGTGGCATCTGCCATTTGTTTAAAACAGTGTGGTCCTCTGACTTTACCACCATGCCCACATACTGATTTTGAAGCGAACCTTAAGTATTGTTTTTATGATCCTTTTTCTACATCTATATCCACACACGTACTCCACAAGTCACCATGCAGTGCACTGCGGAGTCTACCCTGTACCTCTACTAGTCAGTTCCTTTCTTGTTCGCTGGCCTTTTTGGCCGAGCGGTTCTAGGCGCCTCAGTCCGGAACCGCGCTGCTGCTACGGTCGCAGGTTCGAATCCTGCCTCTGGCATGGATGTGTGTGATGTCCTTAGGTTAGTTAGGTTTAAGTAGTTTTAAGTCTAGGGGCTGATGACCTCAGATGTTAGGTCCCATAGTATTTAGAGACGTTTGAACCATTTGAATCCTTTTTTGCTCCACAGGAAAAAAAAAAACCTGTCTATATGCCTCAGTGTGATCTATAATTTCTTCGATCTTCGTGGTGCTTACACGAAATACACGTATGTTGGTGGCAGTAGAATGTCATTTCTCTAAAAATATTCTCAATAGTGTTTCTCGAAAAGAACGTGGGCTTCCCTCCAGGGATGCCCGTTTGTTTCTGAACCATCTCCGTAATACCTGCGTGTTGTTCGAATCTACCGGTAACAGATCTTGCAGCCCACCAATGAACTGCTTCCATGTCTACCTTCAATTCGAACTCGAGCGGATCCCAAACACTTGGACAATACTCAACAATAGGTCACAATAGCGTAATATATGCGGCCTCTTTTTGTAGATGAAACACACTTTCCTAAAATGCTCCCAATAAACCAAAGTCGACCATTCCCTTCTCTACCACAATCTTGGCATGCTCGTTCCATTTCATTTCGCTTTGTAACGTTGCGTCGAGGTATTTAATCGACGTGACTATATCAAGAAGGTAACTACTAATGTTGTATTCGAACAGTATAGGCTTTTTTTCCCCTAGTTATTCGTGGTAAATTACACAATTCTACATTTAAAGCTAGCTAATATTCATCATACCAATAAGAAATTTTGTCTAGGTCGTCTTGCATCATTGTACAGTCATTCAGCTTCGACACCTTCCGGTGTACCGTAGCATCATTCTCAAGCAACTGCAGACTGCTACCCATCCAGTCCGGCATATCATTTATTTGTACCGAAAATAATAGTGGTCCTGATACACTTTCCTGGGGAACTTCTGATGATACCCTTCTCTCTGATGAATTCCCGTCATCGAGGAAAACATACTGGGTTCTATAACTGAAGATGTCTTCGAGGCACTCATATACCTGGGGAACTATTGCAGATGCTCGTACCTTCGTTGTCAGTCTGTAGTGGGGCATCGTATTAGATGCTTTTCGGAAATAAAGAAATATTGAATCTGCTAATTTGCTTATTGCTATCCGTCCGTATTACGCAGTATACAGGGTGGTCCATTGATCGTGACCGGGCCAAATATCTCACGAAATAAGCGTCAAACAAAAAAACTACAAAGAACAAAAATTATCTAGCTTGAAGGAGAAAACCAGATGGCGCTATGGTTTGCCCTCTAGATGCCACTGCCATAGGTCAGACGGTTACCAACTGCGTTTTTTTAAAAATAGGAACCCCCATTTTTTATTACATATTCGTGTAGTACGTAAAGAAATATGAATGCTTTAGTCGGAGCACTTTTTTCGCTTTGTGATAGGTGGAGCTGTTATAGTCACAAACATGGCTCACAATTTTAGACGAACAGTTGGTAGCAGATAGGTTTTTTAAATTAAAATACAGAACGTAGGTACGTTTGAACATTTTATTTCGGTTGTTCCGATGTGTTACATGTACCTCTGTGAACTTATCATTTCTGAGAACGCATGCTGTTACAGCGTGATTACCTGTAGTAAATACCACATTAATGCAATAAATGTTCAAAATGATGTCCGTCAACCTCAATGCATTTGGCAATACGTGTAACGACATTCCTCTCAACAGCGAGTAGTTCGCCTTCCGTAATGTTCGCACATGCATTGACAATGCGCTGACGCATATTGTCAGGCGTTGTCGGTGGATCACGATAGCAAATATCCTTCAACTCTCCCCACAGAAAGAAATCCACGGACGTCAGATCCGGTGAAAGAACGGGCCATGGTATGGTGCTTCGACGAGCAATCCACCTGTCATGAAATATGCTATTCAATACTGCTTCAACTGCACGCGAGGTATGTGCCGGTCATCCATCATGTTGGAAGTACATAGCCATTCTGTCATGCAGTGAAACATCTTGTACTAACATCGGTAGAAGATTACGTAGGAAATCAGCATACATTGCACCATTTAGATTGCCATCGATAAAATGGAGGGCAATTATCCTTCCTCCCATAATGCCGCAGCATACATTAACCCGCCAAGGTCGCTGATGTTCCACTTGTCGCAGCCATCGTGGATTTTCCGTTGCCCAGTAGTGCATATTATGCTGATTTACGTTACCGCTGTTGGTGGATGACGCTACGTCGCTAAATAGGACGCGTGCAAAAAACCGGTCATCGTCCCATAATTTCTCTTGTGCCCAGTGGCAGAACTGTACACGACGTTCAAAGTCGTCATGCAATTCCTGGTGCATAGAAATATGGTACGGGTGCAATCGATGTTGATGTAGCATTCTCAATACCGACGTCTTTGAGATTCCCGAGTCTAGCGCAGTTTTTCTGCTACTGATGTGCTGATTAGCCACAACAGCAGCTAAAACACCTACTTGGGCATCGTCATTTGTTGCAGGTCGTGGTTGACGTTTCACATGTGGCTGAACATTTCCTGTTTCCTTAAATAATGTAACTATCCGGCGAACAGTCCGGGCACTTAGATGATGTCCAGGATACCGAGCAGCACACATAGCACACGCCCGTTGGGCATTTTGATGACAATAGCCATACATCAACACGATGTCGACCTTTTCCGCAATTGGTAAACGGTCCATTTTAACACGGGTAACGTATCACGAAGCAAATACCGTCCGCACTGGTGGAATGTTACGTGATGCCACGTACTTATACATTTGTGACTATTACATCGCCGTTTATCACAAAGCGAAAAATGTGGTTCGACTAAACCATTCATATTTCTTTACGTACTAGAGGAACATGTGATAAAAAATGGGGGTTCATGTTTAAAAAAACGCAGTTGATATCCGTTTGACTTATGGCAGCGCCATCTAGCGGGCCAACCATAGCGCCATCTGGTTTCCCCCTTCAAGCTAGACAAGTTTCATTCTTTGTAGTTTTTTCGTTTGACGCTTATTTCTTGAGATATTTGGCCCGGTCACGATCAATGGACCACCCTGTATAACGTGAGAAAAGTGGAAGCTGAACTTCGCATGGACGATTGTTTCTAGGGAATTTATTATATTCGAACATAGAATGTGTTCTAGAATTCTGCAGCAAACCGATTTTAAGGAAATGAGCCTGTAGCTTTGCAGGTCCGTTCTTTTGCCCTTCTTATATACAGGAGTCACCTGCGTTTTTTTTTTCCTCTCCAGTCGCTTATGACTTTGCACTGGGCGAGAGATTCGCGATAAATGCAAGCTAAATAAGGGACCAGAGCCGTAAAGTACTCTTTGGAAGACCAAACTGGGACTCCATCCAGGCCTGGTGACTTATCTGTTTTGAACTCTTTCAGTTGTTTCTCTACGCCACCATTGATTACGGTCGATAGTCAAACGACGGTTTGTTTCTACGATTCTCCTGCGTGACAATGCTTAAACTCAAAATTTGAAACTTTAGCTCCGTACTGCTATCTTCTCCTGCCATACCAGAGTGTCAACAAGTGACTGCATCGGAGCCTTAGATCTACTTGGCGATTCTACATTGGACCAGAATTTTCTCGGCTACTCGGTCAGTTGTTTTTGCTAAGGTATGGCAGTGGTAATCGTTGTATGCTTCGCGCGTAGATATGCATCTGCCCGCTAGAAGCTCTTCTTCGGATAGACGACTGTTCAAACCCGCGCTCGACCACCTTCATTTTGGTTTTCTGTGATTTCCATAAATCGCTTCAGGCAGTTGCCGTGATGGTTCCTTTGAAAGGGCACGGCCGATTTCCTTTCCCATCCGTTCCCAATCCGAGTTTCTGCTCCGTCTCTAGTGACCTCGTTGTCGACGGGACGTTAAACACTGATCTCCTTCCTTTCTTCCTTCCTCGGAGCTCGTACATGAAATGCAACCTGCGAACCGCGGATCTTTTGGCACGGTTATCTTCTGGCTGAGGCGGTACGTAGTGCACAGACGGTAACTGCTACTGATAAGGTAAGAACTGACCGCGTGAGAGGGTAGTTGATGCCTTCAGCAGTTCCAAATTTCTTCTACTCCTCGCAGCGGTCGCCCTCCATATAAGGCGCGTGAAAGTTTCGGGGTCTACAACATTCCCTTGTCCTTGGTGCTAGTGATGCCGTTTCTTCAAATAGCTGAACATTTTTTCACATTGGAAGCGGCACTGATTCAGTCGTATGGCGTACATGAAAAGTAACTGTCGATGGACGCCGTTGTCTAAACCATAGGAATACTACATGTATAACATTTCCTAAGCGGAATAGTGCGACTCGATGCTGCTGTATACGTCGTTCTCACTCCAAGGAATCTCTATTCTTGTTCTGACAACCACACAACCTCAAAAACATACATAATTAATGGCTGATATAAGAGCTTTGCCTGGTAACAGCGTCACACTCAGACGATTAAGAAAATAGACGACCAATAAAAAATCTGCAGCGGTTGTTGACAAGAAGACTACTTCGGGAACCGAATACTGACGGTGGTCGAAGCAAATAAAGTGGCCCATATGTAAACGAGAAATTGTCTGCTGGTATACATCGCCAGTTGAACGAGTATCGATACTTGTTTCATTCCTGAAGTAGAAGCGACGTCAGAGCAGTAACTAAAATGGCAGCTTGAACTATCAACTGTAAACAACAGATGTGCTTCGACCAGTCGCCTGCGAACAGGCAGTGTCAATAAGAGGACGTGCTGCCGTAGTGCTGCTGTGTCACAAGTCGCAATGGATATCAGATATCAAGAACACCAGAAGCATTAAGATGACCGTCTTAACTCTTCGATAGTTTTTATTAATCCAGTCACAAAACTTTTGAGAATGAATGTGTATGTTTATAGGAGTTTCTTTTCTAGCTTCGACCTTTACTGTCTCCTGTAAAAATATCGGACGCTTGGTTTTGCAAAGCTCTTTTATAATAATAAGAAATGATTCGCACATCTAAACGAACAGTTACTATACTACAATTTAATGCGTGGTGCTCAACAAATACCAAACAATTTACTACGGTGTAAGCTTTGAAATTGCAACATGAAGTTAAAATAATAGGAATTCCTGATGTTTTGAGTTTGATCGTCAGCATTTAGACAGCAAAGCGTAATATGACAAACATTAGCATGTAGCGATATGCGCAGGAAGCAACATAGCAATACATGTAACACTTTTTCAAGTTTCTTTCCTGAAACACAGGTACTCTGCAAGCAACAGCTGTAACCAAGGCCAAGATCCTACTTCGTTGACTACCCATCATCCAGTTAGTTCCAGCAGGAGCTACGATGGTGAGTTTCTGAACATTTTGCATTGTCCACGCTATGTCTTTAGCATCAGTTGCACTTTCCATCCTTAAACAACTTCTTTAGTTCAAGCTATTTGTGCATTCACGATTTAGAATACAACCCATATTGTTGTCTCTACGTTATTGTACCAGCAAATAGAATTGTCGCATATTTAAAAAATGAAACACGTTAAAGGCAACAGAACAGCAGCCAGAATGAGTAAGTTTTTTAGAAAGTACTCAGAGTACAAAGGAGATGCCAGACGAATGGTGTTGGTTTGGGCGTTGACTGGATATGTTATGTAAGCTCATGACATATCACGTCAGCTCAAGTGGGGAGCCGCGAGGTGTGGCAGTGCGTTGGCAGTGACCATATATGGTCATAAGCAAGGATCCGCAAGGCAGTCTCCAGAAGCGCCAATGTGGAAGGCATCGCGTGGCGCACAGTATTAAGGCGGAGGCAGTGTAGCCCATAGGAGCTCAGTACAGACAGCGGTCCAGAGGGGGTCGTCTATGTGGGTGTGGACTTCTAGTATTCGCTGTGGCTCTGCTCACGTTCATACTTAGTGGCGTAGCTCCCTCCCTGGGGTTTTCCAATCAGGTATAACGTACTTTCATTCAAGTCATTATCCCATTCTTGATCAGATGATCAATTAAAGATTGTAGTTATTCAAATCTTGTCTTCATTCTATTGTTTTTCGACTGAGTTCCATGGCTCTTTCAGACTTCACGTTAGCCATCTCCACATTAGCTGACTGGACATACCTTCTCCAGTGTCATTAAGCGTCTTGACCGCTCGCTGGACGTCACAGAGTGTCGTATTAATCGTGAGACACATGTAATGCTAGTGCAAAATGACTTTGCCCCTACGCATAAATACGTTCTCGTCCTGAACTTTAGGGGTTCAATTCCTTTACTCCGAAAAAATAAAGCCCCCCACCCCCTCCTTACCATTCTTCATTAAAGAATCGAACTGGATAGTTTCCGCTCCGTTTTAAGCAAACTCCAGTTTTCTATTCATCTCAATGTTTATGAAGTCGTATCTCCTGAACTGTACATGGAAGGCACAGAAAAGGGGTGGGAATACGGCTGCTCGACACAGAAACTGCTGTCAACGGGTCTTTTCCATGGCCGATAACAGTTGTATGGAGATGTATCGCTTCACGGTGTGTAACTGATGCCTTTCGTGGCAAATTTATTTCCTAAAATTTTGGGCTGGTGAGAAATGACAATGAAATTAAACACGTATTTCTTTGAATAATTGTGGCAGCTAAGTGCGATATTTGTTACGACTGATGAAGGTTATGACGAATGTCGTTTTCAGACGAAGCTTTAATTGACATCATCGTGTATTTTGTGACTATTTTATTCATACGTTAAACATACAGATACTGCTTCTCAATGAATACGGCTCATTTTCTTATTCACTAAAGCGTCAATGTCTGGTACTGCTTACGCAGCACTACTAATTCGAAGGTAAGCTTTTCGATTGAAGTCTGTCCGTGAGCTTCTGTGGGTACATTTCGTTTTCTTCAATGCGGAAAGAAAAAGTTGCTCGCACAAATATGTAGGTCCAAACATCGACCTCATCGTAACAGCCCACGTGTGAAGTTGTGGAAATTAAAGTTGAAGGAAGTTTGAATATGAGTCTACAAGACTTATTTTATTTTGAAACTGATCACCCAACTGCCTGTCACACTGCAGTTCTGTAAGTTCTAACAGTACCTAGGAATTGTGCACTGGCGTGCTATAAATTGATAACGGTGTCTCTGACCTTCGCTTTGAAGTCCCTAACACGACCATAATTCTGCTTTTCATCGATTTTAAAAAAGAGCTACTCTTCACTTTAAGCACTGCTCCATTACGTACATGTGCTTGCAGTTAAAACTACGGCGAACGTAACATGTTGTCATTACTCTGAATACAGCGCGCAGTTTGCACTTCCTCTGCGGTACATAGCTGCGCGTTATGACCATGCGGTTTGAGGCGCCATGTCACGGACTGCGAGGCCCCTCCCGCCGTAGGTTCGAGTCCTCCCTCGGGCATGGGTGTGTGTGTGTGTTTTCCCTAGCATAAGTTAGTTTAACTTAGTTTAATTAGTGTATAAGTGTAGGGACCGATGACTTCAGCAGTCTGGTCCCTTAGGAATTCATACTCATTTGAACATTTTTGTGGTACATAATGACATCAGACAGCGAGCGAGCGCTAGTGTTCGCCTAGCCTCCTGTCGAACACGTCTGTAGTAAACTATAGTGTCTGCACTCACAGCTCGCCGTACTTCTGCCAGGTGGTCGACAGAGTGTTTATGCACTGAGGTGACAAAAGACATGGAATCAACAAGTCGCTGGAAGTCCTCTGCAAGAATACTGAGCTCTGCTGCCCCTACAGCCAAAGTGTTGCCAGTGCATGAAGTGACCTGTTGATTATGCCCCATAAATGTTCGATGGGTGGCCAAATCATTCGCTCGAACTTGAAGCCAGTCGCGAACCATTCCCTGGTGATATGGTGCATCCATAAGAATTGCATCGTTGTTGCTGCAAATGGTCTCCAAGGAGCCGAACGTAACCATTTCCAGTCAATGATCACTTCAGTTGGACCAGAAGACTTAGCCCATTTCCATGTAAACACAGCCCACACCACTATGAAGCCATCATCAGCTTGCACATTGCCTTGTTGACGACTTTGATCCATGGTCTCGTGGGGTCTGCGCCACACTCGAACCCTACCTTCAGCTCTTACCAGCGGAAATCAGGACTCATCTGACCAGGTGATGATTTTCAGTCATCTAGGTTTCAACCAATATGGTCACGAGTCCAGGAGAGGCGTTGTCGTGCTGTTAGCAAAGTCACTCGTGTGGGTCGCCTGCTGCATTGTCCATTAAATCCAGATTTCGCCGCATTGTCCTAACGTATACCTTCGTCGTACGTCCCACATTGATTTCGGCGGTTATTTCACGCAGTGTTGCTTGTCTGTCAGCACCGACAATTCTACCCAAAAGTTGCTGCTGCTCCCGGTCGTTAAGTGAAGACCGTTGGCCATTGCGTTGTCTGAAGTGAGAGGTGGATCTCAGAATTTTGGATTCCCTAATGATTTCCCAAGTGGAATGTCCCAGGAGTCTAGGTACAAATACCATTCTGCATTGAGAGTCTGTTAATTCCTTTCGTGCGCCCATAATGACGTCGGAAACCTTTTCACATGAATCACCCGAGTACAAATGACAGATCCGTCAATAGAATGTCCTTCTATACCTTGTGTACGCGAAGCTATTGACATCTGTATTCATGAATATCACTGTCCCATGACTTGTGCCGCCTCATTGTATGATTGCCATGCTCCAGAATTTGCTTTGGACGTTACGTGAGATAGCTACATTTTTTAAGTCACGGTAATTGCAGAGGCCTGTGGGTACGGTCGGCAGTGTGAGTAACCTGATGATGTTATACTGAACGAAACAGACCGTGACACAAAAACGACTATCTGTGCTGGTTTCTTGTTAATACAAACAGGGGTCAAATGTGGTGATCATGACGATTAATATTACTCGGTAAAGGAAATCAAATTCTTTGACAACTTACAGCTTTATTTGTTAGGTTCGTGGTAAACTGCCTATGTTTTTGTTAACGCTTTTGGCTGTTATGATATTTCGAAACGAAGTAACTCACTGCACGAAATTCGCGTGGTTCGAAATAAAAATTACTAGATGCAATGTGATTACTTTTGGTGCACGTTGCATCGTACATTTTTGCACTCGAAATGTAGCTAACGCACAGATTCTTTGTTAATAGTCGAGAAGACTACGTCTGTAAACAGTCTCGAGAAAAATGAATCTATAGAGCGAATTTCAAGAGGGATAGTAAATATTTTAGGAGGTGGTAGAATAGATTAATTCGAATAAAATGTTCCACATAACGAAATGTCCTATTTTCATTGGTTATAGAGATTCAAATGACTACAGAGCTAAGTTTTTGTTTCACGATTTGGAACTCTTAATGCTATGGATGTAATTATTGATTGTCATTTTTGTTAGGTTCAAGTGGTGAAGCTACGTTTGAATATACATAATTGTGACTTATTTTTGGCTCAGTCAGTTATATCATTTTAGAATGCTGCACGTTTTTACAAATGCTAATTATACCAATATGGTATTTGTGTACGGGTTTTGTAGTGGAGTTAAGATGGGACTTAAAGTCGAGCAGGAGGCTTTATGTGTCTCTAGAAATGAAAAGGTCACTTGTTGTTCAGAAAGTTTTTAACTGACGCATTTCAGGTGCAGCCCATCTTCAGCCATAAGCACAAAATACAAAGCCATAAGCACAAGCGAAATTTACAGAAGTCATTGAGAGGAAAGATACAGAACATATTACAAAAATATTAAAAAAACAAAGTCATCATACCAAATAGAATAGCCTTCGTACAAAGTGCGGCGTCACATGTGTCTGTAGTCATCATGAGTGGTCGACTGATGGAGAGCTGCTGATAGGAAAATACCACGAGGTGGCTAGGTTGCGTGGGTACACTGGCGTTACTAGCACGCACCGATATAAATGGACAACTTGATAAAACAGAAATCCAAACAAAGACCTAAATACAATCTAAATACAATCATTCGAGAAAGGATGCACCACGGTACATAATGCACACTTGTTTCAGTTAGATCCGATAGGGAACAGGAAAAAAGGATATCTAGAGAAGGGTTGGAGGGGGGGGGGGGGCGTGAAGAGCAGCATACTGGAAATATAACAAACCAATCACAGTACACAGCTCATTCAAAGAACCAAAAACCTTAAGGAACAAAATCATCCTTAGCACTAGGTGACATAAACACACAAAGGGTCTAGTATACAGGGGAAGAAATAAGAAGAGATATCTTTATTACGTTAATGGTGCCATACACTGACGGTATTTAATGCACCACAGTGTTTTCTAACAAAATAGGCACCTGTAAGCCGTGTATGCTTTTCTAAATGACACAAAATCGTTATATAACAAAGTGAAAATAAAAAAGAAAAACGGAAACAAGACAGTAATCACAAATAGGTTTCAAAAAAAAGGCAGTACAGTAATGAAAAACAATGTTTGACAAGGCCTTGTGGAAAAAATAATTAGAATATTAAAAAATGCTTCTCTTTCTCGAATGTGTTCTCTAACAAACAATGCGGTAAAGTGATACGGTGTGTGAGAGTTTATTTTTATTAATGTTTTCAATTTTATATAGATTTTTTTTGCTAGTGTAAATCACTCCTGTTTCTCTGAACTGCGTTAAAGATAACTTTTGACGCCGTAAATCACAAAATGACTGGTGATCTATATTACTTAACGGTTACAACACTGCATGGTATCAGTTATAGGCTAGCTGTCTAAGGGCTTGCTGAGGCGACAGAAATGCTATTTTCAGAATTTCATGTAACTAAAACCGAATTTAAGATTTTAAAATGCTGTCATAATCTATACTTCAAAAGGTATAATCTTAAGTCAAAGGTTTAACACAACAAAAATAGTATCAAAGTTGGTAACTGGGTTTACGTCTTGATGCAGTGCAACTCATGGCTCGCAGATTATCCAGACTACTCATCCAGTATTTGAGAATGAGAGCATTTAGCGATCTCCAGGAAACTTTAAGCATAATTTCAAATCTTCCCTAAGCTTTTTCATTAGAACCGGCATATTATGGTTTTCCATCTTCAATCTGTAATACCGCTTTTATAAAAAAAAAAATATTTTTTGTGTGCTTATGAAGGTCTAATGAATGATCCTCAGGAGACGTAATGTATAAATATATGTGTGATAAAAGAATGCGTGGCCTTCAAATTTTTTACGGAGCAGCTAGTTCGAAACCTGGCTGTTCGCAATTGTCTTTCCTCTTCCAGGCATCAGAATGTAAGCATCGTAGGCTGTAGTTATTAATGATTTCCAACATACGTTTTGTATCTTCATTAATTCACCAGATCACATGTTTATCGCAGTGTTTATTGTGTTACAAGTCCTATTTATCACCTGTTCTCCTGCGGAAGACGCAACACTACGATGTGGCACTCATCCGTCACCGCCGTTATTTTATTACCAATGTGGAAAGTCTATGTTTGCTCATACAGCGAGAACCTACAGTAATTCAGAGAAGAAATCCGAGATTTTCTTGTTCAGTCATACAGCATACAGCGGTTATCAAATCGCAATACACAATTTACATTTTCTAAAATTCCATTGGTACACATGCACCGTTGCGGCGGGCCCAGTACCAATCTGGGACACTTGCAAAATTCTTGTTAGTAAAATTTTGAAATATCTTAGTTGGCGGAGGTGGAAGCCAGCTCACACATCATAAAGATTTACATGCTTACCATAAAAAATTTAACACATTAACTCATTTGTAAAAAAATTAGAATGTGAAGCTGTTTTGTGTATTGGAGTTTGATATCTTAAGCAGTCAGAATGGAGCAGTTTATGGTATGAGATTAACGAAGCTTTACATGTTGTGGGTGGCTCAGATTTTCTTTTTCTGATGACTCCCAACTGCACATCTCGAGGCAACACTATGTTCAGAGACTGAACCGCACGAACCCCCTCCGGATGGTCGCACCACTGCTCCCTGCTCACTGCTGCATGGCGAACACAGGAGCTGCATCAGCCACGCGCCGGAGCCCAAACTCAGTCTACCCAAGCGCGCTCAGACGGCACCTGTCAGGGCTACTAAGGGGGGGAGGGGGCGGGGGAGGCGGGGGAGGCGGGGGAGGGCAGGCGCTCCGTTGCAGCTGCAGGCAACAGTTGCACCTTGCGAACCGCCCCTAAAATCGGAATTATTTGGCACATGTCCGCGGCTCGTGATCTTGCGGTAGCGTTCTCGCTTCCCATGCACGGGGTCCCGGGTTCGCTTCCCGCCGGGGTCATGGATTTTCTCTGCCTCGAGATGACTGGGTGTTGTGTGTCTTTCATCATCATTTCATCCTCATTCACTCGCAAGTCGCCGTAGTGGCGTTAAAGAACTTGTGGAGCGGCGGCCGAACCGCCCCGCGAGGGGTCTCTCGGGCACCAATCCCATACGCTCATTATTCACTATTATTTTACAAATCAGCGTTTTGAGGAAATATTACCTTTGGAGCACTCTCTTCTCGCTGTACGTGTCATAGTAGGAATACGGGGTTTTATACCTACGCCATACTTCACAAGCAGCGCGTGCAGTACACTGAAGCGCCGAAGAAACTGATATAGGCATGCGTATTCAAATACAGAGATATGTAAACAGGCAGTAATACGACGTTACGGTCGGCAAAGCCTATATAAGATAACAAGTGTCTGGCGCAGTTATTAGATCGGTTACTGCTGCTACAATGGCAGGTTATACAGATTTAAGTGAGTTTGAACGTGGTGTTACAGTCGGCGCACGAGCGATGGGTCACAGCATCTGTGAGGCAGCGATGAAATGGGGAACTTCCCGTATGACCACTACGTGAGTGTTGCATGAATATCAGGAATCTGGTAAAACATCAAATCTCCGACATCGCTGCAGTTGGAAAAAGATCCTGCAGGAACGGGACCAACAATTGTAGAGAATCGTTCAAATTGACGGAAGTGCAACTTTTCCGCAAATTGCTGCAGTTGTCAATGCTGTGCCATCAACAAGTGTCAGCGTTCGAACCATTCAACGAATGTACCCTTGATGACTGCACGACACCCAGCTGTACGCCACTCATGGGCCCGTCATCAACACTGACGTTGGAGTGTTGATGACTGGAAACATGTTGCCTGGTCTGACGAGTATCTTTTCAAATTGTACGGTGCGGATGGACGTGTACGGGTAGGGAGACAGCCTCATGAATCCATGGACCGTGCATGTCAGCAGGGGTCTGTTCAAGCAGGTGGAGGTTCTGTAAGGGTGTGGGGCGTGTGCAATTGGAGTGACATGGAACCCCTGATACGTCAAGATACGTCTCTGACAGGTGCCACGTACGTAAGCATCCTGTCTGGTTGCAGAATGAGATTTTCACTCTGCAGCGGAGTGTGAGCTGCTATGAAACTTCCTGGCAGATTAAAACTGTGTGCCGGATCGAGACTCGAACTCGGGACCTTTGCCTTTCGCGGGCAAGTGCTCTACCAACTGAGCTACCCAAACACGACTCACCCCCGTCCTCACAGCTTTACTTCCGACAGTACCTCGTCTCCTACATTCCAAACTTTGCAGAAGATCTCCTGCGTGAGTCGTGTTTGGGTAGCTCAGCTGGTAGAGCACTTGCCCGCGAAAGGCAAAGGTCCCGAGTTCGAGTCTCGGTCCGGCACACAGTTTTAATCTGCCAGGAAGTTTCATCCTGTCTGGTTACCCGCATTCATCATGTCCACTGTGCATTCCGACATACTTGGGAAATTCCAGCAGGACAATGCGACACTCCACACTCCAAAATTGCTACAGAGTGGCTGAAGGAACAGTCATTTGAGTTTAAACACTTCCGCTCGCAACCAAACTTCCCAGACATGAATATTATCGAACAAATCTTGGCTGCCTTGCAACGTGCTGTTCAGAAGAGATCTCTAACCCCTCTTACTCTTACGGATTTATGGACAGCCCTGCAGGATTCATGTTGTCAGTTCCTTCCAGCACTACTTCAGACATTAGTCGAGTGCATGGCACGTCGTGTTGTGGCACTTCTGCGTGCTCGTGGGGGCCCTACACGATATTAGGTAGGTGTACCAGTGTATTTGGTTCTTCAGTGTATATGAAGTGTCTTACGTCCTTCAAATAGTTCCCATTAGATATTATACAAGTAAGCCAGCACTGCTTTCAGTCACTAAATCACGACTAGAACTCGATCTAAGGGGATACGTTTTAGCCTGTGACGCATGATTGTGGTGGAAGTGGAGTTTGGCTGTAGGTTGCGTAAATATGGACCCTTAACAAGATAGCTAACAAAAACTTACAGTGCTGGGGCGTATGCACAAACAAACAAGACAAGCCCTTGTGATCCATCTCCCAAATTAGTTAGCTACTGTTGTACAATATAAAGTGGATAAAAATAATTACCCCATAGTAATAAAATAATAGAATTTTGAGAGATACATACAGCCAAAGAACATACAATAGAAAACTTAATCAGATTACCATACATTACGTTATCTTAATACTTGTTCCATAGATTTGAATATGGCATTTCGTAATGATGTGGAAATGTCAGTTTAACATAAATTTTCTTTATATGATGTAATCTTTCATTTCCTTTTTTCTTACAATTACTACTTCGTATTTAAGTATTCATCTATTGTGCAGAAGCAGTTGTCATTCATAAATAATTTCAATCTGTTTTAAATGTTGGTTGTCTACGTGTCAGACTTTAAACACTATTTGGTAAATGAAGAAAGATTTTTGTGCCAGCATAATCACCCCTTTCTTTGACAAAGTCAGATTTAGCCCACAATAGTGAAGGATATCCTTTCTTCTAATGTTGACACTATGCACTTTGACATATTTTTTTTAAAATTAAGGTAATCTCAATATCCCAAGTTCCTTAAATAAATGTCTGCAAGTTGGTCTGGGTGGGCTTCAACTATTATTCCGAGTACACGCTTTTGTGCAATGAATACTTTTTCTCTTAATGATGTATTACCCCAAAATATGATGCCTATCGCAGTGGTGAATGAAAACAGGCAAAGCAGACTAATTTACTGATATGTCGTTTACCAAAAGTTGCAATAACACTTATAGCATAAGCAGTTCAATCTAATTGTTTCAGAAGATCGTCAATGTGTTTCTTTCAGTTCAACTTCTCAGCAGTGCACACACACAGATATGTTCAAAATTGTGGTTTAGCAACTGACATCTGTTCAGGGTCTATATTTATCAGTAGTGTTATGACATTTATGACATGGAATTGTATGTACTATGTTTTCTCAAAATTTAGTGAAAGTTCATTAAAAGAGAACCACTTAATAATTTTCTGAAAGACACCATTTACAATTTTCTTGGCTAATTCTATATTATTGGGTTTGATTACTATACTTGTATCATCATCAAAAAGAACTAGCTTGCATCTTCATGCATAAACAGTGGAAAGTCATTAATATACATTAAGAACAATAAGGGCTGCAAGACTTAACACTGTGGCACACCATTCTTGATACCTCTCCAATTATAGGACTCTGCAGATTTACAGACTATCTCTACTTTAATTTCTACACTCTGTATTCTTCCAGTTTAATGTGAATTGAACTATTTGTGCACTATCCCATTCACTTTACAATACTTCAGCTTATCTAGAAGAATTTATTGACTCACACAGTCAAAAGCCTTTGAGAAATCACGAAAAATCACATTGGATGATGACCAATTATTCAGAGCACTTAATATTTGATCAATGAAAGCATACATCGAATTTTCTGTTGAAAAGCCTTTCTGAAAACCAAACTGACATTTTGTTAGTACTTTATTTTTACAAATATGTGAAGCCAATCTTGAATATCATGAACATATTTTTGTTCTGTCTTTTCAACTACGAAAATTTGTAATTTTTTTCACCAGACAAATTTTGGTTTATTAAGGTAAAGTGTCATCAGTGGTCTGTAATTAAGTTATTTACATTTTGAATTGCTTCTATATCGGAAAACAGTTCTTTAAGAATATGTTAATTTGTACTTACAGTGATTTTCACTTTATTTCTTACATCAGGAAATGTCATCTGCTAGCACATCATTGTTTTCCTGCATTAGACACTGATAATTTTTGTCTAGTTTGCACTATGCATTGATTAGTTTTTTTTACAAGACACTTTTATGCACAACACTGTATTCTGTTTGTTTTTGTACTTCTACATGTGTGTTGTGGTTTGTGTTTTGTAGTGTTGCCTACATAAACTATCCACTACTTTGTCTTTGACCTACAACCTTTCCTTTTATTATTAGATTGTTGTATGTGTGTAATTTTATTTAATTATGTTTCTATGTACCTATATACTGTGTACAAGTAAGGAAGGAATATTGATGGAGGGATTTTTTTCGGTGTATGGGAGGGAGAAACCATGACGAGTGGACTTAAGTGTATAGCAGTGTGATGGAGTGTTAGAGGAGACGGTGAGGAGCAAGAAGTGAAATGAAATTGTTAGTGGTAGGGAGAGGGTTTGTGGGAGAATGGAAGAGGCTTTTCCTTTCTCATGTAATTCCATCAATTATTTTATATAGAGCCTGATTTCCAATATTTATTTGGTCATTTAGCAACTGTTTATTTTGTGTTAATGCTTTTTGTATGTGGAAATTTTCTTGGAGAAGGAAGGAGGTGTCTGTCTTTTTATGATAATATCTTCTTTGATATTGCTTGGTCTATGGTGTTCTTGTTTTAGTTGATCTGCAAATGTTGGACGGTTTGTATCACATTTTAATGCCATGATGTGTTCTTTATATCTTGTGTTGAATGTTCTGCAAGTGATTCCAATGTATATCTTTTCACAATCTCTGCAACTGAGCTGATGAATACCATGTTGTTGGTATCTGTCTATTTTTAATTTCAGTTTTGGTATGTGCTTGTGTATTAGGAAGAACAACATAAAAATTAAAATAGAACCCAATAACAGATTTCAAACACATGTTAAAAACTGACCTAAAAACATAGAGTATACTTTTACAGACAGAGAGAAACAGAGACGTGTACCAAAAACATGAGAAGAGTAAAAAGCCTTTTTCATTGTTCAGCCCCTCCCACACTCCCACAACTGCCC
The DNA here is from genome assembly GCF_023864275.1 of Schistocerca cancellata. NCBI lineage: Eukaryota > Metazoa > Arthropoda > Insecta > Orthoptera > Acrididae > Schistocerca > Schistocerca cancellata. The sequence continues at coordinate 190,552,797 of NC_064626.1, read as the reverse complement.
CTCCTACCATTCACATTTTCATTTGACTTCTTGCTCCTCACTGTCTCCTCTAACATCTATGTCCATTCATCATGGTTTCTCCCTCCCCTACAATGAAAAAAAATTCCCTCCATCACACTTTCTTTTTTATTTTTATACAGTATATAAATACACAGAAACATAATTAAATAGAAATACACACATACAACAATTTAATAATGAAAGGAAAGTTTGTAGGTCAAAGACAAAGTAGTGGAAAGGTTTTGTTGGCAACACTACAAAACACAAACAACAACACACACTTAGAAGTACAAAAACAAACAGAATACAGTGGTGTGCATATAATGTGTTGTGAAACGAATAAGAAATTCATCGTGCCACAAAGAAACTAAATACTAGAGCAAAATTATCGGTGTCTAACGCAGAAACACAATGATGTGCTAGCATATGATAGTTCCTGATGTAAGCAAGAAATAAAGCGAAAGTACAAATCAGCATGTTCCTTAAGGAACTGTTTTTCGACCTAGAAGCAAATCAAAATATAATTAACATAATTACAGACCATTGATGATGCTTCACCTTAATAAAGTGAAAAGCGTCTGGTGAAAAAATTACGAATTTTCTTAGTTGCAAGGACAGAACTGTAAAGCAACTATGGACACTATGGCCACACAAATGAAGAATTTACTCTTGAATACATAAATTTTTCAAGAATTTTGGATAAACTGTCAGAAGTGAGATTTGGTGGTAGTTGTTAGCATCAGACCTATCCCCTATTTTGTACAATGGTTTAACAATAGCATATTTCAGTCTATCTGAGAAAATTCCATTTCTGTGAGCTCTACATATATGGCTGACAATCATACTTATATGTTGGGAACAAGCTTTTAGCAGTCTGTTTGAAATGTCATCAATTCCATGGGTTTTGAGTGACTTTATAATTTTCCTAATTTCAGTGGGAGAGGTGGGTTGAATTTCAGTTTTATCAAATTGCATAGATAATTACCTCTCCTGTATACAGCCTTGCATATTCTAATGAACAGCTGCATCCCATTTTCTTCAAATCTTAAAAATGGTTGTTAAAAATATTTTCTACTTCTGACTTTTTGTTAAACTTTTCACTATGTTTGATAGAAATACGGTCTTGCTGTGCTCTTGACTGGCCTGTTTCCCTTTTAACAATATTAGAAATTGTTTTAATTTTATTTTCAGGTGTGCTAATGTCAGATATATTCCACATATTTTGGCCTTTTTAATAACTTTTCTTAGTATAGTGCAGTAATTTTGTAGTATTTAACTGTTTCTGGATGATTACTTCTTCTAGCTTTAAGATACCTTTTCTGTTTATAAGATATTTTCATCCATGTAGTAAGCCATACCTTTTCAGATGGTTTCTTACAATTATGTTTCACTGTTTTCGTGGGGAAACTGTTTTCAAATATACTCACAAAGGTATGATGAAATAGGTTAGATTTTAAACTAGCATGTACACCTCATCCCAGTGTAAGTGTTGCAAGCTTTCTCTAAGATTTGCAATTTTTATATTGTTAACTGATCACACTATTTTGGAGGACTGTTTGACATTACTGTATGGAGTTCTGTCATACATTATAACTATTTGTGCATCATGATCAGAAAGACCATTCGTAACACTAGAAGTTTTTATTTGATTACATTAATATTTGTCTATAACAGCATTATCTATCAGCTTGCTTCTTTCCTGTACTACCTGAATAGGAAAATCAATCACCGATGTCAAACTGAAGGATCCAAGATATTTCAAGGTCATTCTTTCTGTCAGATTCTTTCAGAAAATCGTCATTTAAGTCCCCATAAACAGTAATTTGCTTCCCTCTGTCTAACAGATAGCACAACAAAGATTCCAAGTCCGTCAGAAATAGCTGAAAACTTCCCATGGGGACCTATACACAGCTACAATAAAAGTATCATTGTTTAGTTTAACCTCATAGGCACACACTTCTGAAAGTTGCTCTAAACAAAAATCTTTAGTTTCAAAAATTTTTTCACTATGAATTAACATATATGGCAACTTCTCACTCCATAGTGTCTCTGCTTATATGTGCTGAAAGCTTATATCGATCTACATTTACATTAGACAGTTATATTAAGGGTATTGACAGAATAGAATGGTCTAAAAAAAGTTAAAACTCAATACCTGTAAACGCAAAAACGTAGGCCTAAGGTCACATATCAGCAATACAGACTTTACATGTTTCGAAAAGAAATGAAAGATAAAACTTAAAACCTTTACATCCCGGACTATATATGGCACTACTAAATATATGTATAACGAAACAAGCCTAAATTCGTAACGTAATACTTGTGTAATGATCTTCAATTTGGATGGAAATGTGTGTCTAAGAACGCGGAAATGGGCGCTTAGGATTCGTTTCTAGAAATACATTGAAACAAGTGAAACCTTCAATACATGAGATGAAATAGGCTTTTATTAACTTCCTTATGGTGCAATATTAACTTAATTAGCAGTTATTATAAAATTAATTACTTATCTTCACGAGCTTAGTATTGAAACATGGTCTGTTTGCGCCAGAACTGTAACTTTACAAAAAGGACACTGAAATAATTCTGCGAAAGAACCATCTCAGTAGACAGTGCAACAACATGCATCTACAACCACACACTGGACAGTCAACATGTATGTACAATGTATTCTGCACTAACATGCAAATCAACATACAAATAACTATAAATGTACATAGACTTGGAATAGACCTTAGTGGTGTGACCTTCTTAATGTGGGATTACCTCATTTTCAGCCAGAAGTTCGTTTTCAAGGCGATGTACTGACTCTTTGTCAGATCATGAGTATCGAAGATCACATTTCACATACAACAAAGATAGTTTAATACTGAGAGGTTCTTGTATGATTTTGTGTTCTCAGTGTGGTTCTATAATGTACAAGGTAAACAGTATTCTTTAGATCCATGAACTCGGCTTGTCACACCAGTTTTCTTCTCGAAAAACTCTTAATTACCATTTTACCTATTTATTTATAAACATTGGCTCTTTGATTTGATGTATTCTTTACTTAATGTAGTTATATAGGTCTATAATGAAATTAAATTTCTAACATTTGTCCTTTTTAGTTATAATCCACACAATTTGCCTTCACCAGAGATCGTGCAGTGGATTGGTGTAGCCAGTAATATGTAATATCCTCCTTTCAAGTTACATGCAAACTGGGTAAATTTCAAAACACACTTCACTGCCCTCCTATTTAGATAGTTATAACTAAAGAATATTTCAGTATCCATTAACCCTTGTAACTGTTTTCCTGTCACCAGTCAGATTAACGAAGTCCATTTGCTCATTTGTTTAAGTTTTTAGAAATCAAAGATAGCATTTATCTTTTCGTTAGTGTCAAATTTAATCTGTCGTTAATAATATGCTTTGTAAAATGTCGTTACTATTACCAGTATCACTTCCTCAATGAAACTGTTCATAAAATTTTCAGGATAAAACAGGATACCAATGTCTTCAAATTAATTCTAGCAACTTCACAGAAAGTTTTATTGGAACAAACTGCATACAGTGCCATGTAACGTAATAACTTGCAGTAACAAAATCAGTTTACAACTTTTGACATTTCAAGTTCTCAAGTCTGAGTAAAAGTCTTTGAAATTATACCTTTCTTTCTTTTTACATTGTTAACAAAAACAGGCATCACTACAACACTCATAGCATTTTGAAAATATATTATGAGGTTTATCCACCTACACTAATTATTATGTACATTATAACATCATCCCATTCAGGGAAATGTCTGTAACTATTTGTTCAAATTATACCCTCCAAGTTTCTACAACTTTATTTTTGTGGGGGTTCATATGTTCAATGTGTTTGGAGAGTGAAAATATGTTCCAGATAGGTGTATTACTTTTATTACTCATGTGATTCGCAACCTTCAACCTTTATTCTTTTTCAAACATATATATTGAAGGATCCAGCTCCTTTTTCCTTTATAATATGTCGCTAGTACGTATGTGGCACAAAAGCAGTATAGTATTGTACCTGGCTACATCTGTTAACTGACCTAATAAATATAGCCATGAATAATAGTATAATGTCTTCATGCCACATATGCATAGAAGTAAGATGTGTCTCTCTCTCGGAACTGAGGTGATGCAAATCTTTTTTGATGTGTGTGTATATATGTGGTTGCTGCGCAAAAGGGATATTTAAAACTGTAAACTATGTATTCATGTAAAAATATGAAAAGTTAGCTAACCAAATTACTGCAAGATCAAATTTAACAAAGGTTGTTTATCTAATGGATTATTTCCAAACAAGCAGCCTAAATAGTTAGAACTTGATTAAATAGAGAAACTAAGCTACAGCACAAACACAAGGAAGAACTTAATAGATCCCTTTACCATCTGTGTCTTGTGTTAAATAAAATGGTACATCCACTAGAAATAAATTACGTGGATGAACATGTTAGGGTCTTACGCACTAAAGTTATAACTGTTCTAGCTGATAAACATACAGACTTTAATCACTTAAAAAGAAGTACCACAGCACCCATAATAATTTAAGTTCTAAAACACAGAATTTCTATTGAGCAGTTACACAGAAATCCTACATTAGCTTCCCAAACACAAAAAAACATAATTGAATAAAGGTCTTAAGTATAATTTCAGACCAATGATTTGTCACAGCAATGTAAAAAGCTCATAGCAAATACAAAGAGAACTGCAGGTGTTGATATATGAACTATACAGAACAGGTTGTCTTAGTACAGAATATTAAGGAAATTCAAAATTTTGTACATGGCTGCACGTTCAGAGACCGTGAATAGTTACAACTGAAAGAAAACAGCCCTCGATCACTATTTTTAACGAATTAATCAGGTTTCAACACTGCTAGGAGTGTCTTCCTAAGAATTTAAATCAAAGAATGGTGTATAACATGGTCACAGAATTATGACTAAAAACGTATGATACAGGGTATAAGTACGGAATCCTCGTGAAAGACTGGCAGTACTTATATGTCATTTATGAAATAATAAATATGCCAAAAGGGCATTAGTCACAAAGATATTTAAGATAAAAAAAACTGTGTTGGCGAGCCACTAAGAGCTGCTAATTACCTGCACGGTGCAGGTTGCAAACGGACTGAGGTGGCCACATTAACAAATGCGGCCAAGTGAACATGGCACTGCAATGAGCGCGCCATCTAGTAGCCGTAGATACAATTAGGCTACTTCACATAGAAATATAGGCAGAAATGATTATTAATAAACAGTATTTGGTACATAATGAAAAGCAATGTTTGTTTGATAGTAGCATACAACATAACATTTTATCTACATCAAAGCTTATAACAGTAAAATAAAACATGGAAACATCATTATGAAAATGTAGATAGGACTGAATGACAACTTGTAGAAAATAATATTGACGTGAAATACAGCCAAGAAACATTTGATAATTAGAAATCATAGGACTAACTTAGAAGGAAAAGAACATTTCGGCAACCTGCACAAGGAGACCCGAAGTCAGATATCGAGTAACGGCTTTATAACATTGAAAAATTTTTTGTTACTTAGCTGTAACTGTTCGTTAAGGATGAGGCTATCCTTTCGAGCAAGATGTTCGAAAATCTCTAATTCTTCTAGAATATCTAGTCTACGCACTTTCTTTTTGGTGTGCAAAATGTTGCTATTGCAGATGGGATGGCTTTAGGTGAATGACCTGTAATTAGAAGGTGGTTGGCAAAAGACGAATTTTGGAGGGTAGTGCCATTTTTTCTGAGCAAGTGTTCTTTATATCTGGTAGTGAAGGCACGTCCAGTTTGTCCTATATAGTAAGAGGAGCAAGTATCACAGACAATTTTGTAGAGACCAGAATTTTCTAAAGGGGAAAGAATAGAATGTAAATTATGAATGAAGTTTTTTATCAAATTGTTATTAGTATACTAATCAAAAACAAATAAAAAAACTTAATCAGTTATTTTGCTGCCCGAGAAGCAAAACTCGTTGTTTTGCTTTTGTTGATGTTCATCTTATATCCTCTTCTCAAGACAATGACCATCCCGTTCAAATGCTCTTCAAGTTCTTTGCCGTCTCCGTGTCTCTGAAAGGTTTACAGTGTCATCGGTAGACTTCAAAGTTTTTATTTCCTTTCCGTGAACTTTAATTCGTACTGCAAATTTTTCTTTGGTTTCCTTTGCTGCTTGTTGAAAGTACAGGTTGAATAACATCGGGGATAGGGTATCGCACTCCATTCTCAACAACTGCTACCTTTCATCCCCCCCACCTCTTGTAACTGCTGTCTGGTTTGTGTATAAATTGTAAATTGCATTTCGTTTCCTGTATTTTATCCTCATACCTTCAGAATTTAAAAGGGATTATTCCAGCCAACATCGTCAAAAGCTTTGTCTGTGTCTACATATGCTGTAAACGTGGGTTCGTCTTTCCTTAACCAATCTTCTGATATGAATCGTAGGGTGAGTATTGCCTCTCGTGTTCTTACGTTACTCCGGGGTACGAACTGACCTGTCCTGAGGTCAGCTTCTACCAGTTTTTCCATTCTTCTGCAAAGAAGGCCATGACTTATTAAACTGATAGTTCGGTAATTGTGATGGCTGGCCCTCCCAAGGCTATCAGTGATGCTGAGAGAATATCGACTACTCCCAGGGCCTTGTTTCGATTTAGATGTTTCATAGCTGTGTCAAATTCTTCTCGTAGTGTCATATCCCTTATTTCATCCATCTACGTCCATTTCCCTTTCTGTAATATTGCCTTCAAGCTTATATCCCTTGTACAGACTCTCTTCAGGTTTCCCTTCTTTGCTTAAGACTGTTTTTCCGTATGAGCTCTTGATATTCATACAGCTGCTTCTCTTTTTTCCAAAGGCCTCTTTAATTTTCCCGTAGGTGACACCTGTCTTTCCTCTAGTGAACTATGCTTCCAAATCCTTATTCTTGTCCTCTAGCCATTCCTAATTAGCCATAGTGCACTTCCTGTCAGTCTGATTTTTTAAATGTTTGTATTCCATTTCGCCTGCTTCACTTGCTACATTTTTAATTTTTTTTCATCAATTAAATTGAATATTTCTTGTGTTATCCATGGATTTCTACTAAGTCTCGTCGTTTTACCTGTTTGATCCTCTGCTGCCTTCACTATTTCATCTTTCAAATCTACTCTTTCGTCTTCTACTTTATTGCTGTACATGATCAGTCAGAACATTATGACCACCGACCTACTATCGGTACAAATCCTTCCAGGCGATGGCAGCGTCATCTGGTGAGGAATGACTACTGATCATACACACGCATGGCGCATGTAGTATCAGTGAGCGTGTTGTCCACGTGTGTAATGGAAAGGCGTACGCTCTGAGTTTGACTCTGTCTGAGTCTGACTGAGGGCAAATTGTGACGACGCAGAGGCTTGGCAAGAGCACTTCGGAAACTGCATGACTTGTCGGTTGTTCGAGGAGTGCTGCAGTGAGTGTCTTCAACACGTGGCAAAACCAAGGTGAAACTATGTCCATATGTCGTAGGCTGAGCACACTGGTAAAACAGGACAGACGGAGAACTGTGGCGGAACTACCATCAGACTGAGTACAACTGTACAACAGTGCACCGAACACTCCTAACGATGGGCCTCAGCTACTGAAGACCTAGGCATGTACCGATCTTAGCATCACGACATCGCACAACTACGACTGAAATGGGTACATGGCCACAGGGACTGAACGCTGGCGCAGTGGATGAGCATTGCATCGTTTGATGAAACCTATTATCTTCTTCATCGTGCCGGTGGGAGAGCGGGAATCCGTCGCCTTGCAGAGGTACAGTTCCTTGACACCTGTACAGCGGGACAGAGACAAGCTGGTGTCAGTTGCATTTTGCTCTGAGGAACATTCATGCGGGCATCCATGGGTCCTGTGGAGCTCGTGTATTCACCATGTCAGCCAAGGAGTCTCGTACTCTGGTTGCAGACCACCTACACTCTTTCATGACGATCATGTTTCACGGCAGCAGTGGCATTTTTCACAAGGTCAGGAGTGCGATGGAGTGGTTCGAGGAACACAGTGCAAGCTCCAATTGATGTGCTGGCCCCTCAGCTCGCAAGACCTCAACCCGATCGAACACATCTGGGATGTGATTAAACGTGGCGTCAGAGCTTATCGCCCTCTCCCCAGAATTTAAGGGCGCTAGATGACTCGTATGTGCAGATGTGGTACTAACTCCATTCAGCGACCTACCAAGGCCTCATTGCTTCCATGCCAAGACTCGTCGCCACAGTTATACGTTCTAAAAGTGGACATACCGGCTATTAGGTATGATGTCACAAAGTTCTGGCTGATCATCGTATATATAAACACTACGTGATCAAAAGTTTCCGGACACCTCCAAAATCATACGTTTTTCATAGGTGCATTGTACTGCCACCTATTCCATATCAGCGACCTCAGTAGTCATTAGACATCGTGAGAGAGCAAAATGGGGCGCTATGCGGAACTCACGGACTTCGAACGTGGTCAGGTGATTGGGTGTCACTTGTGTCATACGCCTGTACGCGAGATTTCCATACTCCTAAACATCCCTAGGTCCATTTTCACCGATGTGATAGTGAAGTGGAAACGTGAAGGGGCACGTACAGCAGAAAAACGTACAGGCCGACTGTTGTGTCTAGACAAGACAGCCTAGACACAATGAGAGGAAGCCGAAAGGCACGCGCTTAAACTCACGCAGGCTGGCGTGAGGTCTGAAACAGGATACGTAATGAATGCTATAAAGAAAAGTACGTATCTTCTGGAATACTTAACTTTAATCCATAATTGGTGAACATCGCTCTTGACGGTATATGTTTTACAGCATCAATAGTAACTGGTAATGGCGCCTTGCTAGGTCGTAGCAAATGACGTAGCTGAAGGCTATGCTAACTATCGTCTCGGAAAATGAGAGCGTAATTTGTCAGTGAACCATGGCTAGCAACGTCGGCTGTACAACTGGGGCGAGTGCTAGTACGTCTCTCTAGACCTGCCGTGTGGCGGCGCTCGGTCTGCTATCACTGACAGTGGCGACACGCGGGTCCGTCGTATACTAGCGGACCGCGGCCGATTTAAAAGCTACCACCTAGCAAGTGTGGTGTCTGGCGGTGACACCACACCGACCTCGTCTGTTGACTGACAGAGACCGCCGACAGTTGAAGAGGGTCGTAATGCGTTATATACATAGACATCTATCCAGACCATCACACAGGAATTCCAAACTGAATTAGGATCCACTGCAAGTACTATGACAGTTACGCGGGAGGTGAGGAAACTTGGATTTCAGGGTCGAGCGGCTGCTCATAAGGCACACCTCACGCCGGTAAATGCCGAACGACGCCTCACTTGGTGTAAGTAGCACAAACATTGGACGATTGAACAGTGGAAAAACGTTGTGTGATGTGACGAGTGTCTCTTGTGTCATACGTCTGTACGCGAGATTTCCACACTCCTAAACATCCCTAGGTCCACTGTTTCCGATGTGACAGTGAAGTCGAAACGTGAAGAGACACGTACAGCAGAAAAACGTACAGGCCGATCTCGTCTGTTGACTGACAGAGATCGACGACAATTGAAGAGGGTCGTAATGTGTTATATACACAGGCATCTATGCAGACCATCACACAGGAATTTCAAACTGCATCAGAATCCACTGCAAGTACTATGGCAGGCGAGACGATTGGACGGTTGAACAATGGAAAAACGTTGTGCGGAGTGCCGAATCACGGCGTGGCGATCCGATGGCAAGGTGTGTGTATGGAAAATGCCCGGCGAAAGTAATCTGCCAGGTTGTTTAGTGCAACAGTAAAATTCGGAGGCGGTGGCGTTGCGGTGAGGTCGTGGTTTTAATGGAGAGGGCTTGCACCCCTTGTGGTTTTGCGTGGCACTATCACAGCACTGGCCTACATCGATATTTTAAACACCTTCTTGCTTCCCACTGTTGAAGGGCAATGCGGTGATTGCGACTGCATCTTTCAACACGATCAAGCACCTATTCATAATGCACGGCGTATGGCGGAGTGGTTACACGACAATAACATCCCTGTAATGGACTGGTCTGCACAGAGTCCTGACCGAAATCCTGTAGAACATCTTTGGGATGTGTGGACAAACTCTCGGTTACAATGTACTATTTCTTACGCATCTTAATTGCTTTTCATACCGCCATGTTACATGCTATAATTCGCAGCCCTCTAACGGCAGATGGCTGCAAATATGTAGATATGAAGACTAAAGATGTGGAATGCTAATAACGTTTGTTTTATTTAAAAAGCTTTAAACGTTCTCGCATACTAAATTCGTAGAAATTCCGTTTCAGGGCACCCTCGTAATTGTACCACTAGTGAGCGTTAGTTGTTAAAAAATTTTTCTGCTTCCTTTGCTAGTGATTATCCGACAGAACTGGCCATTTTTAAGGAAATTAACACAGAAAATATTATTTACAAATCATTATACGCTCTGTCATTGCAGTCAGCCATACCGTTTCTATTATGTCTCTCCATTTTCCAGATATCATTATATCCGTGTCTGTAAACATAATGTGCTAGTGTTAATGCTTCCTCTGTTGCAGTTTTTTTTATAAAACAGTGGAAAATAGTGAACAATTCATAGAGGCGTAGGGTGTCGGCTATAATTGTGTATAAATACATAGACTAACTATTCCTCGTATCCTGAAATTATATTCGTGAAAATTACAGGCAATGGTAACAATTTTCTCTTCTATCTCTCTCTCTCTCTCTCTCAGTGTTTAATTTGCAAGGAATTGGCTATAAAATTTATTCTACGTGCCGAAATACCAGTATCTTAGTATTACACTCCTGGAAATGGAAAAAAGAACACATTGACACCAGTGTGTCAGACCCACCATACTTGCTCCGGACACTGCGAGAGGGCTGTACAAGCAATGATCACACGCACGGCACAGCGGACACACCAGGAACCGCGGTGTTGGCCGTCGAATGGCGCTAGCTGCGCAGCATTTGTGTACCGCCGCCGTCAGTGTCAGCCAGTTTGCCGTGGCATACGGAGCTCCATCGCAGTCTTTCACACTGGTAGCATGCCGCGACAGCGTGGACGTGAACCGTATGTGCAGTTGACGGACTTTGAGCGAGGGCGTATAGTGGGCATGCGGGAGGCCGGGTGGACGTACCGCCGAATTGCTCAACACGTGGGGCGTGAGATCTCCACAGTACATCGATGTTGTCGCCAGTGGTCGGCGGAAGGTGCACGTGCCCGTCGACCTGGGACCGGACCGCAGCGACGATTCACGGATGCACGCCAAGACCATAGGATCCTACGCAGTGCCGTAGGGGACCGCACCGCCACTTCCCAGCAAATTAGGGACACTGTTGCTCTTGGGGTATCGGCGAGGACTATTCGCAACCGTCTCCATGAAGCTGGGCTACGGTCCCGCACACCGTTAGGCCGTCTTCCGCTCACGCCCCAACATCGTGCAGCCCGCCTCCGGTGGTGTCGCGACAGGCGTGAATGGAGGGACGAATGGAGACGTGTCGTCTTCAGCGATGAGAGTCGCTTCTGCCTTGGTGCCAATGATGGTCGTATGCGTGTTTGGCGCCGTGCAGGTGAGCGCCACAATCAGGACTGCATATGACCGAGGCACACAGGGCCAACACCCGGCATCATGGTGTGGGGAGCGATCTCCTACACTGGCCGTACACCACTGGTGATCGTCGAGGGGACACTGAATAGTGCACGGTACATCCAAACCGTCATCGAACCCATCGCTCTACCATTCCTAGACCGGCAAGGGAACTTGCTGTTCCAACAGGACAATGCACGTCCGCATGTATCCCGTGCCACCCAACGTGCTCTAGAAGGTGTAAGTCAACTACCCTGGCCAGCAAGATCTCCGGATCTGTCCCCCATTGAGCATGTTTGGGACTGGATGAAGCGTCGTCTCACGTGGTCTGCACGTCCAGCACGAACGCTGGTCCAACTGAGGCGCCAGGTGGAAATGGTATGGCAAGCCGTTCCACAGGACTACATCCAGCATCTCTACGATCGTCTCCATGGGAGAATAGCAGCCTGCATTGCTGCGAAAGGTGGATATACACTGTACTAGTGCCGACATTGTGCATGCTCTGTTGCCTGTGTCTATGTGCCTGTGTTTCTGTCAGTGTGATCATGTGATGTATCTGACCCCAGGAATGTGTCAATAAAGTTTCCCCTTCCTGGGACAATGAATTCACGGTGTTCTTATTTCAATTTCCAGGAGTGTAGTTCTATCAACCTGCAAAAAGATCAACTCTGTTAGTACCCAAATATGAGTAAAACACGGTTAAACTAGTTCAGCCCTATCTCCACGGGAACTTAGCGAGAGAAAGTAGTGGCTAAAGACTTCGTCTAGCACTCGAGAATCCTATTTCACTTCTCGTGTCGGTCATCCAGACACTGGTTTTCTGTATTCACTCATGCAAATTCCAGGATGCTTGTTTAAAAATTCCCTCCAGTAGTAAGAAATCTGAGCAAATCTCTAACAATCGTAGCTGTGGATGGGATGTAAAACATCAATATTCCTTCCTTCTCTCTTGTTGTGGCTGAAGGAGCAAATTCAAGTGAGTCGTTCTAGTAAACAACTTTGCCTGAGAAACTACCAACTCGACTAATTACGACAGCGTTGTGGCACGCTACCCGTTGACGTCACGAACAGCCAGCCAAGGCCACGCACCAGCCCTGTTGCGCAGCCTGTAGGGGTTTGCACTTCACCAGCCACCTTGTGGAACACGATACTTGTAATTTTCAGGGTGTAAGAAAGGTGCTAGCAGTCCATCTTAACAACTTCTTTTGATGCATTCCTTCAGTGTAACAAAAATAAAAATATAAAAAAGGTGGTGTGCAGGTTTTCGCATGACAAATTGGACCTTTCCCTTGTGAGTGGTGCAGGATGGCGACAGGGCATTGAACTGATTTCATTTCGTATTCGCTGACCTTGACGACTGAAACCCCTGAAGCTCCCGATAACTGTTATCTTGTCTTCGGCTGTCGGCCAGCGTTCACAGCCCACTGCCATACTGCCCACACCGTCCTTCAAGTGGTCCGCGGCCCATGGATCGTGAACCGCTGTCCTATGGCCTTAAGGATGATAGGAGAGCCTTTAATTTAAAAGGAAAGTTGTATAATGGAATAATCATGAGAAACTACATACCTTACATACAAGTACGGCTAATAAACTTCATTAATCAGTATTCAATTGATAGGGGATAAAGTATTTACCGAGATGAAATGTAGCAGTATTCGATAACGTTTGTTTTACCAAGATCTGCACAAATAAAAAACAACAGCAAGTTGGGAACAACTTCGTTCAAGAATGTCAAGTAATAAATGAAGTTTTAAATCACTGATTTACATGTAATGCACGGTGGTGGGTCTGCAAGGCACTGGGAAGCACAGGGTAAAACAGCTGTCAATCCAGAGATCGCAACTGACTCGATTTTAAATAGTGTGGTAGAAATAACTGATTTACCAATGGTACTAAGGAAAGGTTAGACAAACACATGAATTAATATGTGCACCAGGCAAGTTGACTAGCAAGTCAGTGATAGCTCAGCGTTCAATGCAACAAACGTTGAGCTTCGAATTGCGAAAGAGTTCAAATGAAAATTTATCAGTCTTGACTACAGCTGTGAAACGACTCGGATTGAATTTTCTCATTTTGAGAGAACAGAAGGAGCGATCTGCTTTAAATGCTAAAAATATTCGAAAGTCAAAATAGCATAAATGTTTCTTTATTTAAAACAACAAGTGGCTGTCATCTTCATGTCTGCAACAAAGTGCACATACATGGAATATGTCCCATAACATGAGTTAAGATGAAATATTGACGTTATCTTAGCTTGTCACAAATACCTCGACACTGAGGTGTTGGTTTTAAGTGCGTTGGTTTATGTTATTTTACGATTTTATTTTGTATTCACTTCATACTTGTCCGTTTTCTTTCCAACTCCGGTAGCACATGGTTTATACTTGTGTTTGTTGTGCCTTACTTCATGACAACCTATCTGTGTGGTTCCCAGTTTAGCATGAAGTCAGTCTTTATTTGTATTTCAGTATAATAAATACTTAACATATGTTTCCAGTGTAGGGTATGGTTATAGCCTTATAACTATATTATTTTATATTTATGATTGTCGTAGGCCATATTTTATAAAAAAGTAGTTTGCATAAAGGTAGACGTGCTATATCATGGTGTTAGAGTTTGCACCGCTCCACTGTGTCCATAATATTTTTGTATGCATTATGATATTATGATCACCCCATCTCAGAGTGTTAGGATCTGCTGCGACTTGTTATCTTAAATGATTGTACTTTTTTATATGTCTGATACTTTTTGCGTAAAAACGGTGGTACTTCTATGATTGACCTTTAGTAGCACTCCTACAATTATCCACTACAGAAATAATTTGTACTCCAAGTCGTCACTTTGCTGAAACATTTCTTCTTAGAAATACTTTGGTTCTGTATAATCTAACCTTAAAAAGCAGCCCTATTGCTGCCTGCATAACATAAATAGTATGCGGTACACGTTTATCACATACTGCGATTTATGTGACATTCTGTCATACATATCTACACATTTTTGTCTGTTTTAGTACAACTTGGTTCACACCTTTCTACGCATGCCAATCAACAGCACAGTATGACTTGCACCAATCTATACCAAGTTTTATGGGATGAAACTCTGTCCAGCTAAAGGGCAGTTCCATACTTGTCGTGCTTCAAATGCGGTTCTTTTTAGTCTCACAAGGCTTACTATATAACGTTTGCATTCTATGCCGTTATACACAGCTGTAGTGAATAATTATACGTTAAGGATTTAATAACCTACAAGGAAAGGTCTCACATACTTTGTCGTTTGATGGTATGTACTGAACCTATGCTCTGCAAGACCTACTTTCTCATATTTGGATTCTGGCTGGTGCTGCGGTTTAAGGCCTGCGTTCTAATCTTCCGGTCTCCCCCCCCCACCCCCCCCCCCCCCCCACCTCCAGGCGCTTCGTCAGGAACGAACCTTGACGTAACCCTGTCGGCCTTGCAAAGCAAGAAACTCTGATGGGACAGCATTGCTGGAAGTTGCGCGTGACTTGCGTGTGAGATTTGGCCCTGTGAATATTACTTCATGCGAACGAAAAACTATTGCTTCAATAAGATGTGACTTACTCGTTTCTTGACCCATTAAGAGGAGTATCAAATTGTCTATCTAAACCCAATTAAAAGGAGATAATTACAAGAGTGGCTGCAATTTTTTCTGTGCTGTTCACACTGAAATTACAGGCGAAATCCAATCTTAACTATGGGCTCTCGAATAGTATTTTCCGCGGCTACCAATCTCCAGTTTATGTACATACATAATGAATCACCTAAAAAGAACAACTTTTTGGCATCGAAGTATATCTGCTGGAGTGTCGCGATTGTAATGCAGGATATGTTGGACAAACAGGGAGAACCTTCAAAATTAGATTGCAAGAACAATAGATGGGGACAGGTAAAACAGAACTCTGCCTTTGCCCAAAACCTTAAAGCCAGTGGTCATAGTCCTCCGCAAGTACAAAATCTTAAGATTTTGCATTTTGCGCAAAATTGTAAGAAGTTAAACATTTTGGAAGAAATTGAAATATTGAGGCATATGGAAGACAAATATTTGTCTCTCCTTAACGGCTAAATATTTGGCGCCAATCAGGCCTTTTTAGAAGTTATGAAATCGGTGTTATTAATGTAATCCTGGAGCTCTCGTAATTCTGCCTTGCTAGAAGTTCTAGCTCCGAATGACGCAGTATTGAGTGCTATATTGGCGGCCTCTTTATCTGAAATTACAGTCCTGTGTTTTTTTAATGTTCTCGTTCTAGTGGTATATGATATGAAAAATCTGTTTATGTACTGCATCTGTGTGTTGTCTTATGCACCTTGTTTTCTTATTTTAAATTTACCGCCTTCATTTACATTTTACTTCGTCAAAATTTTAGGATAAGTTATGCACAGGTGTTGCCCCTAGTAATTCCATCTTATCAATGTTTTATGTGCATTACACTCATAAAGTTTTGGTGCGTATGTATATCCAGTTTACGATCTCTCATTTTTATCACTGCTGCGTGGCAGTCTTGAAGTGATTCTGTATTAGGCTTCAGTACTGGCAACCGACACTGTGGCGCATTATGCATACTACCTGAGCCTCCATTTTACTCTGTTACTCACTCCTGTGAACGGGAACGAGTTATGCAGATCTTGGTTCCTCTCGCGTCCTTCTAGAAAAGGTAATGATTTTACTATTTTATATTTCTAGTTTTTATTGAGTTTAACGAAGGCGATGTTGGCCTGATATATTTGACGATGCCCCTTGGCTACACTGACTAAAGGATTCTTCTAAGAAATACCAAATTAAGGTATTTGCTCTTTCAATAGGTGATCTGTTTATACATGGTTATAGGTTATCCAAGTCTGCACAACGCGATCGCGATTCTTAAATAGATTTATTTGTTCTCTGTTTTCTATGCAGATAATCTGAAGATGCCTAAATAAGGGGAAACGCGTCGTTGAAAACTAAAAAAACTAAAATGGCAACCAAGACTGTTTTTAACCAGCCTTATTCTTTTTATTCTGCCTCTGAGCTGGTGCCGCTGCTGTGCTGCCCGCGCTTCATGGTGATCCTTTCACCATAGCGGTCGTAACAAGAATGACGATGCTTATGAAACTGGGGTTATTATAAGAAAAGAAGGGAGGGGGAAGGATGAGGTTGATCCTTATTTGTCTAGTGGGGAAGGGAGGGGCTTCTCATCATTCTTCTGCTGCATGACCTCAGCATATGCCAGCTTTAATTTTTCACTAATTTAGTGCCGCAGATGTCGTCTCAACACATGGAGTCCTTTGTTATCACCTGAAGCCCCATCATGTGGCTTTGAATTGGTACTAATCCCCTACTCATATGTTTAATTGAGCTTACTTTCGACATAAATGAAATGGCTAACTTGGAAGAGTGGTAATATTGCTAGGGTCGTCGTCATTTGTCCTTTCGTTGATGATCCAGTATTCTGGTTATGTAAGCTGAAAACTTTCTTTGAAATTTTTCGCGTTCCGTCATCCAATAAAACTGCCAGTCAATACCTGTGTCCATAGTAAGTGACGACATTCGATTTGTATCGCAGAATTCACCCGTGAAACCAATCATACCACCTGCACATGTCGAATGCGTTAGCTGCAGCTGGATGCCGAACCCCGCACAATGCTCGATCGTCCCATCGAGCGGTGATCGCCCTTACAAAATAGTGAATATCGGATTCCCAAAACCTGCCTGACGGACTTCCACGAAGTGCTTACCACCTGACGTGACCCATCAGACATGTGTAGCCTATCGAACGTCGCCGACGCCGAGACTGTTGCTACCCATTCCCCGGAAATTATGATTGTAGTCCCCTGAGATATGTCTTTTGTACTACATGTTAAAATGTTCTTTTATCTGGAACACATAATTTTCTCTTTTCTTCTATAGAACTGCACTGGCACTGAAGATTTCGTTTTTCGTTAAAGGTTGAAGTGTACCCACATTCATCTGCATTTAAGTACTCGAGGCATGGTTTGTGTTGTGGTTTGGCAAGACAGCCAACCCACTATGAGGAAGCCGAAATGCACGCGTTTAATTACACGCTGACTGGCGTGAGGTCTGGAACAGTTAAGGGAATTAATAGTAGCAAATAAAGTACGTAGTTGATATAATACTTAACTTTAATCCACAATTGGTGAACATCGCTCTTGACGGTACATGTTTTACAGCATCAATAGTAACTGGTAATGGCGCCTTGCTAGGTCGTAGCAAATGACGTAGCTGAAGGCTATGCTAACTATCGTCTCGGCAAATGAGAGCGTAATTTGTCACTGAACCATCGCTAGCGAAGTCGGCTGTACAACTGGGGCGAGTGCTAGGAAGTCTCTCTAGACCTGCCGTGTGGCGGCGCTCGGTCTGCCATCACTGATAGTGGCGACACGCGGGTCCGACGTATACTAACGGACCGCGGCCGATTTAAAGGCTACCACCTAGCAAGTTTGGTGTCTGGGGCTGACACCACAGTTTGCATCTATGTTATGGGTAAGGTTAGTACGCACCGTCTACGTCAGAGCATTCAAATGGTAAACCAACAGCAGCCTGATTTATTGACACACCTTGCAGTTCGTCAAAGGCATCTATCAATTCTGTCATGTTGCATAGAACTTTACAGAGACAAAATTATTTACGGTCTGCATTAATGCTCGACATACCTGTATGAAAATTACTTTTGATAGCAGTTTACATGTTAGACTAACCTCCAATTTCGAAATTTTTCATCACTCGGCATATTTATCTTCTTAATTAGCCATAGGTCTGACTATAATGAGTGAAACTAAATAAATAGGATAATATCAGAGTGTCAAAAACATCAAGTAATATGTTTGGATCCTTAAACGAACGATAAAAAATATATTTTATGAGGGGCGATCGAAAAGGTTCCCTTTGAGGGCGTTGCTGTTATTCTTCTCTTGGCTGCCAAAGGACAATGATAAACAATGATAAACGTGTATCGGGCACATGAATGAAACTACCGTTTTGGAAAAGTGTGCCAAGTTCCGTGCTGGTCGCGATATGACACAAGAAGTCGGTCGAGCTGGGAGACCCATTACAGACAAACTCAAGTGCGAGACACTCGCCCTGTAATCCTGATCTCTCCTCATCTCACCTCGTACAAGTATCACACCCTCCGTCCCTTAAAGGGAAGGCCTTGAAGGGTCGACGACGTTCTGTTGGTGGAGGGTCTGCTTCACGCAGTAGGACAACGTGTTTCTCCAAGCGGATTTGTTCAGCCTGTGCGAAGTGGGATGGTGGCCACAATGCTTCACGGCGGTATTGCCCGACTTACATACTGATTCTCGACTGTACGGTCTTCGAATGGGAACCGTTTGAGCACCCGTTTTATTTTGCTCCATGGGAGTGTCTAATATCGTGCAACTTGTAATTGCGTTTCCTTAAGATCTTAAAAACTCGTATATCAAACAGTTGACTTATAAAATGCGTAAATGAAAACATCAATGGCGCTAGTTGAATCACAGTAATAGTAAACATACGTCGTAGGAATTTATTTTAGGAAACTTCATAATGGGAGAAGAACGGGATAAGTGTCGGAACTGTTCCGACATTCGCCTGAAATATCATGACAAAACCACGGAAATCTCGATTCGTAATAGCTCGATTTGCCAAACGAGATTTTGTATATCTTTTTATTCCCTTACTTTCAATTTCAGAGCGTTACAGGTACTGTATCACAGTCATGTGCATCAGAGTTAATCATGTACTGTATTTTGCTACTTTCCAATTCATTTCATTAAGCTGCAATCAATGAAACACGATTGTGCAGTTTTGAAGCTCCGTACTCAAACGTTATCATTATTTTCCTTTACCTACATTAGTTTCACCGCGTGAAAATCGCCATAATACACACATCAATAAAAGTTGTGAATCACCCCGGTTCCTAGAACTCCTGAAGATAGACGTTGACTGTTGGTATTGTATCGCAGACACAGTCCCTCTGACTGATCAGAGATGTCACTAAAGCCACCCAAAGATGTAAACAACCATGCACTAGCAGCGCCTGTTAGACGGAGGGGGTCCAACAGCCGATCAGTTCCTGTAATTCCACCAGGAAGGAGGTACACGGCTCGTGTTGTCTGTAATTCAACCATTCCTAGATGGTCAATACCGCGGTTCGATCGCGTCCACATTGTTACTTTATGCCAGGAAGGACTCGCAACAAGGCAAGCGCCCAGGCGTCTCGTAGTTAACCAAAGCGATGTTGTTCGGACATGGAGGACATACAGAGAGACAGGCCTCGCTCAGGCCGCCAAAAGGCTACTACTGCAGTGGATGACCGCTACCTATGGTTATGGCTAGGAGGAACCCTGACAGCAACGCCACCATGTTGAATAATGCATTTCGTGCAGCCATAGGACGTCGTGTTACGACTCAAACCGTGCGCAATAGGCTGGTGGATGCGCAACTTCACTCCCGACTTTCATGGCAATGTCCATCTTGGCAACCACGACACCATGCAGCGCGGTACAGATTGGTCCAAGAACGTGCCGAATGGACCGCTCAGGATTGGCATCACGTTCTCTGCATCGATGAGTGTGTGATATACCTTCAACCAGACAGTCGTCGGAGACGTGGTGGGAGGCAACCCGGTCAGGCTGAACTGCTTAGACGCACTGTCCACCGAGTGCAGCAAGGTAAAGGTTCATCGGTGTTTTGGGGTGGCATTATGTGGGGCCGACGTACGCCGGTGGTAGTTACGGAAGGCGCCGTAACGGCTGTACGATACATGAATGCCATCCTCTGAACGACAGTGCAACCGTATCGACAGCATATTGCCGAGGCATTCGTCTTCATGGACGACAATTTGCGCCCCCATCGTGCGCATCTTGTGAATGACTTCCTTCAGGATAACGACATCGCTCGACTATAGTGGCTAGCATGTTCTCCAGACATGAACCGTATCGAACATGCCTGGGATAGACTGAATAGGGTTCTTTATGAACGAAGTGACCCACCAACCACTCTGAGGGATCTATGCCGAATCGTCGTTAAGTTGTGGGATAATCTGGACCAACAGTGCCTTGATGAAGTTTTGGATAGTATGCTACGTCGAATACAGGCATGCATCAAAGCAAAATGACGTGCTACTGGGTATTAGAGGTACCGCTGTGAACAACAGTCTGGACCACCACCTCTGAAGGTCTCCCTGTATGGTGGTACAACATGCAACGTGTGGTTTCCATAAGTAAAGAAAAGGGCGGGAATGATGTTTATGTTGATCTCATAGCCCGCATCTCGTGGTCGTGCGGTAGCGTTCTCGCTTCCCACGCCCGGGTTCCCGGGTTCGATTCCCGGCGGGGTCAGGGATTTTCTCTGCCTCGTGATGGCTGGGTGTTGTGTGATGTCCTTAGGTTAGTTAGGTTTAAGTAGTTCTAAGTTCTAGGGGACTGATGACCATAGATGTTAAGTCCCATAGTGCTCAGAGCCATTTGAACCATTTGTTGATCTCTATCCCAATTTTCTGTACAGGTTCCGGAACTCTTGGAACCGAGATGATGTAAAACTTTTTTTCATGTGTGTAGTATTAACTGCATCTAAAGGAGTCTGCTGGAGCAAATTGTTCGAATGTTAACGTGAAACCTGCAGTCAATCATATCCCTCTTGGATGCATATTGAAAATGTGGTTTACAAACATTTTGAACATTAGTTAAAGGCGTACTCGAAAGATAAGAGAACATGCTTCTGTGCAATGTCCACGGAATAAATGTTACTTGTTTTAAACCAGGTGAAATTAAATGAAATGATCTTATGGAATAATTGACCGGGAGAGCCACTTCATTGATTTGTGCGCCGATGAAGCTCAGAGGAGATGATTAGGACAATACAAAAACTCAGAAAATCTACGATACAGCTGGTAATCGAACCCAAACGTCGGCATCAAGAGCGAGTGACACTGTACATTTGATCGCGAAATGTGGGCTTACGCCGGGAAATTTCACCAGTTTCATGTCTCGTAAGGAAGCGTTTACTTCTACGTCAGTGTCGCAATTCCCAGCGAGTAAAACAGACGCCTAGTTCGCGAATGAGTAACATGAAAGGCCACGGGATGGCTTACTGTTGCAACAAAACTTGTTTCAAATACTCAAAGTCTCTTCTTTTTCACTGGCTCCCTATATTCTGCGATAAGTGTATTAGTGTTGAACGGAAAGGTAATTGACGTAATTAAACCATTGAACCATTTTAGTGAGGTGACCGTACAACTGCCTACAGAACTTTATTGTATTTGAAAATTTTCTGAGTGATCTACTGAAGACTGATCCTCTACACAGTCTGGATTCAGTGCCAGTTTGCTTGTCGCACTAGCACTTTTTAGTCTACCATTAATCAGTCAACAGATCATACAGTGAAAAATCGCAACTCTATCCTGCATTCACCAATCGATACATACGCATTAGGGGTTGTTTTAAAAGCTCATTTCAATCTGTTTCGTTTTGTAAATGAACGAGCTTCCCACCCTCCCAACCATTACGACAAATGCAAAACAAGCAGGCCGCATCGATAGCTGACAATTCATTATGCGGCTTCCAAATTAATATTACTTTGGAAAAAATCTCTTCATTTGTATTAAATGTGTACAGTTTATGCGTATGTCGCCAACGGACGTTTCGAATCGCTGAAAATACAGAACAGCTCATGTGAAATGAAAACTGTGCCATAACAGGAACTACACTACTGGCCATTAAAATTGCTACACCACGAAGATGACGTGCTACAGATACGAAATTAAACCGACAGGAAGAAGATGCTGTGATATGCAAATGATTAGCTTTTCAGAGCATTCACACAAGGTTGGCGCCAGTGGCGACACCTGCAACGTGCTGACATGAGGAAAGTTTCCAACCGATTTCTCATACACAAACAGTAGTTGACCGGCGTTGCCTGGTGACACGTTGTTGTGATGTGTAAGGAGGAGAAATGCGTACCATCACGTTTCCGACTTTGATAAAGGTCGGATTGTAGCCTATCGCGATTGCGGTTTATCGTATCACGACATTGCTGCTCGCGTTGGTCGAGATCCAATGACTGTTAGCAGAATATGGAATCGGTGGGTTCAGGAGGGTAGTACGGAACGCCGTGCTGGATCCCAACGGCCTCGTATCACTAGCAGTCGAGACTACAGGCATCTTATCCGCATGGCTGTAACGGATCGTGCAGCCACGTCTCGATCCCTGAGTCGACAGATGGGGACGTTTGCAAGACAACAACCATCTGCACGAAAAGTTCGACGACGTTTACAGCAGCATGGACTATCAGCTCGGAGACCATGGCTGCGGTTACCCTTGACGCTGCATCACAGACAGGAGCGCCTGCGATGGTGTACTCAACAACGAACATGGGTGCACCAATGGTAAAACGTCATTTTTTCGGATGAATCCAGGTTCTGTTTACAGCATCATGATGGTCGCATCCGTGTTTGGCGACATGGCAGTGAACGCACATTGGAAGCGAGTATTCGTCATCGCCATACTAGCGTATCACGCGGCGTGATGGTATGGGGTGCCATTGGTTGCACGTCTTGCTCACCTCTTTTTCGCATTGACGGCACTTTGAACAGTGGACGTTACATTTCACATGTGTTACGACGCTTGGCTCTACCCTTCATTCGATCCCTGCGAAACCCTACATTTAAGCAGGATAATGCACGACCGCATGTTGCAGGTCCTGTACGGGCCTTTCTGGATAGAGAAAATGTTGGACTGCGGCCCTGGCCAGCACATTCTCCAGATCTCGCACCAACTGAATACGTCTGGTCAATGGTGGCCTAGCAACTGGCTGGTCACAATATGCCAGTCATTACTCTTGATGAACTGTGGTATCGTGTTGAAGCTGCATGGGCAGCTGTACCTGTACACGCCGTCCAAGCTCTGTTTGACTCAATGCCCAGGCGTATCAAGGCCGTTATTACGGCCAGAGGTGGTTGTTCTGGGTACTCATTTCTCAGGATGTATGCACCCAAACTGCGTGAAAATGTAATCACATGTCAGTTCTAGTATAATATATTTGTCCGATGAATACCCGTTCATCATCTGCATTTCTTCTTGGTGTAGCAATTAATAGCCAGTAGTGTACAATAGTATCAGTAGGCGTTCAGTTTTTGCGATGGAAAAACGCCTGACGCGAGGTATCTTGCATAGCCTCTACATGTGCGCTAAAAAGGTAAAGAAATGGCCGTACTGCATTTCTGAAGGCATTAGTTTCGTTGGATGTGTGACCATTGTTTCTTCCGACTTTCAGATCAGCAGTGTTGATTCCTTGTTGACACCTGATTTCGAAGTTTTCTTATTTTATGATCTTTGTGTAATATTTCTTATTTTGCTGCGGTGGAAATTGTCAGAGACTGTTAAAGTAGATGTTTAAAGTTTCATATGTTGACTGTGAAAGGAGGAGTCTGCCCACCTGTCATATAATTTTGTGGATTTAACAAGTTCTACAGAGTGTTTTCTCTGCGCCTACGTCTTCCCCTTTCTCCATGCCAGAGAGAAAGCTCATGCTGCGAACCGAAATTGAATGGGTTTTATTATCATTTATACTACATTTGATATTTAGCACCCCACCGTAACTATCTATCCTAAACGTGGGTGAGTTTGGGATTTAATGAATAAGGTAGTAAAAGCAACACATGCAATTGGGTAAATTCAGTTGGACTTTCTTGCTTTAAATCGGTGGCAGAAGCCTAGAATCAGCAGTTGAAGTTTAAAATGTGGCTTGAGGCATCAGTCAGGTTGGTTGTTGGAACGTTATCTGCATGGATGCGACTGGCTACCGAGCCACGCGCTAGGGAGACGTTCGTTAAAATTTCAGACGTTGAACCAACAGAAAATTCTGAGAAAAGTCTCTGCTACATGGCGGAAGATGGTAAAACCAAAGAATCAAATGCCAATATCTGTTCGTTTTGCCGGCCGCGGTGGCCGTGCGGTTCTAGGCGCTGCAGTCCGGAACCGCGGGACTGCTACAGTCGCTGGTTCTAATCCTGCCTCGGGCATGGATGTGTATGATGTCCTTAGATTAGTTAGGTTTAAGTAGTTCTAAGTTCTAGGGAACTGATGACCTAAGATGTTAAGTCCCATAGTGCTCAGGGCCATTTGAACCATTTTTTTGTTCATTTTCTGAAGTCAAAAAACAGTGAGTGTCTCTTAACTGCTTCTAAAAGCGAATACTTCGACCACATAGGCTGTGGAACTAGCAGAAGTAACTGAACTGTCCTTAGATTAGTTAGGTTTAAGTAGTTCTAAGTTCTAGGGAACTGATGACCTAAGATGTTAAGTCCCATAGTGCTCAGGGCCATTTGAACCATTTTTTTGTTCATTTTCTGAAGTCAATAAACAGTGAGTGTCTCTTAACTGCTTCTAAAAGCGAATACTTCGAACACATAGGCTGTGGAACTAGCAGAAGTAACTGAACTGCGAACGAACTGCGTTTTGTTCGACGAATTGTTTTAAAATATTCTCAAAACCAACAACGCCCTACACTTTGAGCTATTTTTGTTCTCAATACCCAATATCGCACAGATACGCTGCTTTCCTTTCCGTGGTGAATCGTCTCACATGCATCCCAATCGCAGTCCCAGACCTTTCAGAAACAGACTAGAATACCATCTACCAGTGGCATAGCTTTGGCTTAATTGATAATTCCCCAGCACCCTGCAGTTGCAGATATAGCTTAGAGATAACTGGTGCGCTGTCCCAGACCGTGGAAAGACGAACACGTTCACGAAATTAATAAAATACTGCAATTATAAAATCCATTTTATGCAAGACGTTCCATACTTACGGGCCTAGTTCGACAAGGGTGGAACAGAAATTCAGTGCCGCACGGGATTAGCCGAGTGGTCTGCGGCGCTGCAGTCATGGACTGTGCGGCTGGTCCCGGCGGAGGTTCGAGTCCTCCCTCGGCTATGGGTGTGTGTGTTTGTCCTTAGAATAACTTAGGTTAAGTAGTGTGTATGCTTAGGGACTGGTGACGTTAGCAGTTAAGTCCCTTAAGATTTCACACCCATTTGAACACCGCAGAAATGCAGCTGTGAACTTTGCCTCAATTAAATTAGAGAAACCAAGGAGAATTTTAGTGAGAATTGCCGGCTGGAGATTAAAGCTTACATTGTTCCGAATGTTAAACTGTACTATCTTAAACAACACAACCTCATTCGGTTTATCTCTAGCATATAATACTGTTTTCTTATACAGTCTTCAAATGTAGTTATTTCATAAAGTATTTCATAAGCTTGTGTTTTACTGATCACAAGCAACAGTGGAACTGACAAAAGCATTTATGTTTACTATAACAAACAATTTATCTGTAAAACAGATTTAGACTGATTGAGAATGAACGTACATGGATATGTCATAGATAAGAAGTAAACGCAGAAGTCCTGGGTATAGCCAATACAGGGAAAACATGAATGTTATTTGAAGCATTTGAGATCAGTAAGCATTGTGCACAAAGCCTCTATCTGGTTCTAAATAATCAGACAGCACGGAGAACGTGTCTAGTGCTTAGCTTGCGGTGATCCAACCAATCGGCCACACACAGACTGACCTAAAATGCAATGATCATAGTCGTCTCCACATATCACGAACTTTTGCTGCAATATAAATGTAACTGATGCCTTGTTTTGTTTTCCTTACATTCCTTGGTGTTAAACTTTGGTGTGAATTGAACCTTTCCTAGAATTGGGATAACTAGGATTAGCGTCCTACAATATAAATTTGTACGTTCTGTGTAGGCCTGTTGTAATCTGCGCTAACTAAAAAATGTGGTTGTGGGACTTAACTGCTAACGTCGTCAGTCCCTAAGTTTACACACTACTTTACCTAAATTATCCTAAGGACAAACACACATGCCCATGCCCGAGGGAGGACTCGAACCTCCGCCGGGACCAGCCGCACAGTCCATGACTGAAGCACCGGAGACCGCTCGGCTAATCTGCGCTAATTAATCTTTATATTGTTAATACATAGTCTTACTAACTTAATCATGTCTCTTTTTCTATCTTCTCTTCCTTAATAATGCATCCACGCAACCTGTGTACTTTCACACTGCGTGAGTTCGTTCTGTGCCGTTTTACCGCTATTCATGCCGTATAACACACATGTATACTTACACTATCATTAATTTGCCATAATCCTGTATCATAAATGACAAATTATGCCCTGCTAGTGTAAAAAAGTAATAATTTCATGGGAATGTACTGTGCCTGTATTATTTGTTTTGATTTGCATCTTCATTTACGTTTACATCTACATCTACATCTACGTGATTAATCTGCTATTCACAACTAAGAGTCTGGCAGAGGGTTCAATGAACCACCTTTAAGCTGTATCTACCGTTCCACTCTCGAACGGCGCGCGGGAAAAACGAGCACTTAAATTTTTCTGTGCGAGCTCTGATTTCTCTTATTTCATCGTGATTATGATTTCTCCCTGTGTATGTAGGTGCCAACATAACGTTTTGGCAATCGGAGGAAAAAACTGGTGATTGAAATTTTTTTTGAAGACCTCGTCGCAACGAAAAACGCCTTTATTTTAATGATTGTCACTCCAATTCACGTATTATGTCTGTGGAACTATCTCCCCTACTAAGCGATAATACAAAACGCGCCGCCCTTCTTTGAACTTTTTCGATGTCATGTCAGTCCCACCTGATGCGGATCCCACACCGGCAGAAATACTTCAGAATAGGGCGGACAAGCGTGGTGTAAGCAGTCACTTTTGTAGATCTGTTGCTCCTTCTAAGTGTTCTGCCAATGAATCGCAGTCTTTGATTTGCTCTACCCACAACATTATCCGTGTGATCGTTCCAATTTAGGTTATTTGTAATTGTAATCCCTAAGCAGTTAGTTGAATTTTCAGCCTTCAGATCTGTCTAACTTATCGCGTAATCTAAATTTAGCGGATTTCTTTTAGCACTCATGTGAATAACTTCACACTTTTCTTTATTCAGGGTCAACTGCCACTTTTCGCACTACACAGATACCTTACCTAAATCATTTTGCAATGCGTTTTGGTCATCTGATGACTTTACAAGACGATAAATGACGGCATCATCTACAAATAATCTAAGAGGGCTACTCAGATTGTCTCCTATGTCGTTAATATAGATGAGAAATAATAGAGGGCCTGTAACACTTCCGTGGGAAACGCCGGACATTACTTCTGTTTTACTCGATGACTTTCCTTCTATTACTACGAACTATGACCTTTCTGACAGGAAATCACGAATCCTGTCACTCAACTGAGGTGATACTCCATAGACACGCTGTTTGCTTAGAAGATGCTTGTGAGGAACGGTGTCGAAAGTCTTCTGGAAATCTAAAAATATGCTATCAATTTGACATCTCCTATCGATAGCACTCGTTACTTCATGAGTATAAAGAGCTAGTTGTGTTTCACAAGAACTATGTTTCCTGAGTCCGTGCTGACTATGTGTCAATAAACCGTTTTCTTCGAGGTAATTCATAATGTTCTAATATAGTATATGTTCCAAAAACCCTACTGCAAATCGACGTTAGTAATATGGGCCTGTAATTCAGGGGATTACTCCTATTTCCATTTTTGGGTATTGGTGTGACTTGAGCAATTTTCCAGTCTTTGGGAAAGGAAATTTATGTGAGCGGGCGGTTGTATATAATAGCTAAATATGGAGCTACCGCCTCATCATACTCTGAAAGGAACGTGGCTGGTATACAATCTCGACCGGATGCCTTGCCTTTATTAAGTGATTTAAGTTGCTTTGCTACACCGAGGTTATCTACTTCTATGTTTCTCATCTTCGCAGTTGTTCTTGATTGTAATTCAGGAATATTTACTTCGTCTTCTTTGGTGAAGGAGTTGCGGGATGCCGTGTTTAATAACCCCGCTTTAGTGGCACTGTCATCAGTGACTTTACCGTTGTTATCGCGTGGTGAATGTATTTATTGCGTCTTGTCACTGGTGTGCTTGCTGTATGACCAGAATCTCTTTGGGTTTTCTGCCAGATTCCGAGAATGAGTTTCGTTGTGGAAATTAGTAGAAGCATCTCGTATTGAAGTACGCGCTATACTTCGAACTGCTACAAAACTTTGACAATCTTGGGGATTTCGTGTTCTTTTAAATTTGGCATGCTTTTTTCGTTGCTTCTGCAACAGCGATCTGACCTGTTTTGTGTACCATGGGGGATCAGTACCATCACATATTAATTTATGTGGTACGTATCTCTACTTCTGATAACAATAAATACTCCACCACCAACTGTATTTAATCTATCCTTTGTGAACATGTTAGGGTGCTTGAAACAAATTCGGATGAACTTATTTCCGGCTTTAGCCAGCTTTCCGTACCTATAACTATTTGAGCTTGAGTGATTTCTATTAGGGCTTGGAGCTCTGGTTCTTTCCCAACGCAGCTACAACAATTTACAACTACAATACCGATCGTTTCTACAACTACCTTACTGTGTCTTACCTGCCCCATTTTAGATGGACACCCTTCCTGATGTTTCCTGAGACCCTGTAACCTAAAAAACAGCCCAGTCCTTCCACACAGCCGCCGTTACCCCTGTAGCTCCTTCCTGTGTGTAATGGACTCTTGACCTATTAAGCAGAGCCCGGTAACCCACCACCCGATAGTGCACGTCAAGGAATCTGCAACCTACACAGTCACAGAACCGCCCGAGCCTCCTCTGTTTCAGACCCTCAGCTCGGCTCTGCACCGAAGGACCACAGTCGGTTCCATCGACGATGCTGCAGATGGTAAGCACCGCCTTAATCTCGCAAGCAAGACTGGCAGTCTTTACCTTTTCCGCTAGCCGCCCGAAAGCATAGAGATCCCCTCCGACCCAAAGCGACACACGTCATTGGTACCAACATGAACCACCACCTGCAGTTGGCTGCACCCCATATTCTTCATGGCATCCAGAAGCACCCTTTCAATATCTGGAATGACTGGCTTCCTTCCCCTCCTACGCAGCTATGTTCCTAAGGGGCCCCATTACGCGCATAAAGTTGGAGCTTCCAACTGCCAGCAAACCCACCCTCTGTGAATACCCAGACCTTGTGAGCCGAGAAGCTTCCTCTGTAACAGGTGGACGACTGCATCTGGCTCAGCGACTTCGTCAACCAGTGATAACGCCCGAAACCTTTTCGTCAAACTAACTGGGGAGGCCCTACGATCGGTCACTCGGAAAGTCTTTTGCTGCCTGCCATACCTTGGAATGATCTCCGACTCCACCATAGGTGAATGGTCACCTCAGTGCAGGCAGTACCCGGGGCAGTCACAGCAGTGGACCAGTCGGGGGGCACCTGGGTCGTGCTCGACGTCCCTCGCATCTCGCATCCCTGCCCCCGAACCCCCACAGCCATGGCCCTTGAAGGCAGGCTCAAGCTGTGTGATGGAAGCCAACACTGCCTGGAGCTGTGAGCGACTCAGCTCGCAACTGGACACAGCAATCACAGTGCCTATCCATTACTGAAGTCGCTCCAGTTTGAAACTCGTAAAAATATGTAATAAACAAATGGTGTACTCGCCTTATCAGCAACAGGAACACGTGGTGTTATGTCACATTCAGCTGCTCCACATTACACCACTACACCACTACATATCAACCTTAAAAGAAACATTCGATCTGAAATTTCCGTCTAATATCACGAGTAGAGATCATGTGCGTTTTTAATGTCACTTGTGTTAAAATGTTTGGCGCTCTGCACACTAGCGTCTCTTATAGACGCTCTTCAGTTGTCGCTTGTTGATGGCCTAATAAACCGTTTCGAAATAAACAAATATTAGAGGAATGAAATTTAGCGTAGTTGCTTTTCGACTTTAAATACTAAATTATTATACCAAGAAATGAGGGAAGAACTCATTAATACGAGTAACTGAGCTATTTATGCTTACTTGCGCTACAGACACCGATCAAATCATTTTGCGTATGAATTGACGTTGAACAACACCAAGTCCCACAAGTTGTGTAATTCGAGACCTTCTTTGATGCTGTAGGTATTCTCATATTCATAAAATTATAGTCACTCCACACACATCTGTGCGTAATAATGATTCAATCTGGACAAAATGTAAGTATCCTAGGATTGTGGCGTCAACGGTTGTTGCAGTCGATTTATCAGTTGCACTTGGACAGTAACTACTCATGTTACTTTGGCTGCACATTAACATCTCGGGGTTTGCAATGTAAGTACTGCTGACCATAAATACAAGTATCTTGCTAATGAACCGAAGTCTACCATCTGCCTTACCTACGACTCGCACTATGTGATTATTCCATACGTATCCCCTCAAATTGTTACACCCAGTTATTTGTGTGAGTTGACTAATTTTATCCGTGGATCATTGATACTGAAATTGTAAGTTATTATTATTATTATTATTAAGGTTTGTAAAGTGCAACTTTCTTTTTTTGAACAGTACTTCATTATCGAAAACTGCATCATCTGCAAGATGTCGGAACTCAGTATTAACACAGTCTGTCAGCTTATTAATGTACAGTATACAACGGAGGGCCCAACACACATCCACGGGGCACGCTTGAAGCTATTCTACCTCTGTTGATAATTCGCCATCCAAGATAAAATTCTGCGTCCTGTCTAACACGTTATCCTCAGTCCAGTCAGAATTTTGTTTGATATCCCGTATAATCGTACTTGTGTCAATAAACGTTTTTGTGGTACCAGATTAGATATTTTTCGGAGAGACAAGAAATACTGCAACTACCTGATTCCCTTTCATGGGTTTCAGGACGTTGTGTGAGAAAAGCGCAAGCTGAGTTTCGCATTGTAGCGCAGGATTTGCGTGGAATGAATTTTGGCCTGTTGGTTAAACAGGCGTGGGCTTATTTTATAAAAGCATTTATTGACAACGTAAATATTTTCACATAAAAGCAGTGGCATGAATAGAATATTTGACAATTAAGAAGAAATCAACAGTAATATGTCCACATATACTTCAGTAAAAATGGACGCAACGTAATAAAAAAAAATATACAGGATGAAGAAAAACTGCCTCACTTGGAGGTCGGCATGCGATTCCTCATCCAGATTTGTCCAACAAAATCAGACCGCTTGCAATTTGAAAACACATTTACGAGTATGAAAAACGAGGAGCTGGTAACATTCACACATCGTGCAGCATATCAGAACGCACAGAGGAACAAGCATCTGTGGACACTACCGTACGAGCCGGCGTAGCTCATGGGATAGATCGCTGGGACATCCTATCCATGTTCACCTGGGAGCTATGGTTCGAGTACTCGTGAGACTTATTCTTTATTTTTTAGGCATCCGTTCCCCAGTCGTTTATAAACCGGACATCACTTTGTCACATGACAGTAGCCTATCACAAGACAGTGGGATCCAGTAAAGTGCCTACATGTGTCTACTGACTGTGCGGAACGCAACCATAAGTGGTTTTGTCAAGCACATGCAGAGCGGCTTCCCAATAGAGTACACAAACGATGAATATGTCGACTCGCTTTTGATACTGGATTCATCCGATAACCAAGCTGCTGCTGCCACTCGTCCGTTTCGTACCACCCTGATAAGAATATTTTTCGTCACCTGAAGTAACGCCTTCGCGAAACCGGTTATCTTCGTTCACAAGTAACGAGCAGGTGTCGTCCAATCACTAGACGGACTCCACAGAGGACGCGATTCTTGAAACCGTTCGTCAGTCACCTCGGTTAGGTACCCGTGATACTGCAAGGCAGTTGCAGGTATCTGAAAGACTGCTTGTTTAAGTGTTGCACGCTAACTGAACACCAGCTACCGGAAGACCGCATGCGACGAGTACAGTTTTCTCCATGACTTATGCAGCAGTTGTAAGATAACAAACATTTTACGAAGAACGTGATGCGGACTGACGAATCTAGGTTCACTCGTGACAGTATTTTCAACCTCCACAACAGCTGTTATTGATCGGAACGCAGCCCTCATGTCAACCGTGTACGAAGCTTTCAGGCATGATGCATTAGAAAACATTCCACTTGTATTTGTCGACAGCTATGGTTCCATGTGATGGTGCACTGCCACACTTTGGAATGAATGTTCTTAACTACTTCAATGAAGCCTTTCCAGGGAAACTGATTGGTCATGTAGGTCCAATGATCTGGCCTCCACGTTCTCCGGACCTTAATCCACGCCGAGCGGTTCTAGGCGCTTCAGTCCGGAACCGCACTGCTGCTACGGTCACAGGTTCGAATCCAGCCTCGGGCATGGATGTGTGTGATGTCCTTAGGTTAGTTGGTTTTAAGTAGTTCTAAGTTTAGGAGACTGATAACGACAGATGTTAAGTTCCATAGTGCTTAGAGCCATTTGAACCTTAATCCACAAAATTTTGGGTAATTTCAAAGAATGATTGCCTATCGAAGTTGGAGGTCTCCAAACGATACATATCGAACGTACGATAGTAAATCGACTATGGAAGTCTCGTGGCGCGCGTTAATAGTATGTTTCAAATTGTCACTACAGCAACGACAAAATAAAAGTGTTAGAGAAGCACTTGTAAATTCAAAGGAGACGACTTACCTTACTCGTCGCTGATATCGTCTTGTGACAGTCCGTGTGACGTATAAGGTACAGGGGCAATTCCTTTTTTCCGGTAGCCGAAGTAAACTCTGCCAATATCGCGCAGGAATATCGACAGAGTGTCACATTCGTCGACTTTCCCCTGCAAACGCAAGTTGTCGAAGTACAGGTAATGGAAGAAGTACATTTCGTCACTCTGTCCTGGACGCACTTCTCATTTTACGGTGGCTTGACAGACTTCCACAGCCGTTCTGTATTCTGGGTGTGGACACTGGCGTCATCCGAAGAGACGAACTCCACAGAGCGGTCCACGAATTCGTGGTCGAACCCTTCAGCTTTCAGAGTCTGGTACGACTTTTGTAGGCAGTATGAAGTGTTTTATGAGACCCACTCAAGTCACCTTGTCTCGGGACAATACCCTCACAATGAAACAATTGCGGTACTCTCTTTTTATCCCACCGAAAACCTAAATATGATCGACCTCACTTTCAGAAGGTCGTCCACTCTGGTTTCTTCGTCTAGCAATATGAGATTCGTCTACTTCTACTATTTTATTCAGTCCACCAATTGGAACACTGTCATTTGCCACTACCACGTAACACACTTCTCGGCAAAACCCGAAATAGTCACACACGGTATTTTCCGATAACCCAGTTTCTGATGCTGAGGCTTGCAACGTGTGATCTCGAATGCAGCACGACGCAGGAATTACGCTCGTCTGAATCGATGATTTGGAAGACTCGAACCACGTATTTATAATGATGATGGTTCGATTTCCGCAAAGCCCGCACTGAAATTGCAACGGAATCTCAGTGTCCACACTCCTCTTACGGAATTTTACAGACTTCGCAGCACCACAGTCAACAGAGTCCCTCCTTTCCTCGTCCAGCAGAAGTCCATATTTGCGGCAAAAAGTCAAACATTTGTCTATGCTGGGTATGCATGGAATTAAAATTTTCCAAGTCAGGCAATCCGCAGAACATAGGTGAGAAGCAGCAGACATTACACTCGCTATTAACAGAAACCGTGTGGGTTTCCCAATCAAATTATGGCGGGAATGTAATGTACACGAACCAAAGAAACAACGGAAAACTAATAGAAATTACGATCACAAATAATTGATCATAACGCGCGCCATGGGACTTCCATAATCGATTTGCTATCGTACGTTCGATATGTATCGTTTGGAGCCCTCCAACTTCGATAGGCAATCATTCTTGGAAATTACCAAATTTTGATTTGTGGACAGACTTAAAGGAACAGATTTATAGTACTCCACCCATGGATGTGCATCATCTAATAGCACGCGTGCACGCTGCTTCGGCAGTGATGGACGTAGGTGTATTGCGCAGCGTCCAGAAAAGTATGATACAGCGAGTGACGAAGTGTTTGCAAATATAGAATGGTCACTTCGAACATCTTCTCTTAAGTGAATGTTGCCCGTACGTGTATATGTGTATGTACCGGCTACGTGATGATAAGCTTGCGCGTCAAACGTGCGTGGCACAATGTGCATTCCAGTATAGCCTACCTGTCGTGTTTTTTGTACTTCATTGGACACAGACGACGTTACTGTATCCATAAATATTTTTTATTGGCTCTATTTATGTCAAGGACGAAAGAAAGTGGTCGTTCACACCCGTAAGAAGTTCATGTTATGTCTTAATATCTGAATGAAGGTAAGAGTTACAGAAAGAAAAACACCCACGATACAGCGTTATAGAGATGTAAATTGGATAGTGTTTGATACTTTAACGGAAAAGAAAGTTTGGTACGAAGGCGACTCGAACAGCAGCGAGCGTCCATATCCGTTGCCCACGTCTCCCTGAGCTAACGGCACAGCTCCAGCATAGCGCACAGTTCGTGCTACCTGTTCTCGGCAACGTTGCACGTGGTTACAGCGTTGCTAAGGCCTCGTTTTTAAATCACAGTTCTATTAAGTCTATTGGCGGCCCTAGGTTTTGATAGATACCTTTTTGTCTTTAAATGGGATGAGGAATTAGAAACCAACCGGCAAGTGCGCCTTTTATTTTCGTGCTGTATAAAAATGCTCCTAAGCAATACAATACATACACATCTTAAATGCATTTAAACCTGTAACCCACAAGCTGGTATCAACCAAGAACAACAGGAAGTAAACACAATATTCACACTTTCTGCCCATAATCCGTTATAGATGGACAATCATATAAAAAGAGACAATAAATTGTACAAGCATTGATCGACGACAAGGTAATTTCAGGATGTGGGCAGCCGGAAGTGTACGGAAATTGGTGAAAAAAGAATATGTATTAAATAAAAAAGGATTATGCTTAACCATTACGGTAGTAGTCTTTCAGGCTTGCTATTAGACATATATATATCAATAACCTTCAAACAACAGTTTAGATCCCAAACCCAACTAAATGATAAGCTGCTTTATTACAAACGCTATGTTGATGACACTCTCATTCTCTTCAATGGAACAACAGAAGAAATAGATAGTCTAGCCAAAGAACTTAATAAAATACACAATAAAATTCAATTTACAGTAGGACATGAAACACCAGAAGGGATTAACTATCTTGATCTATCAAAATATAAATTTCAAATTTTCAGAAAGCCAACAACCACCAATGTTACCATACACAAATCCTCTTGCCATCCATACCAACATAAAAAAGCATTCTTCAGAACAATGGTTAATTGCATTCTTGAAATCCCAATGGACACAAGTAAAAGACAAAATGGAATAGAAATAATTAAATCAATTGCCTCCAGCAATGGGTACAACCCTGCCATAATAAATAAATTAATCCATACATCAAAATTAAATCAGCCATCTGCTAAACAACCACCCACAAACAAGAAGACCACATTTGTAGGCTTGTCTTTCCTAGGGAAGATTTCTCACCAAATTGCCAACCTCTTCAAGACATACAATATAAAAATAAGTTTCTTCACCAACAACAAAATACAAAATAAAATCATACACATCACCAAAACCACTATACAACAGTATCAAAAGTCAGGTGTGTACAAGATCGTTTGCAACTGATGTCCAAACTTCTACATTGGACAAACTGGTAGAAGCTTCACAACAAGATTTAAAGAATATATAGATGCACTCCGTCTTAACAACCTGAACAAGTCCAGCTTTGCCTCACATCTTGCCCAACACAATCTAACTGTAAACAACGTAGAATAGAATCTCCAAACACTCCATTTTGCCAACAAAGGCGCAACACTTGACCTTCTTGAAGAAACTGAAATATTTAACTACACAAATACAGCACCTGACTACCTACTCAATGATCAAACTGAACTGAGGAAGAAATTTTTCCTTTAGAACTTTGAAGATCTATTAGTTCAAAACAAGTAACCACTCAACTAACCCTACACTGCCTTCCCACCCACCCCTCCCCCCGCCAACGATCTCCTCCCTACCTCTCCTTACATCCTAACTACATTGGTGTTGATGTAGCATCCTACCACAAAATAAAACCTGTACTATATTTCTAAATGTCAAAGCCCTCTACTGCTAACATAAATCAGTACTTTTATGCATATTACTTCTAGCTGGAACAAACAGAAGCTGCCTTTACCAATATTCCAGATCACTTTAATGTAAGAATAAAATAAGTCGACAGTTAAAGAACTTTTGTTCATGGGTTTTGAAACGTAAAGTGTACAGCCATACAAACAGCTTTAGTCCATTACAATAACTACAACTTTTATACGTATACCTGAAGCTAAAAGAAACAGAATCTCCTCTTGCTAATACCACAGATCATGTTAACATACCAACAGAATAAAGTCAACAGTTAATCTGAATGTTTATTATTAATTTCAATATAAGATGAACATCAACAAAAGGAAAACGAGGATAATGGAATGTAGTCGAATTAAGTCGGGTGATGCTGAGGGAATTAGATTAGGAAATGAGACACATAAAGTAGTAAAGGAGTTTGGCTATTAGGGGAGCAAAATAACTGATGATGGTCGAAGTAGAGAGGATATAAAATGTAGACTGGCAATGGCAAGGAAAGCGTTTCTGAAGCAGGGAAATTTGTTGATATCGAGTATAGATTTAAGTGTCAGGAAGTCGTTACTGAAAGTATTTGTATGGAGTGTACCCATGTATGGAAGTGAAACATGGACGATAAATAGTTTGGACAAGAAGAGAGTAGAAGCTTTTGAAATGTGGTGCTACAGAAGAATTCTGAAGATTAGATGGTTAGATCACATAACTAATGAGGAGGAATTGAATAGAATTGGGGAGGAGTTTGTGGCACAACTTGACAAGAAGAAGGGATCGGTTGATAGGACAAGTTCTGAGGCATCAAGGGATTACAAATTTAGCATTGGAGGGCAGCGTGGAGGGTAAAAATCGTAGAGGGAGACCAAGAGATGAATACACTAAGCAGATTCAGAAGGATGTAGGTTGCAGTAAGTACTGGGAGATGAAGAAGCTTGCACAGGATCGAGTAGCATGGAGAGCTGCATCAAACCAGTCTCAGGACTGAAGACAACAACAACAACAGTCATACAGGCAGCTGCATCTCACTGCAGATAAAATAACTCTGTATCAGTGATTTCTGGGTAATCATGTTAATGTCAATCATGATTTTAGAAAATGCTATAAACTGCCTGTATTATACGTAATATACAAATAGAAATAAGGTATCAGATCACCTGAAGTTCTTTCTTGTAGTAATTTATTTATTTATTTTATTTTGTGCTCCCATATTATCGCCAGTCTGATTAAAATATTTGCCCTTATATCGACTTTAATACATGTAAAGAACAACAAATTACATCTCTGAGCAAAGTAAGCCTATGCCATATCTTTCTGTCAATATCCTTGTTACAAGTAACAGTTGTAAAGCGCACGGGGTGGCCGAGCGGTTCTAGGCGCTACAACCTGGAACCGCGCGACCGCTACGGAACTGTGGAAGTGTGTGTAGCGATATAACAACTGGACATCAAAATGGAAGCAGACAGATGGACATCAACCGAAAAAAGCCGCCTATACTGTCGCAATAAGTAAAAAACTGGAACTACATCCATATCGACAGATAAGCTATAGTCATGGCGATACATTAAAGTGTGTTCCATCTTTTTGTCCTAGACCCAGCACCCAGAATTATGCTACTAATAATGATGTGACTTCCTGAAGCCATCCGCAGATGAAACTGAAAAGGTTCGAAAACCGGTTCATGGAATAAAACATAATTATTCAAAAAAGTGACAGGTTGCAGTTTTGTATAACCTATTTACATCAACATAAAAAGAAACTGGCTGGAGTTTAGTTCATAAATTTACCGCTACGGGATACAAGTGGCGTCCAGGAGACCACAAACAGTCTGAAGGACACTCTGCTTGAGAGAGAGATGCGGCAGGCATGTCTGATAAGGCCGGAAGTTGGCTGCCAAGAGACCGAGTGGTCGATCCGGGCTCAGGCTCGACAGCGTGCTCCGCGGACCCCACGTGACCACTAACTGTACTCAGTATGGTTGCTGGAGGGGCATCTAGAAGCTTTCCCTCCTCAGTGACGCTTCGCCAAACGTCACGTCGTTAGCGTTAAATACTGCGGGAATGGCATACACGTGAACACTGCTTGCGTTGGCGATGATACCCTAAGGTAGCCGGTATCGAGCCAGCTCATGTCTAACCACGGCTGCATAAAGAACGAAGCTTTGAAACATTAAGAGCGTTTCCAATTCGGTCTTTCAGTCCATCATTCACGAAACTAAAAAAATCACAACAATTCCCACCTCTACTACCAAGGCCCTCCAACGGTAATTTCTTGCTGTTACGTCAAAAGACTACACTGGATAACACCAGCAACAAATAATTAAAAAAAAGACTTACAGCTACGTGAAACAGTTCATCACTCCTTCAGAACTCTGTCTTGTACAATGGCACAACTCGTGCGTGGCATGGAGATAAAATGCAATACAAAACGCACACTTGCACCGCCACGATCACGCCATATAATATTGGGACTTGTAATGAACACTTCTCATTCGAAACATACACTGAGGTTGCAAACGTCATGGGGTAGACACATCCACACACACACGGATCGCGTACACGAGATATTAGAGGGCAGAACTTGGGCGGAACTGTCATTTACGCTACTGGCCATTAAAATTGCTACACCACGAAGATGACGTGCTACAGACGCGAAATTTAACTGAAAGGAGGGAGATGCTGTGATACGCAAATGATTAGCTTTCCAGAGCATTCACACAAAGTTAACGCCGGTGGCGACACCTACAACGTGCTGACATGAGGAAAGTTCCCAACCGATTTCTCATACACAAATAACAGTTGACCGGCGTTGCCTGTTGAAACGTTGTTGTGATGCCTTGTGTAAGGAGGCGAAATGCGTACCATCACATTTTCGATTTTGATAAAGGTCGGATTGCAGCCTTTCGCGATTGCGGTTTATCGTATCGCGACATTGTTGCTCGCGTTGGTCGAGATCCAACGACTGTTAGCAGAATATGGAATCGGTGGAGGGTAATACGGAACGCCGTGCTGGATCCCAAAGGCCTCGTATCACTAGCAGTCGAGATGACAGGCATCTTATCCGCATGGCTGTAACGGATCGTGCAGCCACGTCTCGATCCCTGAGTCGACAGATGGGGACGTTTGCAAGACAACAACCATCTGCACGAAAAGTTCGACGACGTTTACAGCAGCATGGACTATCAGCTCGGAGACCATGGCTGCGGTTACCCTTGACGCTGCATCACAGACAGGAGAACCTGCGATGGTGTACTCAACGACGAACCTGGGTGCACGAATGCAAAACGTCAGTTTTTCTGATGAATCCGGTTCTGCTTACAGCAGATGTTTGGCGACATCGCGGTAAATGCATAATGGAAACGTGAATTCGTCATTGCTATACTGGCGTATCACCCGGCGTGATGGCATGGGGTGCCATTGGTTACACGTGTCGGTCACCTCTTGTTCGCAATGTGTTACGGCCAGTGGCTCTACCCTTCATTCGATCCCTGCGAACCCTACATTTCAGCAGGATAATGCACGACCGCATGTTGCAGGTCTTGCACGGGCCTTTCTGGATAGAGAAAATGTTCGACTGCTGCCCTAGCCAGCACTCCAGATCTCTCACGAATTGAAAACGTTTGGTCAATGGTGGCCGAGCAAATGGCTCGTCGCAATACGCCAGTCACTAATCTTGATGAACTGTGGTATCGTATTGAAGCTGTATGGGCAGCTGTACCTGTACACTCTATCCAAGCTCTGTTTGACTCAACGCCCGGGCGTATCAAGGCCGTTATTACGGCCAGAGGTGGTTGTTCTGGGTACTTATTTCTAAGGATCTATGCAACCAAATTGCGTGAAAATGTAATCGCATGTCAGTATAATATATTTGTCCAATGAATACCCATTTATCATCTGCATTTCTTCTTGGTGTAGTAATTGTATTGGCCAGTAGTGCATATTCACAAGGGGAGACCACGACGTTATGATCACGGATTTACTCCAAATTCTGTACACTTTTAATAAGCCATTAAAACAACATATTGTGCAAGTAGTCAAATGCACTACTCTGGCAATTCCGAAAAAATCGCAAGAGTCGTTTTACGCGTCTGTTATTTAACTGATGTATCTGTGCGTTGGTGCCGGACGTTATAGTTCATGGCGGTCAAGTGGTTAGCGATAGAGCTTCGTAAGACTAACGCGTGTGAGGCGACAGTTAGAATCCCGCTCACACTTTCATTTTTGTAATACAATTGCAAAAGTGTGATATTCGAAAAAAGTGCACTACACTATTCGTTCTTGCTACATTACCAACGTCTGACCGCTACGCAGGTTAACTGCTAAATCGGGCCTGCCACTGCATCTGCAGTTCGATGCGTCGAGGTGCAAAGTAGTTCCGGGCACCTTACCAGATTACATGTACAAGGGATTTCACAAATCACGACAGGCATACATTCTCAGGAAAACTCTATGCGTTTCTCCATTTACTTGTCGATAGTTATAAATGCGTATGTTCTAAAAATTAAATTTAATTCAATTAGTAAATAGTCAAATAGCATGAAATTCACTAATACTTCATGGAAATGTACGTGAATTTTTAAATCGTATTTCCTCTCAAATCTCGTATCAATTAAACGATATGGCCAGTGATGAAAAAATATAGATTAAAAATTAAATTTGAACGTCGCCTCATACTTCTCCGCTTTACGAAGCTTGAACGCTAACCGTTTCTTTCTTTTTTTTTCGTTGACCTTCGCTGTATTAGTTTGGGCAGACGTCCCATGACGCTAGTTCAGTGTCATCGTTGATCCATCAACTCAGTTTTTTTTATTACATAGGGCACCTAACCACCTGACTGAACATGGCTGAGCTACCATGCCGGCTACCACTTGATCACCACGAACTGCAACGCTGAACTCCTTGTCAGAGTTACATCAGTTACACAACAGACAGGTAAAACTTCTCTTGCGATTTTCTCGGAATTGCCAGAGTAGTGCGCCTTACCACTTGCACGTTATGTTGTTTTAATGGCCTACAAATGATGTACGCAACGGCCTTGCCCCAGTGGATACACCGGTTCCCGTGAGATCACCGAAGTTAAGAGCTGTCGGGCGCGGTCGACACTTGGATGGGTGACCATCCAGGCCGCCATCCGCTGTTGCCATTTTTCGGGGTGCACTCAGCCTCGTGATGTCAATTGGGGAGCTACTCGACCGAACAGTAGCGGTTTCGGTCAAGAATACCATCATAACGACTGGGAGAGCAGTGTGCTGACCCCACGGCCCCCCCCCCCCTACCCGCATCCTCCACTGAGGATGACACGGCGATCGAATGGTCCCGGTAGGCCACTCGTAGCCTGAAGACAGAGTGCTCCTTTATTTGTTTTTTTTACTCATGATATCCAATGTTTGAAATAAATTTGTGATCCCAACGTCGTGGTTTCACCTTGTCAGATCATTTACGTGCAAAAGTTTCCGACGCGGTTACTGCCGCATGACTAGAATCAACAGAGTTCGAACACGCACTGGTAGTTGGGGCATTCCATTTCGGAAATAGATAGGCGATTCAATATTCCGAGATCCACAGTGTCAAGTCCGTGCTGAGGATACCAAATTTCAGGCATGTCCTCTCGCCAAGGACAACGCAGTTGCCGGCGGCCTCCACTTAAAGACCGAGACTGGCCTTTGCGTAGAGTTGTCAGTGCTAACAGACAAGCAACATGGCGTGAAATAACCGCAGAAATCAATGTGCGACGTACAATGAAGGTATCCGTCCGGACAGTGTGGCGAAATGTGGCGTTTATGGGTTATGGCAGTAGACGACTGACGTATGTGAATTCGCTATTAGCACGACGTAGCTTGCAATGACTTTTCCGTACCCTTGATCATATCACTCGGATCCTACATCACTGCAAAACCATGGTCTGGTCACATGAGTCACGATTTCAGTTGTAATGGTAGTGGTAGGGAAGCCATGGACCCGTTGCCAACTGTGCAAGCTTTTGGTGGCTTGATAATGGCGTGGGGGGTGTTTACATGGATCATTGACTGGAGATGGATATGTTCAGCTACGTGGAGACAATTTGCAGCCATTATTTGACTTTATGATCCCAACCAACGATGGAATGTTTATGGATGACAGTGCACCGTGTCACAGGGTCACAGTTGTTGGTGATTGGTTTGAGAACATCCTGGACAATTTGAACGAATGATTTCGCTATCCAGATCGCCCAACATGAATCCCATAGAATATTTATGAGACATAATAGAGAGGTCAGTTCGTGCATAAAAAGCTGCACCACGACCACTTTCGCAAGTATGGACGGCTGTACAGATAGATAGCACGGCCCAGTATTTCTGCAGTGGACTTCAGATGACTTATTGTTTTCATGCCACGACAAGTTGATGCATTACTGTGGGGAAAAGGAGATCCGAAACGCTATTAGGAGGTGTTACATGACGTTTGCCATCTCAATGTGTACATCAACTAATGACTGTCTATGTTACAATACGCGCAATTCAATAATCTCAATCTACAACTTACCAGTAAGTCATGTCCACTAAAGCTTGCACACTCCCCCAGCATTGACTATTGACTGCTGAGGCTGCCTGGCTCCTTGGCACACCATATTCCAGTTGAACTCCACCTCAGCTGCTGGTCACCGACCATCTATCTCTCTGGCCTGTTCCAACTGTGGTTCACAACAACTTCGGCCTGCCACACCACACCCGAAACAAGTCCAGACAGTACACGATGGCAGGATTGGCGCTACCCCAAATCTTGCCCACTGCTAGCCACTGTACCCTGGGGGCTGAAGTTGTAGTCGCCGCATCGTGGTTACCAACACATTGTGGCCCAGACTGCTGCTGTGGATGATTTCGGCCACTGCAACTATCCTTGTTCCCAATGCCATGCCACAGGCTTGTACGCCGTTTCGACCACAATGGAAGCGCTGGTCCCCAGATGATGAAGTCGTCACCACTCGGCTTAGCTGATCGACTTCCTCATTCCAACATCTTTAGGCCCAGCCCACCATAATAGACAACTTGGCCGCCACGCTAGACTGGCCCCCGGCGTCGAGCACCAGGGTTGTCAGTGGTGGCACTGGCCTCCAGAAGTTGTTAGTTTCACTTCTACATCTATATACATACTCTGCAAGCCACCGCATGGTGTGTGGCGGAGAGTGCTCTGTACCACTTTTCTGTTCCACTCGCTAATAGATGGAGGGAGAAACGACTATCTATACGCCTCCGTACGAGGCCTAATGTCTCTCATCTTATCTTCGTAGTCCTTACGAAAAATGTACGTTCGCGACAGTAAACTCTGTCTGCAGTCACCTTCAAGTGCCATTGTCTACATTTTCTCAACAGCGCCTCTGAAAAAGAACGTCGCGTTTCCTCCAGTGATTCCCATTTGAGTTCCCGAAGTATCTCCATAATACCCACGTGTGTTTGAACCTACCGACAACAAGTGTAGCAGTCTGCCTTTGAATTGCTT
Source organism: Schistocerca cancellata (assembly GCF_023864275.1). NCBI lineage: Eukaryota > Metazoa > Arthropoda > Insecta > Orthoptera > Acrididae > Schistocerca > Schistocerca cancellata. Next base: position 190,508,651 of record NC_064626.1, on the reverse strand, counting down.
CGGCATCTTCTTTAATTCGACCTGATGCGGATAAAAAAAAAAAACTCGAACTGTACTCAAGAATGGGTAGCATTAGTATCCTAAGTGTGGTCTCCTTTACAGACGAACCAGACTTACTTAAAATTCTCCCAATAAACCGAAGTCGACCATTCGCCTTTCCTACTGCAGTCCTTATATGTTCATTCCATTTCATTTTGCTTTGCAATGTTACGCCTGGATACATAGTCGACGTGACTCTGTCATGCAGGAAACTACTAATACAGTATTGGAAAGTTATGAATTTCTTTTTCCTACACATCTTTATTTCCTTACGTTCTGCTAAAGCTACTTACCTTTCATAACAGCTATCACAAATTTTGTCTAAGTCATCTTGTATCCTCCTACAGTCACTCAACTGCGACACCCTCCCGTACGGCACAGCATCATCAACGAAGAGTCGCAGACTGCTGTTTACCCTGCCCGCCAGATCATTTATGTATATAGAAAATAAAGCGGTCCTGTCGCACTTCCTTGGAGCACCGCTAACAATACCCTTGCCTCCGATGAACACTCGCTTTCGAAGACAACACACTGGTCCTGTTACTTAAGAAGTCTTCCAGCCACTCGCGTACTAGAGAGACTATTCCGTATGCTAGTACCTTTGTTAACAGTCGCCATTGTCGCATGGTGCCAAATGCTTTAAGAAAATCTAGGAATATGGAATACACCTGTCGCCCTTCATGCATGGTTCGCAGAATCTCATGCGAGATAAGGGGAAGCTGAGTTTCTTACGAGCGATGCTTTCTAAAAAAAAAAAATGGTTCAAATGGCTCTGAGCACTATGGGACTTAACATCTATGGTCATCAGTCCCCTAGAACTTAGAACTACTTAAACCTAACTAACCTAAGGACAGCACACAACACCCAGCCATCACGAGGCAGAGAAAATCCCTGACCCCGCCGGGAATCGAACCCGGGAACCCGGGCGTGGGAAGCTAGAACGCTACCGCACGACCACGAGATGCGGGCTATGCTTTCTAAAATCGTGCTGATTTGTGAACGTAAGTTTTTCCCTTTTAAGGGAATTTGTTACATTCGAATTGAGAATATGTTCAATGATTCTGCAGCGAACCAATGGTAAAGATATTGATCTGTCATTTAGGGTCCGTTTTTTACCCTTCTTATATACAGGAGTCATATGCAGTTGTTTTTTTCCTCCAGACGCTTGGGACTTCGCATTGGCCGAAAGATTCGAGATAAATGCAAGCTAAGTAAGGGACTAATGCCTAATGCTGTAGATTACTCTTTACAAAACCGAACTGAGATTCCATCAGGACTACGTAATTGCTTTCAACTCTTTCACTTGTTTGTCTACACCAGGGATGCTTATTACTGTGTCGTCCACTGTGCGATAATCGATTATGTGTTTATACTATTCTTTTGCGTGAACGATCCGTTAAACGGGAAATTTTAAAAAAAATGGCTCTGAGCACTATGGGACTTAACAACTATGGTCATCAGTCCCCTAGAACTTAGAACTACTTGAACCTAACTAACCTAAGGACATCACACAACACCCAGTCATCACGAGGCAGAGAAAATCCCTGACCCCGCCGGGAATCGAACCCGGGGGAAATTTAAAACTTTGGTCTTAAATCTGCTGTCTTCTACTGTCACAGGCTGGTCAACGAGTGACTGGATAGAAGCCTTAGACCAACTTAGCGTTTTTACACAGGACCAGAATTTTCTCGGATTGCTAAGGTATGACGGTGGTAGTTGTCGTAAGCTTAGCGCATCAATCTCTTAACATACCGACGACTTTCTATTAACTTGCTGCAGATGAGTCACCATCTCGCCCATCTAAGATTGCAGCGACTCTGCTGCGATTCAAACGGCAACTACGCCATTTAGGCACACTCTGACCGCTGGAGCAGAGCTGTTGTTGTAGGCTGGTCAGGAAGGAAGGCAACCGTGCTGTGAAACTGAATTTCGCAGTACGGTGTGATCGATATTACTGGAATCCATGCGGGATCATTTCATTCAGGATTCCCCATTATGTTTAAGCTTCTGTTATGTTCTAAAACTATACAACAACTGGATTTCAGTGAGATTAGATGACAGTTTTAGATGACAGTTATTCCATAAAAAGGTGTGACCTGTGCTTTTTTTCCAGTCACTGGACACATCTTATTATTAAAGGGGCCTATATTATATTATGGTTAAACCGGAGCTAACTGAGCTGCAACTTCTATACCGTATCTGCAGGGATCGCCTCAGGCCCTGGGTTCCTGTTTAATCCTTTTGCTGCAGTGAGTGGGCACACACGTCTTGCTATGGCATTTTCCAGGTTCTACGGACGTGTATACGCGTGCCACTTTGGTTTTACTTCAGTGCTATGCGTCCTGAGTCGCCAATGTGTCACTGCTGCGGAAGAGGTACTTCCACATCTCGGCGGATGATAAAGTTTCGGGTATTTATCAGAGACTGTATGCGCCTCATTATGTGCTGTCAACTGCAAAAAACCTCTTTTCGATATCTTGAATCGTTTATGACGATTGTTTGTTATTGTTGGCAGAAGAGCCAACTCCGTGTTACTAGAGGAGGCCGAAATGCACGCGTTTAGCTCACGCAGGCTGGCGTGAAGAGGGAAGGAATATACTGACGTGAGGTCTGGAACATGATAAGGAATCAGAATTCAGACAGCGGACGGAAGTAGTTTGATACTTAACTTTAATCCATTAATGATGAACGTCGCTCTTGACGGTACGTGATTCACAATATTATCTGTTAGTAACTGAATATGGCGCCTTGCTAGGTCGTAGCAAATGACGCTGAAGGCTATGCTAAACTGTCGTCTCGGCAAATGAGAGCGTATGCAGTCAGTGAACCATCGCTAGCAAACTCGGCTGTACAACTGGGGCGAGTGCTAGGCAGTCTCTCTAGACTTGACCTGCCGTGTGGCGGCGCTCGGTCTGGAATCACTGATAGTGGCGACACGCGGGTCCGACGTATACTAACGGACCGCGGCCGATTTAAAGGCTACCACCTAGCTACCACCTAGCAAGTGTGGTGTCTGGCGGTGACACCACAATGACCACATGATTCACGATGCGCAGTGATGGGAACTGGCGCGACAAGAGCGACCATCTATCAGACATCAGGCACAATAACTCGAATGAAATCAGATAATGTTCTGCTCTCAATTTTAAATAAAGTATCGATATCTTACCTACATTTCATTTAACGCATTCTGCTAGCTAAAATCAACCATACGGAAAATTTACGTAATACGTTTGTAATTTTTCAAAACTTTACTTAATGTGATGCAGCGCAGTACGTATGACGACTAAAGGAAAGAAATTCAGTTCTTCATCGAGTGAAGATATCGGACTGTAAGATGTCTAAAAATCAATGTTTTTCGCCTAATGGTTTTGGAGAAATCGGATGATAAGTATCTCGTATCGGCTGCAACGCTGTCTCTCAGCGTATGCAGCAGTATTTGGCGACCAGTACGGTAAGCTTGCGAGAGCTGACAAGGGCGAGAATTATCGCACAAACAGCGTAACAGCTCATGCACCCTAGTTGCTGACAAGAATAATATACAGGAGAAGAAAAGAAATCTGAGGATCTCTTAGATTACGATCAGTTTGGCCTTAGGAAAGGTAAAGGGACCACAGAGGCAGTTCTGACGTTGCGGTTGACAGTGGAAGCAAGGCAAAAGAAAAATCAAGACACGTTCATAGGATTTGTCGACCTGGAAAAAGCATTCGACAATATCAAATGATGCATGAAGTTCGAAATTCTGAGAAAAACAGGGGTAAGATAGGGAAACAAGGATAATGTAGACTAAGAACAAGAAACAAGACGGAGCAATAAGAGTGGAAGACCACGAACGAAGCGCTCGGATTAAAAAGGATGTAAGACAGGGTGTGGTCTTTCGCCCCTACTGTTCAGTCTATACATCGAAGCAACAACGATCAAATTAAAGAAAGGTTCAAGAATGGAATTAAAAGTCAAAGTGAAAGGATATCAATGATAAGATTTGCTGAAAACATTCCTATCCTCTGTGAAAGTGAAGCAGAATTACAGGATCTGTTGAACAGAATGAACTGTGTACCGAGTACAAAATATGGATTTAGGGTAAACCGAAGAAAGATGAAAGTGAGGAGAAGTAGCAGAAACGAGGACAGCGAGAAACTTAACATCACGATTGGTGATCACGAAGTAGGTGATGTAAAACCTACCTAGGCAGCAGAATAACCCATGGCGGACGGAGCAAGGAGGACACTGTGAAAAAGGGCATTCCAAACCAAAAGAAGAGTAATAGTATCAAACACATTCCTTAATTTCAGGAAGAAATTTCTGAGAATGGATATTTGGAGCACAGCGTTGTATGGTAGTGAAACACCGGCTGTAGGAAAACCGGTACAAAAAAGAATCGATGCGTTTGAGATGCAGCGCTACAGAAGAATGATGAAAATTAAGTGGGCTGATAAAGTAAGGAATGAGGAGGTTCTGCATAGACTCGGAGAGGAAAGAAAAATGTGGAGAACGGTGACAAAGAGAAGGGACAGGATGATACGACATCTATTAAGATATTAAGGAGTAACATACATAATACAAGAGGGATCTGTAGTGAGTAAAAACTGTAGAGGAAGACAGAGATTGGAATACATCCAGCAAATGAGTCAGGACACAGGTTGCTAGTGCTACTTCTAGATGAGAAGGTTGATACAAGACAGGAATTTCATGGCGGGCCGCATCAAACCATTCGGAAGACTGATGACTCAAAAATGTAAACTAAGAAGTACATCTGCATGTATCTTCGTAAAGGAACTTTTGAAAACGTAGTTCAGTATTTCTGCTTTGAATCTACTGCCCTCACTTCAGTTCGTACGTCATCCCTGAGAGTTAAGAGCAAGGGTGGGCAACCGGCGGATCCAGTCCGGGATTGCATTCATTCCGGCCTGCGGAAGAAATTCGTTAAGTTACTCCTAGTTAGTTATCGACTGGGACTGACTCTCTCGTTGTATTTTGTTTTTCTCTTCTTTCTCGTATTAATATTAGAAAAATAATTCCGTCCGCTATGGACGTGTTAGAACAGTGCATCTGTTGAAATTGAAGGCAACTGATAATGAATTAGTTGCAATCGGTTGATTTTTTTAGAAATTTAATTTTCTATGATATGTTTCAAGACGCCTTGAACACATCTTCAGAAGTTATATTTATTTATGTGTCATATTGGAAGAAACAGTGGGGAAATGCTGTAGAACCAGAAAACAAAATATTAAATATAGCTTACTGTGTAATTGGGCAGTATTTACGTATTTAGAAACGAAGAGGTAGACACCAACTATGAAGGGGTGGTAGATGCCATCAAAACGGTAGCAAGACTGGCCACACTATACTGTTTGTCTCCAAGGAGGATTAGGGCCGAATATTGATTACTAGTCATGGACTGGAATCACATTCTCGAGCTGTTATGAATGCGGGAGGTTCTGTTTTGTGTGGAGAAGTGTCAAATTCATTCTTTAGACAGTGGGTAACGACGGACATCTAATGTAAAGGAAACAGACATAATAGAGAGAAGTTTGCAGATTACTGGGAGAGCTGAAGTTTCAATAGAAGGAATAGACGCATGTGTGTGAAATAAATAAGGAGTTACTGATCAGTAACGAGAGTCGACGGGAAGAGAGGTCTTGACTGTAACATAGTTTGTACATTTAACTAGATGCTTCCGTTTACTAACGTATTTTTCTGCAGGAACAGAAAAACATTGATTAAGATGATGATAATCACCAAAGTTGTAATCAAGCCATTAACAGGGTCCGCAAATGCTGTTAAAAAATTGTCCGTGAAAGAGGTCACAATTCCTATAACACAGAAAGACTTTAGTATGGATTTCTAGCATTAACACTAAATCTAATCATTGGTTTTGGTGTAAAATATTGTGGTCTCTGTCGTGTTCGACACCCAAGAGTGTATAAAATCCAGTAAAAAATGGTTTTACAGACATTGTCTAACACAACAGTGGAAAGTATAACTTGTCCTCGGAGAAAAAAATTACGTTCAGATAATCAGTGGTTTTGTAGAAAAATAGCAATATAGTTGCTGTCGCTTTTGTTACTCCTATAGTAACTCACACAGCATTGGCACCAGGATTGGCGGATGACAGATACGACAATATTCGGCAGATATGATGGTGATCCCAAAAGTAAGTCTCCAATTAAAAAAAAAAGTATAAACAAACGTTTACTTACAATAAGTTGTACATTGATTTGGAGTTTGAACATTTTCCTATTTTTACACATAATCGCCATTTCGACCTATGCATTTCTGTAAACTCTTTAGCAGTTTCTGTACCCACACGTCACACCAGCCCGCCGCCATGCTATAGAAGAAGCGTCGGACCTCATCTTTCACCTAGTCGTCGTCACTGAAGCGCCTTCCGTGAAAGTGTTCTTTCAACTTGGAAAACAAACGGTAGTCACAGGGCACTAAGTCCGGACTGTTGGGTGGGCAGGTGATGGTGTCCCGACCTAACCGTTGGAGAAGATCCACATTTTGACGGGAAATATAGGCGCGAGCGTGGTCGTGGAGAATGCTTATAGCCTTGCTCAACATGCCTCTTCTTTCCTAAACCGTCATTCTGAGTTTCCTCAGTGTCTGGCAACGCCTGTCGGCACTTAGTGTTGCCCCAGGAACTATGAAGTCGATCAATAACATCTCCTTTCTATCCCAGAATACGGTTGTCATTGATTTTACCGGCAGATTGTGTTCTGTTTAATTTTCGTGGCTTGAGTGAATCGGAATGACACTACTCAAGTGGTCGTTGTTTGGTCTCTTATGTGAAGTGTAAAGCCTAGGTTTTATCACCGCGACTACTCAATCCGAAAGGATGTCCTTATCAATTTGCATAGGGTTGAAGAAATTTTTGGGAATTTTCAATGCGTTGCCGTTTGTGGTCTTCAGTGAGCATTCTTGGGACCCATCTTACGCACAGCTTCTGAAATTTCAACATTGCAGGCAAAGTCCGGCGTATGATGCTTCGAGACACCTGAGTAAGAACATTGCAGAGTTCATCGAGAGTAGTCCGCCGACCTTGAAGCACGATTTGTTCCACCTTTGTGATTGTCTCTTCGGACAATGGCGGTCTCCCGCTTCTTTCCTCCTTATGAATTTCAGTAAGACCACCTGCAAACTTTCTACTCTACTTGCGGACATTTTTGACATCCATACACAACTCTACGTACACTTCCGTCAACTGTCCACGAATGTCGACTGGTTTACCGCCTTTTGCACTCAGAAACCGAATAAGTGCGCTAGCATTGCACCTGGCGGTAGCGGCTAACCGGACCTTCATTACAAGTGGCTGCGAAGCTCCAACGGGAGTAGAGAGTGGAAGGAGCACGGAAAGAAAAACAGTGTCGCCAACAGTCAGACACACAGTTTCCCTGCGGCCCTTGCGCTTTAGAGACCTTACTTTTGGCATTACTCTCGTATTTCTGTTGTGGCTAACCGGACCTCCATTACATGTGGCTGCGAAGCCAAGCCTGAAACCTCCAGCGGGAGCAGAGAGCAAAAGGACCACGGAAAAATAACTGTGTGGCCAACAGCCACACAAACAGTTTCCTTGCGGCCCTAGCGCCTTAGAGACCGTCTTTTTGGCATTACCCTCGTACATCTGTTGTTGCAGACTCAGACCGTCACTATGAGGAGCTGCGGGTGCGCCTGGAGAGAACTGCGAAAAGGGTGGCTGCCGCAGACAAAGAAGATGCCAAGGAGATTAGCAGGTGAGGCTCTGTCTGCGAAACCTGAGCTAGCTTGCCAGTTGATCTTAATCCTACAATCATGACAGTTTACCAAAGCGTGTCATTTGTGAATGATCAGAAGAGAGATGTCGCTAATCATACAGAACATCAAGCACTATTCTCTTCAGAACAAGGGTACAGTATATGAACAACAAGAGGTTGTATAGCTAGTGATTAATGCGTTCATTGCCAGCTGGTGTGGCCGAGCGGTTCTAGGCGTTTCAGTCTGGAACTGCGCGACCGCTACGGTCGCAGGTTTGAATTCTGCCTCGGGCATGGATGTGTGTGATGTCCTTAGGTTAGTTAGGTTTAAGTAGTTCTAAGTTCTAGGGGACTGATGACCTGTTAAGTCCCATAGTGCTCAGAGCCTTTTGAATCAATGAGTTCATTGAACAACAGACAGCACTGAACACGACATGTGGAAAAATCAGGTCTACTGCCGGATGTTTGTGTCGCTCTGGCACAATATTTCGGCCACGTAACTCGTTGCCTTCTTCAGGTAATACCTGAGACTGCCGTATTGGAGGATCTCGTCCAGTATTTATGCCTAGAGGGCGATAGTCGCTCTGTTGGCCGTCCGCTCCCGCCTGGTGCTGCTTGTAAGGTGTTGTCTCTTCCCCGGTGCTCCCTCGGACGTCCGCGCCCGACTTGGTCGCCATCTGTGGCAGCTGTCTGAGGCCAGTCCTGTGTCGGGTGTTCCGTTCGCGGTCCGCGGCCGCCTGGTGCTGCTCCTGAGCAGCGCCAGGACGGCAAACAGAGCGCCCAGCGCCCTCTGGGCGTAAATAGTGGACAAGATCCTCTAATACGGCAGTCTCAGGTAGCACCTAAAGAAGGCAACGAGTTACGTGGCCGAAATATTGTGCCAGAGCGACACAGACATCCGGCAGTAGACCCGATTATTCCACATGTCAAGACCTCGCCGGGAAAGCCCGAAGAGTTACAGCACTGAACATGCTTACTATGATGTCGTATCGCGGACAGAAAGAGTGGCTGGAAGTCTCAGTGTCATATAATCCGCAAAAAAATGAGCTCAATAGTTTATTTTTAGGTATAATCAAATAAAACTATTTTGCCGAAATTCAAAATGCTCTGCAAATTTTGTGTGTAACTTGTATGAGAATTTACATTTCTTTGATAATCGTATCCATATCCCAAAAGGGAGTGAACGGAGAAAAGTCGCTTTTCGGTTGGCGAATCTTTGTCTGATCAATAATTTTATACTGTTCATTGCGGCAGGAAAGGCACATGACCATCTTCGGTTTATTGGGAGAATTTTCGGAAGTGTGGCTAATCTGCGAAAAATGACCGCATATAGGACGCTAGTGCGACCTATTGTTGGGTACTGCTCGAGTGTTTGGGATCCGCACCAAGTCGGATTAAAGGAAGACACCGTAGCAATTCATAGGTGGGTCGCTGTTGAAGGGCCTGCACATCAGGAATCGGGTCAATGTAAACAACGCTTTTCAGATACGCTCAGAGGTAAAAATCTAGGAGTTTTAAATCCGTTCATCTAGCAGTCCATGCTGTTGAACCTCTGTGTCCTCGTATTCCCAGGACTAACACTTCTCTCAATGAAACGGGAGATTTGGAAGTGCTCCGATCTTCCAACTTACCTTATATCGGACGTTGCATTCTCTGTCTTGGATTCCGTATCAGAACTACGTCTACTATGTCCGCTCCAGAGCCCATGGAAGCCTTAATAGCAATTGTGAAACACCTTGTACATACAGCATTGTCAGAAACAGTCTGAAAAGATTGAAAGCGTGTGGCAGAGTAGGTTGTGCTAAGAAATAATTGTTAAGAAAAAATTCTATACACTGTGCCGTTTCCGAGTTAACTGGCAATGAAGTTATCCAATCAGGTCGTTGCACGCACAGATTCAAACGGCCCACCAGAAACGGTGTTGCCAACCGCGTACTTCGTTTTTGCATAACTTAATCATAGCTAACACTTGGTTTTAGAATCATGAAAGAAGGCTGTATACATGGAAGAACCCTGGAGGTACTAGAAGGTTTCACTTAGATTATATAACGGTAAGACAGAGATTTAGGAACCAGATTTTAAATTGTAAGACATTTCCAGGGGCAGATGTCGACTCTGACCACAATCTATTGGTTATGAACTGTAGATTAAAACTGAAGAAACTGCAAAAAGGTGGGAATTCAACGAGATGGGACCTGGATAAACTGAAAGAACCAGAGGTTGTACAGAGTTTTAGGGAGACCATAAGGGAACAATTCACAGAAATGGGGGAAAGAAATACAGTAGAAGAATAATGGGTAGCTTTGAGGGATGAAATAGTGAAGGCAGCAGAGGATCAAGTAGGTAAAAAGACGAGGGCTAGTAGAAACCCTTGGGTAACAGAAGAAATACTGAATTTAATTTATGAAAGGAGAAAATATAAAAAATGCAGTAAATGAAGCAGGCAAAAAGGAATACAAACGTCTCGAAAATGAGATAGACAGGAAGTGCAAAATGAATGGTGATGGCTAGAGGACAAATGTAAAGATGTAGAGGCTTATCTCACTAGGGGTAAGATAGATACTGCCTACAGGAAAATTAAAGAGACCTTTGGAGAAAAGAGAACCACTTGTATGAATATCAAGAGCTCAAATGGAAACCCAGTTCTAAGCAAAGAAGGAAAAGCAGAAAGGCGGAAGGAGTATATAGAGGGTCTATACAAGGGCGATGTACTAGAGGACAATATTATGGAAATGGAAGAGGATGTAGATGAAGATGAAATGGGAGATACGATACTGTGTGAAGAGTTTGACAGAGCACTGAAAGACCTGAGTCGAAACAAGGCCCCCGGAGTAGACAAGATTCCATTAGAGCTACTGAAGGCCTTGGGAGAGCCAGTCGTTCCAAAACTCTACCATTTGGTGAGCAAGATGTATGAGACAGGCGAAATACCCTCAGTCTTCGAGAAGAATATAATAATTCCCAATCCCAAAGAAAGCAGATGTTGACAGATGTGAAAATTACCGAACTATCAGTTTAATAAGTCGCAGCTGCAAAATACTAACGCGAATTCTTTACAGACGAATGGAAAAAGTAGTAGAAGCCAACCTCGGGGAAGATCAGTTTGGATTTCGTAGAAATGTTGGAACACGTGAAGCGATACTGACCCAACGAATTATCTTAGAAGAAAGATTAAGGAAAGGCAAACCTACGTTTCTAGCATTTGTAGACTTAGAGAAAGCTTTTGACAACGTTGACTGGAATACTCTCTTCCAAATTCTGAAGGTGGCAAGGGTGAAATACAGGGTGCGAAAGGCTATTTACAATTTGTACAGAAACCAGATGGCAGTTATAAGAGTCGAGGGGCATGAAAGATAAGCAGTGGTTGTGAAGTGGTGGAGTGAGACACGGTTGTAGCCTCTCCCCGATGCTATTCAATCTGTATATTGAGCAAGCAGTAAAGGAAACAAAAGAAAAGTTCGGAGTAGGTATTAAAATCCATGGAGAAGAAATAAAAACTTTGAGGTTCGCTGATGACATTGTAAATCTGTGAGAGACAGCAAGGGACTTGGAAGAGCAGTTGAACGGAATGGACAGTGTCTTGAAAGAAGGATATAACATGAACATCAACTAAAGCAAAACGAGGATAATGGAATGTAGTCGAATGAAGTCGAGTGATGGTGGGGGAAAGAGATTAGGAAATAAGACACTAAAAGTAGTGAAGCAGATTTGGTATTTGGTGAGCAAAATAACTGGCAATGGCAAGGAAAACGTTTCTCAAGAATAAAAGTTTGTTAACAACGAGTATAGATTTAAATGTCAGGAAGTCGTTTCTGAAAGTATTTGTATGGAGTGTAGCCATGTATGGAAGTGAAATGTGGACGATAAATAGTTTAGACAAGAAGAGCATAGAAACTTTCGAAATGTGGTGCTACAGATGAATGCTGAAGATTAGATGGGTAAATCACGTAACCAATGAGGCGGTATTGAGTAGAAATGGGGGGAACAAGAGCTTGTGGCACAACTTGACTAGAAGAAGGGATCGGTTGGTAGGACATGTTCTGAGACATCGAGGGATCAGCAATTTAGTATTGGAGGGCAGCGTGGAGGGTAAAAATCGTAGAGGGAGACCAAGAGATGAATACAGTAAACAGATTCAGAAGTATGTAGGTTGCAGTAGGTACTGGGAGATGAAGATAGTTGCTCAGGTTAGAGTAGCATGTAGAGCTGCATCAAACCAGTCTCAGGAGTGGAGACCAGAACAACAACAACAACAATGTATCACGAAGCAAGTAAGCAAGTACCGTTCGCGCTGGCGGAATGTTAGGTGATACCACGTAGTTATAAGTTTGTGACTATTACAGTGCCATCTATCACAAAGGGAAAAAAGTGGTCCAACTAAAACACTGATATTTCTTTACGTACTACACGAATATGTAATAAAAAAATGGGGGTTCCTATTTAGAAAAACGAAGTTGATATCCGTTTGACCTATGGTAGCGCCATCTAGCGGGCCAACCATAGCGCCATCTGGCTTTCCCATTTCAAGCTAGACGATGCTTATTTCGTGAGATATTTGGCCCGGTCACTGTGAATGGACAGTCTGTGTAACGAACCAATGAAGGAAAAGTATAGCAAGTAAACTGCGGATATTCAAGCACGACAGAACCCATCAAGGTCGACGATTAAGCATACTAGGAGGACAATATTTTTCTGATCGGCAGTACCTCTCACCCTACTGAAGTGGAAGGTAGTGAGGGGAGGAAGGATGTTTATCATTACAGTGCCTCACCCCTCGCAGAATCCCTTGTGAGCTGCCTTCTCTCCGAAGCCAGCCGAATCGGCCGTCTTATTGTGCAGACTTCTGGTGTCGGACCTGAGCGAGCTGTGGCGGCTGGACGGGCGAGACCGGGGCAGGCGCCGGCTGGCAAAACAGACTGCGGAGCTGGTGCAGCGCCGGCTTCGAACCCTGCAGAATCCGCAGCACTGTCACGCAGCCAGGAGGCTTGGCTGCCACATCATGAAGGTACGTATCTTTCTCGTCTCACCTACTGTTGGAGCGTCCCGAAGCAAGAGGGCGCAGTACACTGAGGTGACGAAAGTCATGGGGTAGCGGCGTGATCATACACAGTGAGCCGTGTGTCGGCTCGTGCTACACCTTGTGTTTAGATTGCATTGGTTTGATATGTTGTCTGTCATTAAGTGGCTGCTTGGTTGTCTTTTCCCTCTGCTATCGATATCTGCGTTTTTGCTTCCGGGAAACTGCCATGGAGGAAGTGAGATCTTTGACCGGTTGTAACCTCGGGTGGTGGCGCGGAGGTAGGGGCGTTGCGCGGAGAGACTGTGGTGGACACTGGAGGTTAGTGTGGCTCTCCAGCGGGAAGCAGGCGTGGTCGGTTGTACTGACCCGCCACGTGATGTATGTCGGTTGTGTGTAACGAGCGGGTGGAGTTGACGGAAGAACTCGCCGCGTATTGGTTGTAGACAGAATCGCCCCACGAGTAGTTGCTGTTCATTTCGCCTTGGTGGGACGTTAACAAGCTTCTTTAAATCCTCCGTTTCAACACTGCAATTTAAAAGGAGACACCTAACATGAAGGAGCGGTCACTACCCGTCAACGTTGCAGAGAAGACGTGAACTCCGGTGACAGAGCGTGTTGTCGTGTGACCGTGGCGTGTTGGGTACGCTGGCGACGCGTGCGCGGTCGGATGTGTGGATCCTTGCCATCGGAGGTCGTGTACTGCCTGTTTGTGCATAACTGCAAGTTAAGTTCGTGGAAGGTTTAATCATTAAGTAATAATTTTGTGTAACCTGCGTCTCTTCTGGCTTGTGGCCTCCGGCGACCGGGTTTCCTGTCCCTGGCACCGGTGTAATTGAAGACAGTGATCTTTCCTCCTCCTCCCGTTACTGTCCGACGGGAGGTGTAGTTTTGGGCAGTTGAATTGTTTCGCTATTCTGTCGTGGGTTATGAGTAAATTCATGCTTCTTGTTGGTTGATCATGTGGTCGCTCATTCAGGACTGTGTGGTGTAATGTTTCCTTCCACGAGGTTAGCTCTAATTCAGTCAGCAAGTTAAGCCATCTTATAACAAGTTTTCGCTGGCTAAAAGTCAGTGCAGTGACCAGCCTGAGAATGGCAATTGTGTTTACGGGCGAATTTAAATTGGTCAGTATTCTGTCTAGCCTGAGCATCCCTGAGTGGATTATTTGTGGCCGCCTTACACGGGTCCGTCATATCTGTTATGTTCTAATGATATTCCAGGACACTTTTGTTTAAAATATTTTTAAATTCCTCCAAGTTTGTAAATTCCTTTTATTGCCATTAATCGTGTGTTCGCTGAAACATGTTTAATTTTTTTAAATGGCGGTGTTGGTAGCTTCACTACCTCGCCGTACCTTATTAACAAAGTTCTGTATTTACTTTAGTAGCCTGTTTACTAAAGTTTTTAAATTGTTGTATTGCTATACATTACTTTTATTGGCGTTAGCGGCATGTTTAAAGAGGTAGTTTATTACCATACTGCTAGCTTCTGTGTACTAAAAAAAAAAATTTTTTTTTAATTGTTGTATTGCTATAAATTACTTGATTGCCATTAGCGGCGTGTTTAAAAGGCTGTTTATTGCCGTACTGCTAGTTTCTGTAAGATACGAATAAAACATTTGTGAAAATCTCAACTCGACAGTAAACTACTAGAAATTTGGCCCCGTTTCCCAACTCGTGGTGTGGCTTGTAGAAACCGTAACCACTGTGTGTGTCACACAGATGGCGGTAGTATGGCATACGCATGGTATCAAATGACAGTGCATTGGCGGAGCTGTCATTTGCACTGAGGTGATTCATCTGAAGAGGTTATGGACGTGAATGTGTTCGCAAGAGGGGAATTAACAGGCTTCGAACGCAAAATGGTAGTCGGAGGCACGCATGGGACATTCCGTTTCGGATATCGTCAGGGAATTCAATATTCCGACATCGACAGTATCAAGAGTGTGCTCAGAATACCAAATTACTAGCATTACCTTTGACTGAGGACAACGCTGTGGCCGACAGCCATCACTTAACGAGAGAGGAGCTGTTTGCATAGAGTTGTCGGTACTGACAGACAAACAACATTGCGTGGAATAACCGCAGAAATCAATGTGGAAAGTACGACGAAACTATTGTTATAGCAATACGACTGAATCTGTCGTTAATGGACTATGGCAGCAGACGGCCGACGCGAGTGCCTTTACTAACAGCACCACATCGGCTGCAGCATCACTCCTGGGCTCATGGCCTTATCTGTTGGACCCTAGGAGGCTGGAAAACAAAGGCCTGTTCAGATGAGTCCCGACTTTAATTAGTAAGAGCTGATGGTAGGATTCGGGTCTGGTACCAGACCCAATGAAGCCATGGCTTCATAATGCTGTGGCCTATGGTTAGCATGGAATCGGTTCTCTGTTCCAAGTGAACCGATCATTAATTGGAAGTCGTTATGTTCCGCTACTTGGCGATCATTTGCAACCATTCATAGACTTAATGTTCCCAAACAACGATGGAATTTTTTGTGGATACCAATGCTCCATGTCGCTGGGTCACTATTGTTCGTGATTGGTTTCAAGGATATTCTGGAAATTTCGAGTGAATGATTTGGAAACCTTAATCACCCGACATGAATCACATCGAAAATTTATGGGACGAAATGGAGAGGTTAGTTCATGCACAAAATCCTGCACCAGCAACACTTTGGCAATTATTAACGGCTATAGAGGCAGCATGGCTCAATATTTCTGCACGTGACCTCTAACGACTTCTTGAGTCTATGCCTCATCCAGTAGCCAGGCAAAAGAAGGTCCCAAACGATATCAGACGTGTATTGTCATCTCAGCGTGTTTGGAACTGAACGAGGTCGACGATGTGAACATTATTGTCTAGGTGGGTTTCCCGGTTCAGAGTTTTATCTTATGCTCAACTTTTTTTATCTGAAATTTTTGTTTTTTATAAATCCATTTTAACAAGCAAAAGTACATGGCTTAAATACTATGTAAATAATTTTCACCAACAAAAGGACTGCGTGGACTGGACAACTAAAGGTTTCAAACGATTGAGGGTAAAGTTCAGGTCTGCAATCAAAATTAAACATGTATACACCAGTGAAAAAATTATCCAGTCAAAGCGCAAAAAAAGCGAACATGTTCCTCTTTAAAATACTCTGACAGACAAGTGGAGAATCAGCTCCCTCAACTTTCAATCCGCTTTCTTGACGAAAAATTTTAGCATGCGAACATATTCGCGCTCTTTTAACACAAAACACTCTAATTCGTGATACTTAGTCTCTCTCTCTAGTTCATCCTTCATACTAAGCATCTCCTTGTCACTACCACTGCCTATATACGTCTGTCTCCCACTGTCTCCTTTTTCTCCCACGATATACAGTATCTCCACAGTCAATGTCACCATTCTGACTTATGCTGTCTCCTTTTGTCTTTTCCTCTGCCAATGTCTCCACTGTTGTAGCTTCTCGATCACATTGTGGCTTTTAAGTGGATACAGGAGCAAGAAACCGAAGCGGTATGCGGACAGAGTATTCACATATTAACTTATTCCACATATAATATAATACAGTAAAAATAATATATAACTTTGTTTACTGAACTTGCTGTGACAGTGCCGGCTGTTGTGGCCGAGCGGTTCTAGGGGCTTCAGTCTAGAACCGCGCAACCGCTACGCCCGCAGGTTCGAATCCTGCCTCGGGCATGGATGTGTGTGATGTCCTTAGGTTAGTTAGTTTTAAGTAGTTCTAAGTTCTAGGGGGCTGCTGATCTCAGAAGTGCTCAGAGCCATTTTTTTTTTTTTTTTTTTTTTGCAGTGACAGTTGCTAACAGTTGTACATTTGAATGTCCAAACATATACAGGTACAAAGGTTTACAATTCAGTCAGATGCATTGACTGTTCCATAGATGACGAGCCCTGACCGTTATGAGAGTCTGTAAATGTTATGAAATGGCAAACACACAAAAATGGCGCTCTGTGCGTCTATATTTGAACTTCAGTAAGCCAGAATCTGGAGTTACGGAGACGGGCTGCTTGCATATCATTGGTAGCGGCGTAAATTTTCGTGGCAGCACCTTCATCCCACAGAGGCAGCTGTGTCGACCGGATGGCGGCCGATACCGTATCCACCATACCTCGGCAACTCAAAAATTATGAGATGTCCAACCTTTCTTTTTTTCCTACACTCACGTGTTTAAAATTTCTGTTGAAAATGTACCCTCCCCCACACTTACGTCTTAACGTTCTCCGGTCTGGGAGGAACCAGACGCCCCAAGCCTATGTATGGTCTCCACCCATCTATATTTTTCATTTCCACTGTCTCCTCTCACTTTTGCTTGCACTTCTTCTATCTTCATCCATCTCTCTTTCTCTTTTACTGCCACTGTTTCACACTGACTGTCAATATCTCCTCTCTCTTTGGCTCCCACTGCTATTGTCTTCATCCATCTTTCTCTTTCACTGCCAATTTTTGTCTTCCGCCATCACTGTCTCCTCTTTCTTTCTTTCCCACTGGCATTCTGTTCTCTTTCTTTCACGTTCATTGCCTCTCTGCTACTCTCTTCCAGCACAAAAAACGCGAATATGTTCATGTGCCAAAATTTATGGTTTGGGCTGAGGTTACTGGTTCTCTGTAGCGGGTTTTCTGTCACAGTTCTTCAGCGACAGGAGCATTTCTCCATTGGTTTCCTTCTTTCCCTTGTACAACAAAGTGTATTTCTTATATAAAACAAATTCTATATGTCAGTAAAGTTTTGACAGTTTATTTATATACTGCGACGCACAACACATAAGTGTACATAATATGTAGTTAACACACAATGTTTTGTTCGCATTTTTTCTGGACACGTAGCTTATCGATTGCAATTCATCGAAAATAAAACTCGCGACATATGATTTGTGTCTTAAAAGAGTAAAAGTATTATTACAAATATATTCCTAGATATACTAGCTCTCCAGTTTTACCTAATTTTTGGCAGTCATTTTCAGTCATTACCGGATACGTTGAGATCGGTTGTAGCACATTTTTGTGACGGGAGTACCACTTTGGGCATATCTGTACAGGCGTGAAATGCCCATTATACAGAGAAAACGCATCATAAATTTTTATTATCGAAGAAAATGTTGACCTCACCATCCGTGCGATCACTATAGAACGCTTGCCACGTGTTCATTGCGTGTGTTAAAATTACTTTTACGCCTCAGACTAGGTAATACACACATATTTTACGTAAATAAGAACGGTGACTATGTACCTCTGGATTTCGTTAATGGATAAGGCCACAAACAAAATTTTTGAAGTTCTCCGATAACCATATCTTAAGAACATATGGTAAAAAATGTCGATGATTTGCCATGAATGGAAATTACAGAAATGGCCATGACCACAATCGGTACTTTTGCCACACAAAGCTCATGGTTGTTCGTGGTTTTCTCAGGAACCGCGAATGAACAAATTTTTCTTTCATAAGCCACCTGCGGCCCACCATAGGTCGCACCTAGTGCAAAAGAACCAACCGATTTGCTTTAATTTACCTGGATTGGTATAATGTTTATATTTTGACCCTGAGTAGTATAGCTGCAGTACGTCTGTTCTTCCGAAAGTTATACAAATGATCGCTTGGACAAGGACTATACAAAACACTTGACCTCTTATCTCGCTGATAAATAGGACCTGAGACATGAAGCCCTGAAGAATCGAATTTTCGCGTGCGGCTTTCTGGAGCATACTGGTAACGTGCACTGTCGCTCAGGGACCAGTTACCAGATTTAAAATCTCAATAGAAATATTTCAAAAACCAAGATGGCTTACTGTTTACTGGATAACCTGTTTCAACACACTAAAGGTGTCATCATTCATATCCGATAATGGCACCTTTAGTGTGTTGAAACCGGTTATCCAGTAAACAGTATTTAGGCGATCTTTGCTTTTGCTTCTACAACAGAGTGATCGCCCCACTACGTACTATGTGCTTACTGTAAGATCTAAATGGCGTGAATCTCGAACATGAAATTTCCCATAGTGAATTTCTAAATGTAAATAAATAATAAACATTATGGAAAATGTATTACTTTTTGAGGATCATGTCCAAATTACAAGCGTATGTTTTATAATATCCAAAAAGCCCTCCAGTTTTGCCGAGTACAAACGTTGTCTCGACAAAATGCATTTAAAGTTTTAATTTAAATTTTTGTGTTTGCAAAGCTGCGTACACAAAAATTGAAATTAAATTATGGCCCTCCCAAAGGTAGTGTTATAGGCCTTCTACTGTTCCTTATCTATACAAACGAGAAACTGTGTAAAGTTGTTTGCAAATGATGTTGTCGTATATCGTCTAGTAAAGTCATCAGAAGATCAAAACAAATTCCAAAATGATTTAGAAACCTGTATGGCTCGAAAATTGGCAGTTGACCCTAAAGAATGAAGAGTGAGAGATCATCCACGTGAATGCTATAAAGAATTCAAGTAAATTACTGTGAATTACGATTACGGACAACTTAAGCTGGAAAGAACACAAAGAAAATGTTGTGAGGAAGGGGAATCAAAGACTGCGTTTTATTGGCGAAGCACTTAGAAGATGCAACAGATCTTCTAAAGAGACAGCCTACACTAAGCCCGTCCGTCGTCTTTTGGAATACTGCTGCGAGGTGTGGGATCCTTACCAGACGGAATCAACGGAGTACATCGACGAAGTTCAAAGAAGGGCAGTGCGTTATGAATTATCGAGAAATATGGGAGAGAGTGTGACTGACACGATACAGGATCTGTGGCGGACACCATTACTTTCTCGTTGCGGTGGGATCTTCTCATAGCGTCTGGTGCCAGACTTGAACCCTACCATTAGCTATCACTAATTAAAATCGGGACTGATCTGAGCAGTCCTTTGTTTTCCACTCTCCTAGGTTAAATAGCTCTAAGCACTATGGGACTTAACATCTGAGGTCATCAGTCACCTAGAACTTAGAACTACTTAAGCCTAACTAACCTAAGGACATCACACACATCTATGCCCGAGGCAGGATTCGAACCTGCGACCGTAGCGGTCGCGCGGTTCCAGACTGAAGCGCCTAGAACCGCTCGGACACAGCGGTCGGCAGCCTCCTAGGGTTCAACAGAGGTGGTCATGAGCCCAGGAGAGGTGCTGCAGCCAATGTCGTGCTGTTAGCAAAGGCACCCGCGTAGGCTGTCTGCTGCCGTAGTCCATTAAAGACAAATTCAGCCACACTGCTCTAACAATACTTTCATCGTACCTTCCACATTGATTTGGTTAAAAAAATGGTTCAAATGGTTCTGAGCACTATGGGACTCAACATCTTAGGTCATAAGTCCCCTAGAACTTAGAACTTCTTAAACCTAACTAACCTAAGGACATCGCACACACCCATGCCCGAGGCAGGATTCGAACCTGCGACCGTAGCAGTCCCGCGGTTCCGGACTGCAGCGCCAGAACCGCACGGCCACCGCGGCGGCACATTGATTTGTGCGGTTATTTCACGCAATGTTGCTTGTCTCAATTTCAGCCACCAACTTTCTTCTCCAAATTCGAAAATATTTCGGTGATGGCGACCTACACAGGAAGAAACTACCACCATTAAAAAAAACAAGGGATAGCAGAGCTGGCACGGAAAGGTAGAGATAGTCTTTCCTTCTGCGTGCTGTTCGAGACTGGAATAACAGAGAATTATTGTGAAGGTGGTTCATGAACCCTCTGCCAAGCACTTAAGTGTGACTTGGAGAGTATCCACTTGGATGTATATGTAGATGTTAATGAATTCAGTGCTTCATTGCGTATAGGATGCAAGGCATCTCTCCATCAAACTGTCGACAGTCAGTTGTTTCTACACGTCAGAGGTATCTTCAGTAACTTCACCACACAGTGTTGGCTTATAATCAAAAGTATCCAGTGTGCCGTTGATCCCAGTTTGCTTATATTTGCACCAACTTTCAGAACAGAAATCATACTGTGGATTATTATTCGTCGAACATATTTGTTTTCCATCTCAATATTGGCAGAAGCATGTACTTGAGGCAGCTAGGAGGCAATAAAACAGCTATATTGATATTTTCTTCAGACACAGACAGCTTTAATACAAAGAGCTGTCGCTCGGAGGCGCATAGGCCCAAGACCCGAGAGCGACTAGAGTGGCCATACGCGTGCTTCTATTGAAACGTGGTTTTCAGTTACGAACAATTGGCCAACAAAATTCTTTTGATCACATATTCTGAAGCCTATAAGGAGTTAAAACACGCAAAAAAAGAATTTTGAACCCTCGAGACCGGAAAAACTTCGTAACCAGAAGCTCAAATTCACATCACCATCTCAATGGACCGAGCGTGATGGTCCAGGTGACATTTCACATCGTAAGGCTCAGGGTCTGTAACGATGGTCGTCTACCTACATACCCAGTACAACTGAGAAAAACACTTTGTTTCAAAATCATTCACTCTATGTACCGGGTTGGTAGTCGAAAGTGAGACCTCTGCCTTTCGGGGGCAACTACTCTACCACCCGAACTATTCAAACGCTCTCATGACCCGCCTTCACAAATTTACTCTCGCCAGTACCTTATTTGCTACCTTTCAAACTGCATAAGAATTATCTTGCATACCTCTTGCGGTATTGCACTGCTAGAAGAAAGGATAATACGGACACATGGCTTAGCCACAGCCTGGTTTTGCTAAAAGAATTTTCACTTTGCAGCGCAGCGTTCGCTGATATGAAACTTTCTGGCAGATGAGTGCCGGGCCGGGAGTCAAACCTGAAACCTTTCCAAAAGCACTTTTTTGTCAGGCAGTATAGTCTGTGAGAACATGGGAAGTACGAACACATCACTTCTTTTATATTATGAGTTTCGATGGTGATCTTCCGCGAAGATAAATAACCGGCATTTTAGAGCTGAGGGACTAGGCGCGTGTTTTATTTTTAGCACACAAGTTTCAGTTGAAATGTCCGTTATTTTATAGATATTGAATGTTTCAAATAGGCTATTTATGGAACATTTGTACAAAAGTCGATTACTATAATTTAATCCTCATAGGCAAACAAGCAAATTTGTTTAGTGCTCATGATAAATTCTTGCTTTCAAGAAAAATATGGAATTTAGAATATTTCGTGTGCGCTCCACTGAGTTTGATTGCTTCCGAACAATAATGGGCTAGAAGAGCAAGAGTTTGAAATGGGAGATACATTTACTGAAGAAGTTATTCAGCTCCTGAGTGTTTGAAAGAAAGATTTAATTACTATCTTCCAAACGAACGACGCATTAAATATCAAATTGGATTGTGGATTAAAAACAATTTATTGTCAATGTATGACTCTTGAACATCTCAGGAGACAATATGAAACAAGAGCTTGCGTTTACTTCATCTACAAAAAATGTCGTTGGCGGAATTCCGATGGAGTTTTAAAAGATGAATATCCTCAATTGTAGCAAAAGGCCGTGTCCATAATTTTACCATTTGCAACTACATGTATGTGCGAAACGGGATTCTCAGCTTATGTGTTGCCAGTAAATGGTCCAAATGGCTCTGAGCACTGTGGGACTTAACATCTCAGGTCATCAGTCCCCAAGAACTTAGAACTACTTAAACCTAACTAACCTAAGGACATTACACACATCCATGCCCGAGGCAGGATTCGAACCTGCGACCGTAGCAGTCGTGCGATTTCAGACTGAAGCGCCTAGAACCGCTCGGCCATACCGGCCGGCTGCCAGTAAATACTTAAGAGCAAGTGACTTGAAGCCGAACATGTCATAAGAATTCAGATTCCTTCCATAGAGCTTAACATCATGAGTATATAGTAAAATAAGCAGGAGTACCTGTACTACTCATCTTATTATAGCTTAAATTTGAAAGTTCTGTTTGATTATTTTTTAAAATTTGAATTACTTTAAGAACGTTTGAGTTAATTGTAAGCTTTGAGTAAAATTGAATATATCGATTTCAAGGACTTTTTCTCGAGTAACATATACGATAGGTGTACCATTCAATTCTTGAGCGAAACTGACCGTAGGGTGACACTGTGTTGCGCCTGTGAATAGTGTCGGGAAATAAAACTATAATCTTCGTGAAATGAAAAATTTAAAATAAACAAAATGAACCTAATTAAATGTGAGAAGAAACTAACTGTGTGGTCAGTGAAAACGGAATAACTAAAACTCAGTACCGAAGTATATTATTAATGTTGGGTGATATGAAGTGCAATGTTTGACTTGGAATATCCAAAAAGTAAATTACTGTTCTACTGGGAAGAAAATAGCTGTTTGGAATTATGTACACTGTTCACTGAAAATTAATCTGCTTTCTACCATGACACCAGCAAATCCTGACTACTCACTGTTTGCTCAAATATGCAAGGTGAGATGTGCCCTGAAATAAAGCTGACTTAGCTCTTACTCAGCATGCTGTTTTTGTGCCTGGAGTAGTGATGTTCTCGACAGTATGTACGAATCAGCAGATGCAGCAGCTAAAGGAAAAGAAACAACTCACTACAAATTTACTTCTGTTTACTTGTCACAAACAATCTATGACTTCGTGTGGTATAAAATGCAATGCACACGCGACAAAATATTCGGAATTTTACTATAAATCGTAGAGGTGGGTTTTACGTCAAAGAAAATGTCTCTTGGAAAATTAAACTCCGAATATTGACGATCTGCAGCTTACTTGAGCTCCGGCCGCAATGCACTGCCTGTTACGATACGTCGTAGTTCGCTACACGGCCACAGTGGGGCGTTGAGGAAGTCTCCTGTCCGATATGTCGGAGGAATACAGCGCTGCGAATGTGATTTCCAATAAGGAGTTATGAAATACTGATCTGTCCTACAGCAGCAGCATGGAGGTGGGGTCCCACGTGCCATTGGACATTCAAGGTCCATTGATCAACATGTTGTAAATTACAGTTGTGTACCTATTTTTATTCCTCCGATTACAGCACCGTATGTGCGAAACGACGGAATGCTTCAGACAAAACATATGTAGATTCTGCCGTAGAATCGTAATCTGCTATAAAAAATGGGAGTTCCCATTGAAGACGTCAAAGTTGCCCCTCGCAGACTACGCACGGGATGCGGGGGTCGAATGTGGTATCGTTGGATGTCCCCCTCCGAGACAAACAAATTGGAATCATAACTTTTTTTGATCTGATGTGTATTTTTAGAGATATTTCATTGTCCTCGGTTAAAATGAACGTCCTGTATGCGTTGACTTATAGCACTTTTGTCAAAGTTGCCTGTTACAGACACATGAGACACGGTCCCTTCCTTGACGTTCCAAGTGTTACAGTAACAGGGCTGCCAACTGAAATTGCAACATTTTTATCATTTGTGATTCTCTTGACTGTTGCTGTAGAGATGTTCATTGCTTCTGCCATCCTGCCAATCACTTAAATCACTGTTATCAAAGTCCCACCATTTTTCCTTTCCCTTTCAAAGCAAACACGCAATCTGTAGATAAAGTCGCTTGATTTAGATTTTAATGTATCTCCTTTTGAAAAGCCATCTTCTCTGCGGTATAGCAAGACAGTTTCCACACACATGGCAAGAAACTGACAGAATTAGTGGGATGCATACGTACACACACAAATCCGAATGAAGCACGTTGCACCATTGACTGACACCAGGAGTCGCCTGGCACTACAGCAACACTGGGGCGTTGCCACGGTTACGTAAAGAAAGTGTCATGGTCTGACTGGTCACCGCGGAAGCGTAAAACACTTCAACTATTAGAACTCCTCTCTCCCCATACGGAGTACAGTAGTTTGCTGTTGTTTTGACTACTCATGGTATACCCGTCATGTTGTTCTTAGGGGGCGTACATGTGTTCTTAATGTAGGTGGAGTTGTGAAGAATCGGCTGTGGATCGTCCGCATGTTGCACCACTGAGTTTCAAAGCCACGTGACCTCAAGGTGCGTAAGGAACGAGTTTGAGTACACTCTGCATGCTTTTAGTGTGTCCGCTGCAGCGCACGTTGAAGATTTCTGGAAGGCAAACAAGAACTTTGATTCTAACAGTAAAGGTACTTGAGTGAGAAATATATACTCTTGTAAAATCGTATGGTTCTTTCGAAAATGAAACGTTGTAGTACTATCTGGAAGTTAAATTTCATCCTAACTTTCCACAATGAAGTACAAAGTATCGTCTAGTAAAATGGGCTGAATCTTCTGGAACTACCCTATACATCACAGCTTCACAACGGAAACTCAGATACAGACGCCTTTCCCGCCTGATGTCTTCAGGACCAGATATAGCTGTCGATACTAAGAGTTATACTGGTTTGCGTTCTGCTTGCGAGAGAGTCAGCTCTGACAGTGCGAGCCGCTGGTTTGACTAGAATTAGCAATTTGTCGATGTTTTTGAACGCATAAAAGATTATAGCTCCAAATTTGAATATGGACAACCTGACTGCCGTCCGTTAGTATCTCTAATAGTCACTATCACCGACATATTCGTCGCGAGAGTTTCCATAACTGTTCAGAAATTTGAATTTTGTGCTTAATTTTACCGTCTTAGTTCCACGTTCATTTTTATGATACGACAGGTTTCGACGAATATTCGATCATCTTCAAATCTAAGCAGTTGCGTAAGCAATCCGTGGTTTCGAACTACATATCAGAATACCATATTCTTATTGGTAGTGTCATATGGATACGACCAGTAAGTAAGAGTACTGAGTGGCAAGGGCACATAAATGCGAGAAATATCACGCTATCAGTTTTACAGTTCATGCATCCAATTTGCTGACTAGAATAATATACAGATGCATGGAAATGCAATGAGGTCCAAGACGTTTTGAAAGTCTCATAGTGATATGTGTACGAGAACGGAGAGAGAAAAATACCATCAAAGGCCAATAGAGATAGAAGAAGTGCATATGGCAGGAATATAGAGTCCATGCTATATGATCCACCTGTATGTAGAAGAAATGATGAAGGACATACAAGGCTTACTAAAGTTCAATGTGAAATTTTATTAATGAAAAGATTCGCTGTGACATTTTGTCCTCAGTAAAGCGATTAAGAATTAGGAGGTGTTGAATGCGATGAACCTCTGCTGTCGTCAGCCCCATTAGCTGCATGGTCAGCGCGTTGGATTGCCACGCACGGGGGCCCGGGTTCGGTTCCTGGCTGCGGAGGGAGATTTTCTCTCTTCAGGGACTGGGTGTAGTGCTTTCCTCATCATCATTCAATCCCCATTGTCGACGCGCAGATCGCTCAATGTGGCGTCGCACTCAATAAGACCTGCACTTGGCGGCCGAACTTCCCGACTAGGAACTCCCGGCCACTGACACCATACCTCTACTGTCATAAAGTATGGGTTGGGGGAACAGCAGGGAAAGCTGGATGTATTGAGGAGCAACGTAAGTGATGTTACAGTCCAACACAATGCTAAAATCGGGGCCCGCGTTGTAAACAATGTTATGGAATTTTTATACGTTTCCAGCTAAATAGTTCATGATAGACAAAGCAAGGAGGACATAAGAAGGACACTATTACAAAGAATTTCTGAGAATGTATGTAAGAAGAACACCAATAGGCAGTGGCAAACCCATTAAAAAGAGAATCGAAATGTTGTGCAGAGAGAGAATTGTGCTTAAAGTGTAGTGTACTCACAAGAAATAAGGAGGCTCCCTGTAGAATAAGCGACTAATCGGAAACGTGTGTAACTAC